>NC_050444.1:93305727-93623227 GCF_903995425.1 Onychomys torridus
AATCTTATCTGAAACCACTGGAAGCTCAACTGAATATGTATATTTTAAGTAAAAATAATAGTATATATATAAAATATATATTTAGTAAATAGTATTTATATACTATATTAAAATGTGGGTGTGGTGGTTTGAAAGAAAATGGCTCCAAAGGGGGTGGCATTATTAGGAGGGTGGGACTTGTTGGAGTAGGTATAGTCTTGTTGGTGGAAGTGTGTCACTGCAGAGGCAGACATTGAGGCCTCATATATGCTCAAGCTGCAGCCAGTATCTCAGAACACTTCCTATTGGTAGCCAATCGAGATGTAGGACTCTCAACTTTAGCTTCATGTCTGCCTGCATGCAACACCATGATGACAATGTACTAAGCCTCTGAAACTGTAAACCACCCATTAGATGTTTTCCTTTGTAAGAGTTGCCTTGGTCATGGTGTCTCTTCACAGCAATAGAAAACCTAACTAAGACAGAAGTTGGTACCAGGGACCGGGGTATTGCAGTGATCATTCTGACCATGTCTTTGTTTAAAGGAATATGGTGGACCTTGGGACTGTGGATTAGAAAATCAGTTGAATGATTTAAGTGCTGCTTAATGGTCCTTAATAGTATGAACATGGAAGACAGTCATGCTAAGTGTGATTTGAACTGTGAGTGCCTGTATCAAGAGGTTTCAGAGGAGAAAAATGTTAGTATGTGGCCTGGAGACCTGCCGTGTGACATTCTGGTAAAGAATGTGGCTGCTATTGCCCTTTTCTGAAAAGTCTTCCAGAAGCTAAAGTGGAAAGGTGTTAGATTAAGTCTTTTGGCAGAGGAAATCTCAAAACATTCTAGTATACACTCTGTCACGTGGATTATCAGTGTTAACTCCGATGAAGATTTTTAATGAAAAGGAGCAAGCCAAGGAAATAAAAGAACAAAATGTACAGATTGAGAAAAGGGTCACCAGGTAGTGGTATAGAGCTAAATCCTGTATTCAAGGAGATAAACAGATTAATAAATGGACTAAAGGGAGTAGTGACCTCAAGGCAAGGCCACACCCAGCTAGTTTTCCAACTTGGGAAAAGGAATTTAAGACTTAGAGCCAGGCATGGTATTGCACTCCTTTAATCGCAGCACATGGGAAGCTGAGACTGGTAGATCTAGTTTGAGGCCATCTTGGTCTACAGAACAAGTTCCAAGACAGCCAAACTTAGACAGTGAAAGAAAACATGAAAAACAGAGCAAAGATTTAATTGAATAAGGAGGTCATATTCTAGCCCCAGCAAGTAGAAGAATTTGACAGCTTTGGCCACATGGTTTTAGCTTTTGAGTAAAGGACAGAAGAAAATGGTTGTAGAATAATCCTTTGTGAATAAGGAAAGCTGCTGAAGTCAGACATGTGTCAGGGGTGTCTCTGAATGGAGGCCCAGAGAAGCAATTGAGTGAAGTTGTAAATTTGAAGTCTGGATTTCCTTGGAGAACCCAAGATGTTGGAAACACCAAGGCTATGAGACACCTGTCAAGGAAAGCTGCAAACAGGGAATGGAAATAGACTAAGAGAAGGAAGTATGTTGCAGTCAACAAAGCTGAAAGGAGAGATCTGAAGAACATTGTGACATTAGTCATGGAGATGCAGGGTTTAGAGTTTGCCCAGCTGGTTTTTGGTCTTATTTTGGTCCAGTATTTCCTCACTATGCTACCTTACACAGAGTTTGGAATGGTAATGTATATCCTGTGCCATTATATGTTGGAAGTATATAATCTGCTCTTTTATTTTTATTTTGATTTTATAGGAGATTACAGTTAAGAAATTGCATGAATCAGAAGAAACTTTGAACTTCATACTTTTGCATAATTTTGAGACTGTTATAGACTAAAGGGACCTTTGAAGATGGAATGAATGCATTTTTGCATTATGATATGACTTTTGCCTTTGGGGTCCAGAAAGTGGAATGAGGTAGTTTGAAAGAAAATGGTCCCCAAAGGGAGTGGCACTAATTGGAGGTGTAGCCTTGTTGGAGTAGTTGTAGTCTTGTTGGAGGAAGTATGTCACTATGGAGGCAGGCTTTGATGTCTTATGTATGCTAAGGCCATGCCCAATGAGACAGTTCACTTCCTGTTGCCTGCCAATCAAGATGTAGGATTCTCAGCTCTACAACCACGTCTGCCTGTAAGGCACCATGTCCCACCATGATGATAATAGACTAAACTTCTGAAACTGTAAGCCACTCAATAAATGTTTTTCTTTATAAGAGTGGCCATGGTCATGATATCTCTCCATAACAATAGAAACCCTAAGATGGTAGGTAATAGGAACAGAAGGGACTCTGATCCTGTAATATTCCAACTTTTCTACAACCATTCAAGTTCTAATCAGTAATCAGCCTTAGAGCAGGCTCAGCTTAAGATGCAGCTTCTCTTCAGGATTTCTATTCATACTCTACACAGTCTGTGCAAGAGCACCACTTAATGATCATTTGCAGAGGATGGACAGCAGCAGGCTAGCTAAACAACCACCAAATAGTGAACAGGAGGGAGGTACATAGGAGGGTAGAGTTCCTCAATACCAAGAATACATAGGAATATAATATGCAGGTGCATTGAGAAAATGGTCAAGATTCTTAGGGCAATGAACTGGGGTCTCAAATTCTATAGAAAATGAGTTAACACAGCATGGGAAAGATTAACAGAACTTTTTCCTGTTGTAACTTTTAGGCAAAGTAGTTGGTATTAGTATGTTTTAAACAAGATATTTAATTATAATGAGTAAGAGAAAGGGTTTTTAAAGATAAGAAGACACTGGAAATCATAGCATATTGATTTTAAAGTGGATTTACATTGTCTTCAACATTTGACTGATTGTGGTTCTCATCTGTTAGGACAAGACACTGAAATCATAATACAGGCACTATACTGCAAATATTTCTATTAATAATATATATATATATATATATATATATATATATATATATATATATATATATATATATGATTGGTTCAAACCTATTTCCTACAGGGTAACTCTGAACAGTTCATATATATGTATCTGCATACATGTTTAGTGTGATATTTTTCATGCATATGTCTGTCTATATAAATTTTCAAATTACAATAGTAATTCAGCACAATATAACTTGTTAAATGATTGAAGTGATTGTTTTATTTATTTGTCCTTGTTTTGTTTCAGTTTTCTTTTATTGAAAATACACTTTTTTCATAAGACATATACAGCCTCCCTCACCAATCAATCCTTCTGTCTAAGTGGCCAACTTCCACAGACACTCTCTGGGAACTTGCTGATCACACTGGCCAGGGAAGCAGATAGACCAGGAAAGTGGGGAGCAACTTTTAGACCTTCACTCTTCTTCCTCTCCTACAAACCTAACCTATAAGTCTCATGCCCAGCTCTGTAGCAGACTATGAGTAGTAGCCTCTCCATGCCAATTATGAGGATACTAAGCAGATCCAAGTGTCACCACCTGCTTTTCTCCCTCCTCTGGACCCCCTCAGCTCTCTATTCTTTCTAATATGTCTCCATCCCTAACTGCCAGTTCCCAATATCAAAAAACACATTCTAACTGGAATACCTAATGGCACCACAAAGCAGAATCTCAGAAGAATTCCCTAACAAGTGACCACACCCACCACACTCTCCTAAGAACCAAAAAGAACAGCAGAAATACCCACTCAGCAAAGACAAGACTGTGATTCAGCACCTAGAATTACAATGACCCAAAACCCAGATGCCTAGACACCAGCATAAAAACATAACCGATAACAGCCAGGACAATATGTCTCAACTAGTGCCCAGAAACTCTAGTACATTAGGTCTTGGGAAATGCAATTTAGCTAGCATACAGGATAAGGACCTCAAAATACCCTTCATGAACATGCTAGAAAACCTTAAAGATAAAATGAATGATTCTGTTAAAGAAGTGTTTGAGACTACAAACAATGGAATGAAATTAAGAAAATAACTCAAGATTTGTAAGTAGAAAAGGAATCAATAAAGAAAGCCCAAACTAGTGGAAAATTAGAAAGGAAAACTTTAGGAACTCATACAGGAAACTCAGAGGCAAGCCCCGCCAACTGAATATCAGAGATGGAAGAGGGAACTAAAGTCATTGAAAACAACATAGAAGAAATGGATACGTTGGTCAAAGAAAATAGCAAATCTAAGAAAAACCCAGGCACAAAACACAAGAAATCTAAGACACTGTGAAAAGGCCAAGTCTACAAATAATAGGACTAGAGGAAGGAGAAGAAACCCAGATCAAAGGCACAGAAAATATATTTGGCAAAACCATAGAAGAAAATTTCCCCAAACTAAAATGGGAGACACCTATCAAGATGCGAGAAGCACACAGACATGACATAGACTGGGCCAGAAAATAAACTACATGTGACGTATAATAAACAAAACACCAAACATACAGAACAAAAAAATATTAAAAGCTACAAGGGAAAAAGACCTAATAACAAATAAAGGCAGATATATTAGAATAACATTTGACTTTTCAGTGGAGACTTTGAAAGGTAGAAAGGCCTGAACAGATGTTCTACAAACTCTAAGATACCACAGATGCCAGCACAGACTATTAGTAAAAGTTTCAATCACAATAGATGAAGAGAGAAAGACATTCCATTATAAAAACAAATTTAAGCAGTAGCTACCTATAAACCCAGCTCTATGCAGGCACTAGAAGGAGAACGTTAACCTGAAAAGGCTAACCAAACAAAAGAAAACATTAATAATAAATAATATCAGAACAACTAATAAAAAGGAGGAGAAACCCACACCAGATTACCACAACAACATAATGGGAGTAAACAATCACTGCTCATTGATAACTCGCAACATCAATGGCCTCAATTCCTCAATAAAATGACAGAATGAGAGATGAAGTTCATAAACAGGATCCATCCTTTTGCTGCATTCAAGAAACACACTCTAACATCTAGGAAAACATTTCTCATGGTAAAAGGATGGAAAAGATAGTCCAATGAAATGGACCCAAGAAACAAGAGGGTGGTGCCACTTTTAATATCTGACAAAATAGACTTCAAAGAAAACCAAGCAGAAGAGATACGCAAGGACATTATATACTCAACAATAAAAAAATACACCAAGATATAGTACAATTCTAAACATCTATGCATGAAACGCAGCAGTGCTCAAGTACATAAAATAAATACTACTGCTGTAGGAAAATATCTGCATGATTGTTTTTATTCATAATAATATTTCCCATTTATTTGTATAGTGCATGAATATAGATTAACAGATATACTATATATTTCCCTGATTAAAAGGGCAATTTAGTTAAATCTAATTCATTTCTTTTACTCACTAATATACTGGATGAAATTTGGCCATATAAACAAAATATATGAAGCTTCATAACACACCATCATCTCTGCAGAGCTTCCTAAGACCCCACCATTTGTACAGCACTCCCTAAACACAACTATTTCTGCAGAGCTTCAGAAAAAAAATCATTTTTCACTCCACTTTCCTTGATTCATATCCCATCTCTCATATAGGACTTAAGCAAAGTGGTTAAAGGAAAACTTTTTGTTATTAATTCATATACACAAAATCTTTAATTTTTACAAAAAAAAAAAAAAGGAAAAACCAACAGCTCCATTCACAAAAGAGCACCAATAGTGCGTATGCCACTGATATGGGGATTCACAGCCATCAGAACCACAGTTGCTTTAAACTACACACTGCACATCTGTACTTTTAAAGTCCATTTATTTAGCTATTTAGCTGGGTAATCTGTCAGATTCATTCTGTGGATCTCAGACATGGCTCTCTCTTCTTTGCATTCTGGGCCTCTGTGAACTGTTTTCTGCCTGTTTTCTATTTAAAGTCCCATTTATATTTCATGAAGAATACTCAGCTCTGTCTTTTTTTTTTAATCACTTATTGTCTGAAAACCCATCTCTCATTTCTATCTCTGCACCTAATGCCGATATTTCCTAAACAAAGGCAGCGTCTTCCCTAAGGGAACAGCTGGTAGCTATGGCGAGTGCCCACTTTGTATTTCTCCTATTCGTTCTTCTAGTATGCATCTACTCACAGCCTGCTTTAAACCCAGCCATGGGTATGTTTTAAATATACGTGTTTAAAGTATGAGAAGATGATCAAAGTTAAACCTTCAAATTAAGTCAAAATAAAAATCCCATAAAGGCTATTTCACTCTTTTCCTCCTAAGAAAAAGCATTAGCCAGCTGCTACTAATCATAGCATGAATAAGGAAAAGCTTGGATGGGGGCACAGAAAATAATAATGCCATATTATTTTCTGGTGACACTTTTTATGCACTATCACATACATTTTTAAGGCAGTCTGACTAATGTCTTCTTTCTTGCAGACAATTTTGTCACGATAGTGACAATACACTGCTTCATAGCAGAAGGTATATATGTTCTTACAAATCCACTCAGGACTGTTTCTCCTGTATCTTTCTAATATAGCACTTACATTTATTTTCATGCAAGTGGTGACAAATTTTTAAATTGATGCAATATTTGAATAGTATAAAATTCATCTCTTGGATGAGAGTTCCAAGATGACTGCTAGGGTGTTAGGTCTTCTGATCATCAGACTAGGTCAGATCAGGCTTTCTCTCAACCATTGCCAGCAGTCTACAGAGGATATATCATTGTGGATTTCTGGGGACCTCTCCAGCACTCTGTCTATTCCTGTTCTCATGTGGTCTTCATTTATCATGGTCTGTTATTCCTCGTTTCCCCTTTCTGTTCTTGATCCAGATGGGATCTCCTGCTCCCCTAAGCTTTCTTTCCCTCAAATCTTGCCCTTCATTACTCCCTCTGTCGTCCAGGTTGTTCATAGAGATCTCATCCATTTCTCTGTCATTGGGTGATCCCTGGGTCTTTCCTAGGGTCCCGTTTTCTAGGTAGCCTCCCTGGAGTTGTGTAGCAGTCTAGTCATCTTTGTTTTACATCTAGTATCCTCCTATGAGTGAGTACATACCATGTTTGTCCTTCTGAGTCTGGGTCACCTCACTCAGGATGATTTTTTCTAGATCCATCCATTTGCCTGCAAACCTCATGATGTCATTGTTTTTCTCTGCTGAGTAGTACTCCATTGTGTATATGTACCATATTTTCTTTATATATTCTTCAGTTGAAGGGCATCTAGGTTGTTTCCAGGTTCTGGCTATCACAAACAATGCTGATATGAACATAGCTGAGCAAATGCCCTTGTGGTATGATTGAGCATTCTTTGGGTATATGCCCAAGAGTGCTACAGCTGGGCCTTGGGGGAGATGGATTCCCAATTTTCAAAGGAAGCACCATATTGATTTCCAAAGTGGCTGTACAAGCTTGCATTCCCACCAGCAGTGGAGGAGAGTTCTCCTTGCTCCACATCCTCTCCAGCATAAGCTATCTTCTGTGTTTTTGATCTTAGCCATTCTGACAGGTGTAAGGTGGTATCTCAGAGTCGTTTTGATTTGCATTTCCCGGATAATTAGGAATGTTGAGCAATTGCTTAAATGTCTTTCAGCCATTTGAACTTCCTCTGTGGAGAATTCTCTCTTTAGTTCTATAGCCCATTTCTTAATTGGACTGTTGGGCATTTTGATGTCTGATTTCTTGAGTTCTTTATATATTCTGGATTTCAGCCTTCTGTCAGATGTGGGGTTGGTGAAGACCTTTTCCCATTCTGTAGGCTGTTGCTTTGTCTTGTTGACCATGTCCTTTGCTCTACAAAAGCTTCTCAGTTTCAACAGGTCCCATTGATCCAATAACTGATGGAAGTGGATGCAGAGATCCTCAGCCAGGCCCCAGGTGAAGCTCCAGGTGTCCAACTGTCGAGAAAGAGGAGGGACTGTAAGAGCATGAATTGTTGAATCCAAGATTGCAAAAAGCACAGGGACAAATAGCCAAATGAATGGAAGCACATGAATTATGAACCAATGGCTGTGGAGCCCCCAGCTACATTAGGCCTTCTGGATAAGTGAGACAATTGAATAGCTTGATCTGCTTGGGAGGCACCCAGTCTATGGGACCAGGACCTGTCCTTAGTGCATGAGCTGGCTGTTTGGAACCTTGGGCTTACACAGGGACACATACTCAGCCTGGAAGGAGGGGACAGGACATGCCTGTACTGAATCCACCAGGTTTAAATGAGTCCCCAGGGGTGTCTTGGTCCTGGAGGACATGGGAATGGAGGGGAGGGGATGGGGAGAAGGTGGGGGTGGGGGCAGGAGGGGGGAAGACAGGGGAACCCATGGCTGATGTATAAAATTAAAACACATAATAATAATAATTTAAAAAAGAAAAAAATTCATCTCTTAAAAATGTCAATTTGTACAATTCAGTGATTTTTTAAAAGGATATATACACCTTTGTGAAATTAATCTTACTGATATCTGAATATTTCTACTACTCCAGAGAGAAACTCTTCATATTTAGTAGGAATTCCACAGGATCCTTTCCCCAAGTACCTCTTGGCAGCCACTGACACACTCTACATTGTCTCTTCATATTGCCTGTTCTGTATATCTGATATACGTAGGATCTTAAACATGTTAAGTATAGTTGTGTACCTTGAATGTTCACATATAATTTTTAAATGATCTCATGCTTTCATTTCACTTAGATACATACCTTGTATAAAATTGCTTGAATGTGGTATTTATAACAAAGGGTGACTTAAGAAACTAATATGTTTTCCAAAGTTATGCCTGAAAGACCCCAGACCCCTGGGATACTTTTGACTGCGGAAGGGTCCCCCAGAAACCAAGATTCCAAACCAGCAGATGCAACAAGCAAGGGGAATGTATTCAGCACTGTCGCAAGTGGGCTCTCTGCCCTGGTCAATCAGAGAGCCCCAAGCAGCGGTTACAAGCATTTTTAAAGGCAGAAACTACAAAATTAGCATAAGATACCAGGTGCCCCAGGTTTAGCCCAATTTAAAAATCATCATATATTTCAGTAATCATTTTGTTACGTGGGAAATTTTGTAACACCCGTTGTAAACTGGTTGGCTCAGGGGAGATCTAGGGGGATCGGTTACTCTGGAGGGGAGTTCACATAGTTACAGGCTTGTGATTGGCTGACATTTGACCTAGTTTGCTGCGGTCCTTATCTTGGGTCCCATTTGGGGAATTTTTAAACAGAGACTTATTATTATTATTATTATTATTTATCTATAATTATACACCTTGTTCCAAGGCCAGCGTCTAGACTCTGAAACTTTTTACTTATTTCCAGGGAGGGGATGGGTCAGTGTCTAATGCAAGCAAGTTTACAGAAGCAAAGTCAGCAATTTGCAATTGTAAAATGTATCTCTATTTTTTTTCTCAATGCCATTTTATATTATCAAAATAAAACATGAGAGATATGATACATTTACTTGTTGACCACAATTTAGAACCTTATGGTCTCTTGTATTTTACTATTCCCATTGTGGTGGTTTGAAAGAAAATGGTCCCCAAAAAGGAGTGGCAGGCACTATTAGGTTTGGTTTTGTTGGAGTAGGTATGGCCTGGTTGAAAGAAGTATGTCTCTGGGGAAGCAGGCTTTGAGGTTTCATATATGCTCAAGCTACACACAGTGGATCAGACAATCAGATGCAGTGGACAGTCAAGTCAAGCAACAACTCCTATATTATTTAAGCAGTAAGCGTCTTTTATAGCAAAAACCCTCAGAACCCTAGGAGGGGGTGGAAGGAACCAACCCATCATTTTAAAGATTACCCTATACTCATTTCTTTGTTTATGAGTTGTTTATGCAATGACATATTTCCTGATCTTTGTATCTTATCTCAGCATAAACAACTTGAGCTAACTTCCTCTCAGCCCCATCTTTGTAGCTCATGTATGCCCCACAGAGGCCAGCCTGGTCTACAATTTAGTTGCAGAACATCCAAACTTAGGCAGTGAAAGAAATCATGGAAATGGAAAGTTGGTGAAGATTTAAATCAATGAGGGGACCATATCCATCCCCAGCATGCAGCAGAACTTGAAGGTTCATCCATGTGGTTTTGACCTCAGCATCAAGAATAGATGAAAAGTGTTATAAATTTGCCTCTGAGTCTAAGAAAAGCCATGGAATCCAGGCATATGTCAGCAGTGCCCATTGTGTGAAGCTGTGAATTTGAAGCCTGAATTGCCTTGTAGACCCCTAGGTATTGGAGATATCAGAACCATAAGACACCTGCCAAGGAGATCTGATAAGAGGGAGTGGAAACAGTTCAAGGGAAAAAATATATATACTGTAGTCAACAAAGCTGAAAAGTGTTAGAGATTTGAAGAGTGCTTTGACATCAGACATGGAGATAGAGACTTTAGAGTTTGCCCAGCTGGTTTTTGGTCTTGTTTTGGTCCAGTATTTCCTCACTCTGCTCCCTTTCTTACATTTTGGAATGGTAATATATATCCTGCCATTGTATTCTGGAAGTATGTAATCTGATTTTATCTTTTTGATTTTATAGGGAATTACAGTTAAAAATTGCATGAATCTCAGAAGACTTAGAACTTTATACTTTCACATAATTTGGAGACTGTTATAGACTATAGGAATCTTTGAAGTTACATTGAATGCCTTTTTGCACTACATTATGGATTCACATCTTTGGGGGCCAGGGAGTGGAATGTGGTAGTATGAAAGAAAATGGCCCCTGAATGGCATTTTTAGGAGAGTTAGCCTTGTTAGAGTTTTGGTCTTCTTGGAGGAGGTGTGTCACTGTGGAAACAGGCTTTAACGTCTCATATATGCTCAAGCCAGTGAAACAGTTTACTTCCTGTTGCCTGCCAATCATGATGTAGGACTCTCAGCTCTCAGCTCTAGAATCATGTCTGCCTACAAGCTACCATGTCCCACCATGATGATAATGGTCTAAACCTCTGAAACTGTAAGCCACCCTATTAGATGTTTTCCTCTATAAGAGTTGCCATGATCATGGTATCTCTTCACAGCAGTAGAAACCCTAACTAAGACAATGGCTAATAGGAGCTGAAGGGTTGGTTCAATGGTTAAAAGCACTGGATGCTCTTCCAGAGGGTTCAGATTCTATTCCCAGCATCGATCTGGTTCCTTACAAACTTTTAAGGGTTCTGATGCTCTCTTTTTGCCTCTAGAAGTGAATGTGGCACACAGAAACACTGTATATAAACACCCATATACATAAAATAAAAACCTAAAAAAGAATAAAATATAAGACAGAGACAAATCCAGAGAAATAGTGGGTCTTGATAGTAATTCAATATTCTTTGTAATGTTTAGAGGAAACTCCTGCTGTTTTCTATAATGACATTACTGATTTGCATACCCTTTATAATTGTGCAAGGTTTCCCCTTCCTCTACATTTTTTACCCATACTTGTCAACATTTGTCTTTTGATATTAGTTACCCAAATGAACGTGCTTTCTTACTAGGGCTTTAATTTGTGATCTGTGATGATTAATGACTTTGGATATTTTTTTTTTGTCTACCGTTGACATTTTTGTGTTTTCTTTTAAAAAATATATGTGTTTCTTTGTATATTTATTAATTTAGTTTATGTTCTTGCTGATGAGTTGTTTGACATTGTATAATTCACTATTAACCTCTATCATTTTTGTAGTTTTGCCTTTTCACAGGTAATCTCTTCAATCTGATGATTGATGGATTCTTTTGTTGTGCAAATTCTTCCTAGTTTGATATAATTCAATATGTTTCTTTTTGTTTTTGAAATCTGTTTGCTTGGGGTAATACCTATAACTTCATTGCACAGGCCAATACCATGGAGAATTATTATTGTTTTCTTTCAGTAGATGCATAGTTTTGGTTCTTACTAGCAATTAAATCTCCAATCCATTTTAGTCCATTTTAACATTTAATTTATTTGCTTAACTGCCAAGTGGGACCACACAGCCTCAGGTTTCAACTTAGTATCATGCACTTCTTCATCACTCAAACTGTTCCAAATCTAATCTTGGCAAACTGAGACTTGATTCTGCCCACAGCAACAGAGAGCTTTAGCAACCAACATTTCAAGCACATGGGAATTCCATGTTGACCATAGTGGTCTGGATTTAGGAATCAACTTAGAACATTTACCCAGTATTTCTGAGCAGGATAACTCTAAAAGGACTTTCCTACACAGAACTAGATTGTTAAGACCTGAGTGAGTACCCGATTTTTTAAAAAACACAGAGAGCAGCACACAGCCAGTCAAGGATGAAGGACTGCCAGGGAAACACAGTGAATCAAACTGACACCATAAAGCACAAATGACTGATGCTAAAGACGAGAATGCTGTGGGATGTTCTGTATGTCAAATGTATTTCTCTGATTGGTTAAAATAAATAAAGTGCTGATTGGCCAGTAGCCAGGCAGGAAGGATAGGGTAGGCGGGACAAGGAAGAGGAGACTGCTGGGAGGTGGAAGGCTGGGGCAGAGAGATGCTACCAGGCACCACCATGACAAGAAAGATATAAAATACTGGTAAGCTACAAACCACATGGCAACTTACAGATTAATAGAAATGGGCTAATTTAAGATAAAAGAAGTAGATAACAAGAAGCCTGCCATGGCCATACAGTTTGCAAGCAATATAAGTTCCTGTGTGTTTACTTGGTTGGGTCTGAGCATCTATGGACCTGGCGGGTGAGAGAGATTTGTCCTGAATGTGGACCAGGCAGGAAAACTCCAGCTACACGAGAAAGTCGATAAAATACAAAGAAGTGGAAATAATGATCTTAAGGAACCTCTATAAACTTCAGAAATAGAGTATCAGTTGAACAAGGTAAACAAAGTGGTGCCAGAAGAACAAGAAGTTGAATAAAGATCGCAATAATAGCGAAGGTGAAATAGCAATCCCAGAGCTGCAAACACCATAAGTGGGATGAAGAACACAATGGGAAGCACCAATAGCAGAACTGAGTAAGTAGATCTATTAGTTAACCCAGGGTCCACCCATTCAGAAGAAAAAAAAACATGAACAAGAATTTAAAAGATAAAGAAAGTTTACGTAGTTTATGGTTCATCAACAAAATAGCAAACTTTCAATTAATAGGAGTTTAAAAACAACAACAAAAAAAAAGTAGGACACTTTTCTATAGCTACAGTAGTAGAAAACATATAATCTTGGAGAAATGTCTAAATATCTAGTTTCAGAAAGGTGGAAAGTCTCATACATACTTACTCTAACTAAGACTGCTCTGTAACATATGGACTTGCTGGCCACAGACAGCAGAATAGCATGACCCAGTTATGGTGGGAAAACTCCCAACCAGTCCAGACCATCCAAACAAAACTGGAGGAAGTCCATGTTTACTAGAACAGTCTCATAAGGAAGGCTAAGGGAATTCTTCCTGCTGATAGAAAAGAGTCCCAATGAGCAAAATGAAAACATCCCAAAATAGGTCTCAATAGTAAAGCACATGACTAAATTTAGATGTAATGTTATACTAAATCATTTTCTTCTTTAGTATAAGAGGACAGCTATTAAAAACAAGAGGTGTACTATTAAAAAATAAAACCCATAGATTGTGAGGTCCAGTTATTAAGAGTTTTATGGGAATCATTTGCACTCTTTTTGTTTTATTTATATCTGCAGTTACAATTAAGTCATTTTTGGCTGAAAAACTCTACTGTAGCCATAGAATTTACTTTTATATCCTTGTAGTTAACACAAAACAAAAACTAGTAACAGATAAACACAAAATAAAAAGCAAGGAGTTAAATGGTCTCCTTCCTGCAGTGGACCTTCATTTTGAAAGTGTAGGTATGGAAGAAGCCAAGTCTAATGATTGGCAGCTTTATGGCCTCAGAGTACATATAGCTCAGGACTGAGTCTCTGCTTGGCTATCTCCATCATTTTGACTTGAATACCAAGCTCGTATATTTACATACTGTTTCTTTCTTTCTTTTTTAACTTAGTGCCAATGACAAAACCGGTTTCTTTAAATTCAGTTTTATACAGTAGTGTGTGTGTGTGTGTGTGTGTGTGTGTGTGTGTGTGTGTGTATTTGTGTGTGTGTGTGTGTGTAAGATTTGAAATATAGTACTTAAATGAAAACAATAGATTGCAAAGGGACACTGCACAGAAAATTCTGTCTTATCTTAGAATATTCTTGGAGGATACAGCAAATATTAAAGTATTTCTGGAAGGCAGAAGTATGACTAGTTGAATTTTTTTCACTGCTGTTGACACTGAGTGATTTTGTGTTTTCAATGAGTCCATGGTGCTTTTAGGACTCGGAAATAAATGAATAAATAAATGAAAGATGCACACACACACGCTACAAACACACATATACACACACTACATACACACACTACACACATTACACACACACACACACACACACAGAGAGAGAGAGAGAGAGAGAGAGAGAGAGAGAGAGAGATTATAATATAATGACATCAATTCCTCCTTCCCTTCTTTCCCTCCAAATCTTCAAATCTTCCAATGTGATGTTGCCCCTACTCTCTTTCCAATTTATGGTCTCTTTTCTTTTAACTTTTATGTGTACCTTCTTTGAAATTATCTGTGCACCTTGGTAAAAAAAATAGTTACTAACTTTGTGTTCAAAAATTGTGTTCAAAGACACTATTAGTTACTATTTTACCTCTGCAACCAAAATATATGACAGAGACAATTTGAGGAGGATAGTTTTATTTCGAGTATAGCCCATCTCAGAACTAGCATCTTACAGGCGCTCACTCCTAGCAGCAAAGGTCCTGGTCGTGGAAGCTATGCCCATTATGGCAGACTGAGAAACAGTCAATGTTATACACCCTGGGCCAGGCCAAGCTTAAAATTCCTAAACCTAATGACCTACTCCCTCCAGGGAGGCCTGCCCACTACAGTCTCCAGAGCCCCTTAAAGCCCAGAACTGTAGAGTCTGTGTAATGACTCAGAGATAAAGATTCTTGCTGCTCAAGCATGACAATCCACATAAAGGTGGAAGGAGAGAACCAACTCCTGAAAGTTGTGTTTTGATCTCCATACCACACTTCATGGCATGAGAGACTTCCCTCATGCACATATGTTCCCTGTTAATAATAAGTAAAAATTTTAAATGATTTTTAAAAACCATAAAGTTCTGTGGAACATCTTTAATTCAAAGCATAATTCTAGGAACTCACTGGCCCAGGAGCCATGGTCAGAGGGGAAGGGATGAAGGAGGAAATGAGAAATAGAAACAGAGTAGACAAGTTGTTGTCATGCTATAGTTCCTCTCAAATTCTAGTTCATGAAAACTTCTGAAATGTCCAGACTGACTTATGTCTCAAAGAACTGTCCTTCATCAATTCGTTATATTGTAATTAGTTGTGAACCACAGCCCTGATAAACTAGGACCCTGAGGTTCTAGAAAAAAATTATAAATATAATTGGTTTTTCCATACTCTTAAGATGTGCTTCTTCATAAAATGTTAATTTATTATTTATTTCCTATCTTCTTGAAAATGATCATCCTGGAAGAATAGTTATGTTTTGATCATGAATCATGACTGAGGATATGGTGCTACTTTCAGCGAGCTGAAAGTATTTTCACCTTCTTAGTTTCCCCAGCAGAATCACAGACTATGAAATCACTAGTAGTCTTAGGATGTGCCTTTCCCAAGGATCACAAACTTTATTTTGCCAATGACGTCTTTTTCTTATATAACAGAAATTAATATGATTGTAACATTATTTTAGAAACACATACGTTAAAAATGTAGTGTGGTTTGGTTAGAGGAGAGGCCTGCACCTGCCTCTTGTTTGTTTAGGTACTTAAATGTCGTATAAGAATCCGAGGACTTCTCTGAGCAGTGTTAACTATGACTGAGTTAGTCCAAGCTCCATATTCTACATGTGCTTAAACTGAACCCCAGAAAGGCTGTGGCTCTTATTGTACTGTCAAGTTAATGTGCAGAAAACCCACCTCCCAAATGTTTAATCATGATGATGAGTGGATATTAAATAGCCTTATCCAGTTTGTGGATTCACTTTGCCATCTGTTTCATCTATTGTTATCTAAGGCTTCCTGCCCTCTGGCCGTTTCACACCCATTAATAGCCCCATCAGAGGTCTACTAAAGGGAGAAGAAGATAGAATATTCAAATCCCTTATTACGTCTTATCTACAAAAAGAAAGATTGAAACTAATGAATATGACAAGATTGGATATCAGCTCTGACTGGGCTGGGAATGTGGTCAGGCTGTTCCTGTTTCAGTGTATTGCTGTAAAGCCAAGTGTTCACTCATCCAACTTCACACAGACTTTTGCTCTGACCAGATGTGAACCATCTCCAAACAAAGACCAAATTCAATGTCAAATCCAGTCTAATTTAGATTGAGGCTTAGTGGTTGGTGCCAGAATCCACTCACTTCTGTCTTCTCTTACTAAGACATCTCAGTAGCTTCAGTAACCCTTCTGTGTAGTGCTGTCTTTTAAGTTTTGTTGCAAAGTGGTCTTTTGCTTGAATGTTTCTTAGGAGCAATTACGAGAAGGTTTTAGGTTTGACTTTCTGTTGTAACTTGGTCTCTACCATCAGTTTGGGATTTTGCTAACATTAATTTGCCATTTCCTTAAAGGGATGTCCTGTAGGTTCTCACATCATCATTACTAGTACATTTCTACCCGTTGCACTTTTTTTTTTTTAAGATTTATTTATTATGTATACAGTGTTCTGTCTGCATATATGCTTGCAGGCCAGAAGAGGGCACCAGATCTCATTATAGATGGCTGTGGGCCACCATGTGGTTGCTGGGAATTGAACTCAGGACCTATGGAAGAGCAGTCAGTGCTCTTAACCTCTGAGCGATCTTTCCAGCCACTGCCCCCCCCCCCATTGCACTTCTTATGAGGCTAATGAGAATCATTTGGCATGGTCATTGACTCTGTTGCTACTGAATTAAGACTAATATCCCTAATTTGTAAGTTTGATCTAAGAAACGAAGCCAGCAGCTCAACCCACTTAGTATACATTCTGTGAGTTAATAGTAGCAACCTCAAGTATATGTACATTCTATACTACCACAGCTTACTATGCATCAAGAAAAATATCCCCAAAATGAGGAGGCTTAATAATACTGGCTGCATATAAAATGCCCTTATAGATACTTTCACAAATACATATTGTATAATTCAATGTAAGTTTTTATCTCAATTAAATTTGTGCTTACCTACCCACAGATATGTGAATAAATGTATAATATGCATATTGGTTGATTATATGTATGAGTTAGTTGGATGTAGCCTGAGATGCTCTAGGAGAGGCCATAATTAAGTGGCTTGAATAAGACAAAAGTATTCTTTTTCAAACACTGGCTCTCAAATGATTTCATTGTCCTAGCGTTCTCAGTTATTAATTAGGACACCTGAGACATCCTCTTCCCTCCATGAGACTGAGTTGTATTGTTGTTTTCCTGACAAATAATGGTCTTGTCCCAGAGTGCTGCCATATATAAGGAATCATTTAATAAGCCTTACCCCAAATAGCTCTCTCACTCAAGCATAGCTAATGCATTTGTTCTTTTCCTTTGGTAGATTGTATGCTCTATGCAAGTGGAAATTGTGTCTTCTCTAATTTACCTTGAACAGTCTTTGAATGTGTAGATGGTGGTTATTACTGCTTTTTCTATTACCACCAAGGACAGAACAAGGAGAAATAGCTTCAAGGGAAAAAAGATAATCAGATAAGTTGTTCAGATATTAGAGTTATTTATTGAGAGAACTTATTGAATCTTCTTCCTTGAAAATATTTCAAATAGAATAAAAAATTTCATGATCTGACCAGTTTGGAAGTAAGTATGCTAAAATTTAAATATTTAAATTTTGAGTGATTTCCAATAATTTGAGTAATTTCAGCTATGCTATTTTCTCATGAGTTAGCCAGTGATACATTAAACTGGCTAACAATATGTCACTAAGTTTAGCCCAAAGATGTCCTCTCAATTCTCATTCTTTTGAGGTAAGTTGATAAGAGAGACCTGTCCTATGACTCATAGACATTGTACATTTAATCTTGCATTCCATTACTTTATAGTGAAGGCTTATTCTACACCAAGCACTAGATACTAAGAGTAGAAATGTGAATTTGGGAATATTATAACCAAAAATGATAATCGTAATCCTTGACTATATCCTTAACCTAGATAGCACTCTTGATTTTCAGAAACTGAGTTGCACATCCTCTCAAGCTCAAATACACAAATCCCATATATCTCTAACTTGAATGAAACTTAATTTTTCTGTGACTCTATGGCCTGTCAACCTTAAAACAAACATTAAATATAATAGTACCACTACTACTAATATAATAAAAAGTAGTTACTGGACTGAGAGGCAAATATGACAGGGGCCTTGAAGGGAAGGAGGGTCTTCTATTTAAAACCTGAAGAGGAGCTTTATTAAAAAGTGAAAATATCTTTCTCTATTCCTGGATACATTTTCTTTCCTTCTTATTCTGCATCTGGCTGTGTAGCTGGGTGGTTGGTAGCTGGCCCCTGAAGTCCCCCTCCTTCCTCTCTTTTGTCTTGATCTTTCTCCCTTTCCTCCCAGATTTCCCCTTCAATTTCTTCTCTCTGCCTGCCAACCCCAACTGTCCTTTCTCCTGCCTTGCTCTCTGGCCATTCAGCTCTTTATGAAAACATCAGATGTTTTGGACAGGGAAAGTAACACAGCTTCACTGAGTTAAACGAATGCAATATAAAGAAATGTAGCACATCTTCTCATCATTAAACAAATGTTCCACAGCATGAACAAATGTAACAGACTTTAAAATAATATTCCATGACACCTCCCCACAGATCTCTAATGTATTTACATTCCGTATGGAATATCTCTATTTATGCACTCTCAAAATGTTTTCCAGAGTACGAAACTACATTGAATTATTGCCTGAATAACATTATAAATAATTCTGTGCTCTATCAAGACCCTAAAATTTATAGGTTCTACATTGGCAGGTATCCCTCCCTAACCAATATGTGAGTCTTAATTTCCTACTTTCTATGGTGGTTGTGATGATTAGAGGCATCTGGATCATTGTCTTACACATAATATGTGTGCAGCATTGAAGCAGTAACGAAACTCTAGTTATCCATCCCGTAACATCTAGTCACTTCTTTTTCAGGTGAAGATAGGTATAAATTGGGAAGTCAGCCATCATCTTTGAAAATATGTGTAGAATTTAAAATTTACATGCTTTTCAGTGTATACTGATTTGTGAGATATTTTTCTCATTAGATGTGCCACAAATATCTATTTATACCAAATAGCAAACCAAGGACAGACCAAAGTATTGATTCAACTAAAGTCCAAATTGGTGAATTAATGAGATTATTGGTATTAACTTACAGGCACATGGGTGACTGAGCCATCTGTATCACTGAAAAGTCCACCCATACAGGGGTGACATATTATGAAACATGTAACCCTAGAGCTTTCTGTATAATTTTCATGCAGCTCAACATGCCATAAGGATTTTCCTCCTCCAACAGTTATTGATAGCTTCCATAACTTTGAGAGGAACTTTGTGAGTCTTGTTAGTTTCAGAAAATTTCTGAGACTTGTAGTTACTTGATTGCTAAGTCTTGAGCCTCACCACTTCCTTCCTGGAAAGGGAGGAAATGTTTCACTTTGGAGGAAATTGTTATGCACTATCACTGTGTTTCCTCCATTCTCCAACAATCAAATGAAGGAAAGGGAACAATAAAGCACAAACAACATTATGGATTTTCAGTGATGAGATTCAGCCCAGATGACCCCCAAGGCCAAAGATATATGGGATAATTAGTTAAGAAAAACTGATGAGAAATAAACCAAGCTAAGGCTGGGCATTTATAATTAAGAATAAGTCTCCATGTGTGAATTTACTTGGAAGCTTGGTGGCAGGCTCCTAAAAGAGCAAAAACAACCAAGAACATTTTGGCGTACCAACATGAGGCTCTAATATTTCTAGAGCCCGAGAAAGCTGAAAAAAAGGACATGGCTCCTTTAAGAATTGCTGCCTTAAGGCAAGACCTTGAGCAGTCAGTAGTTAGGTAGAAATAAAAAACTAGTAAAGTTCTTCTGCCACAGAGCCAAGCATCAGCATTCTATAGCTCAAGAAAGGTTGAATGCAGTTCCTGTTCAGAAGAACCTCCAAACTGGCAGCAAGTTTTAGGCTTTCATGACCCTAGAAGCAGGTGGAACCAGCCACTAGAGCCATGCAGTGGTCTCTGTGTCACTTAGTAGTTTAGTGTTTGATCACTTGTGTGGTCAAAAAAGGCTGAATGTTATGCAGTAAATGAGGTTTCCACATTGGAAAAAAAAAAAAAACTGTGTTTTATAGTCTTTGTAGGATTAAGAAAGAAACAAAAAGAGTATGGACAGTCAAAGAAAGAAAGTTTTAAAAGAAAGAAATAGTTTTAAAATAAGTCTTTAAAAAGAGATATAAACTAATTTAAAAAAGAATAAGCCAAGTAGAGATGGGAAATACACAGGGAGTCTGGATCCTGTATGTTGTTGTGTTGATTTTGAATTTTTTGAATGTTGATAAGCAAGTAACAGATTGTAAGAGACTTGGGATTGTTAACTGGACTGCTAAATTGACCCAACCTAGATACTTTAAGAATGCCTTAACTTTAAAAAAGAAATTTAAAAATGTGTTACTTTGGGAAAGAAGCTCTGCTTTTGCTTCCATAGGAAGCAAGAGACTCTGGATTTGTTCCAGGTTAATATGGATCAGGTTTGATCAAGGGAGATCTCCTGAATCTTGACAGGTGATATCTATCAACAACGGTTACTGCTGGTCTTCCCAGGACTTGGTCATTATCTCAAAATTTTCTCTATGATATCCTAAAGATGGTTTGTCTACAGAGAGCAGGAAGCAGTTTGGAGAATTCTATACTGACAATCCCAAGAGTTGGATTTTGGGAGGCTGTTGGATATTTTGTGAGTTATAGAGGTTTGTTATCACTTAGAGGACTCTAGTACTTTTATACAAATTTTAAGTTATTTTTGTTACACTGTATATATGTTTTATTCTTGTTTAAAGTGTTACATCTATGCAGTTCATTTAAAAATGTAAGCTAAAATTCTAGTTTTGAAAGCTATTATTATAGACTATTTAGATAATCAAGAAACAGGTTAGTACCTAATCATTTATAACAATCAAATTTGTAGATATGTTAGGTATGTTTTCAAGATCATATAGAGATATATTTTAGATAGATAAATGGTTTTCAAACACTTCAAAGACCTACATAATATGGCATTTAAAATGTTTTATGAACCAAAGATTTGTCATGACAATGAGACACATCTGCTCCTGACAGCACCAATTCACTTAAGATATGATAGGCATTGAAGAAACTCCTTAGTGGAGTTTTCTTTCATTGTGGTAAGGTTAGCTGCTAATCAAAGAAACTGCTCTTGCCTTTGACTGCTGACAATGTACTGTGCAGACTAGACATTCAGGACCCACAGGAAAAAGACTGTTGAAGTTTGCCCAAACAAGACAGGACAGTCCTTCAAAATTCCTGCTTCACAGAAAACTGCCAAATATTCTGCAAGACAAAGGAAAGTGACTGATGAACTTTGCCAATACAAGGTAGGCCAGTCCTTCAAATTTTCTGCTTCACTGAAAAGTTTGCTAGATATTTTGGGCCTGTAGGCTAAAGATGGATGCCCCAAAGTTGCAGAGAAACTTTGGATGACTGTCCAGGCAGCCAAATGTCTCTGTTTTTAAACAATATTGTATCCTTCTGGGTCTTTCATGGAACTGAAGATTAGATAGTTATAGTTGCAGTTTTCTTTAGTTATGATAGAAAGTAAGTTAGTTATAAAATTTATGATTCATTAAGATAGGACAGATAATGCATTATTTTCTCTGAATGTGCTAACTGCAAATGGACAGAATATTGTAAGTGTAATTCTTACTTGATAACTGTTTTTGATGTATATAATTTTACTATGTTAAAGTTAAAACCTTTCTTTTTATTTAGAAATAAAGGAGGAAATGTGGAATATTATTTTAAGGTATGTTACATTTGTTTATGCTGTGGAACATTTGTTTAATGACATAAAGATGTATTGCATTTTTTAAGCTGCAATTGTTTAACTCTGTGAAGCTGTGTTACTTTGACTGTCTAAACCATCTGATGGTCTAATAAAGAGCTGAATGGTCAATAGCAAGGCAAGAGAAAGGATAGGCAGAGCTCACAAGCAGAGAGAAAAAATAGAAGAGGAAGCCTTGGAGAAGAAGAAGGAGCAAGAGAAAATGGAGAGGAGGATGCTAGGGGCCAGCTACCCAGCCACCCAGCCAGTCATGGAGTAAGAGTGAAAATAATATATACAGAAATAAGAAAAGGAAAAAGCTTAGAGGCAAAAAGTACATGGGATAATTTAAGATAAGAAAAGCTGGCAAAGCTGGGCAGTGGTGGTACATGTCTTTAATCCCAGCACTCAGAAGGCAGAGCCAGGTGATTCTCTGTGAGTTCGAGGCCAGCCTGGTCTACAGAGCAAGATCCAGGACAGGCACCAAAACTACACAGAGAAACCCAGTCTCAAAAAACCAAAAAAATAAAATAAAAATAAAAATAAACAAAATAAATAAATACATGAAAATCTGGCAAGAAACAAGTCAAGCTAAGGCCACGCATTTATAATTAAGAATAAACCTCCATGTGTAATTATTTGGGAGCTAGGTGGCATGCTAAAATAGTTAAAACAACCAACAACAGGGAGGAAAATGGAGAATTGTATACAGTGCTGTATTTTGTCCTCAGTTTCTTTGCTCAAAACACAGTCAGTTGATTGGACCTAATTGTGGGGAAGAATGAGCACAGTTGTGCAAGCAGGAAAGAAAGGAAAATGTGTTTTGAATAATGAGATACTTTGCAACAAGCTGAGTATTTATCCATGTTGTACAATTAAAATATGTAGTAGTTTCTGTTCTGCTGCTATGATAAATACCTTGACCAAACAACTCAGAGGAAGAAGGATTTATTTGGCTCAGAATTCCAGGTTACAGTTCATTTTGCAGGTATGTGAAGGCAGAAGGAGCTTTAAACAGCTGGTCACATCACGCCCATAGACAAGAGCAAAGAGCAATGTTATGCAGGCTAGTGCTCAGCTTGCCCTCTCTGTTTTATATAGTCCAGGAGCTCTTGCCCAGGGAATGGTCCTGTGGAGGACCACAAAGGTTTCCTAGTGAAATCTGAGCTTGCTTTACTGAGCAGGGCTGCATTAGAGGATTGCTTGACCATGTGTATGGTTATCAGGTGATTGGAAGGGTCTGCACTTGGCTGTGCTAGGGGTTGGTCTTTTGCTCCACCCCTTGGTATTCCCATAAAAGACCCTTTAGAAAAGACAGAAGGGGCCAGTGGATATTGATCCAGGACCTCCAGAGGCTATCCTGTGTTTCTATCTGTTTCTCTCCCCTCTATCTTTCTACCTAATATTTCTTATACTTCTCTCCTCAAGAGTACCCTGGCGACAAAGTGGGTGCAAGTTCCCCTACATGCTCCAACCCAGAATTAAAATGGGCCATGCCACATCAGTCACCATAATCAAGAAAATTCTTCCAAAGTATTCTTAGAAACTACTCTTAATCTACAGGGTCCTTTACAGATGTGTCTGGATGGCTTGTCATTTAGGTGTAGAGCTGACAATGAATATCAATCAGGACAATGGCCAAGCTACGATCCAAGTCTTCTGACCTGCAGCCTAATTATGTCTATGTGGTTTGGTGCTTACAAAGCAGGATGTTGGAATGCTTTGACAAGGGGACATGGTTCTTTGGAGAAATAATTTCAGTTCATCTTTGGAAATGAGGAAGCACATTGGAATTGGGGAAGGCCTTATTTTTCCTATGGAGATCCCGTGGGCTTAAGAAAGCAGGCAATGGTGAGCCATAGCTGTGCTACTCTTTCCGGAGCCACGGTGGTGATTGCACATGGAGTCAGCCTTTCCCTGAGGGGAGGGGGCAGGAATAGCTGCTGCTGCAGCCTTCAGGATTGGAGCTCCTGACTATGTGCTGCACTGAGAGTTCTGTGTGCTTTTCCACAAGACCTGTGATCTCCCAGACAGCATTCTTTAACTGCTCAAAATGCCCTGAGGGTGTTCATGAATGAATCCAACTCCAGATAGAAGGCTCCAGGCCAAAAAGTATTTCACCACTAAAGAGAAGCTAAATCAGTCATAGAAATGAACCAAAATCTCTGAGCCACAGAGCAGAAATTGTAAAAATAAACTCTTCAGAATGATGAAAAAATTTCACCCAGAAGAAACATTGAGGGAAAATTTGGAACTAATATATGTTTCTTGAAAACATGATGTCATACTTGACATGGTATTTTGTTTACATGTAAATCTTATGTTGTTTGTGATACAATTATAAGTTAACATTAGTTCAACAATAGTTTGACTGAAAACAACAGTTTCTAGGTTTGGGGGGAGGAAGGGTGAAGCCAAAGAAGTTAATCATATTTGTGAAGCATCTGCTGTCACAGGTCTCCTGGGCTTTATAGTTAAAATAGTGCAATAACATAAATATGTGTTGCAGAGGTGTACAGTCTGAAAGGGTTACACTTCAGAAATATTCACTTTATTTTATATTTATAGGTTTCAACTAGTATCTTTTTGGTTTGTTTTTCTGTTGCTGTATCTTTTTTTTTTTTTTTTAAAGACAGGATTTCTTTGTATAACAGCCCCAGTTGTCCTGGAACCCACTTTGTAGGCTAACCTCAAATTTACAGAGATCCACCTACCTCTGCTTGCCAAGTGCTGGAATGAAAAGAATGTGCCACCACCGCTCCGAATCAACTTGCATCCTTAGGCAACAAAACAAGTTTAATTTAAAAGAAAATCTCATTGAGATGGAACACTGTGCACAGCATTGGCTGCACAAGCCTGAGA
This sequence comes from Onychomys torridus, assembly GCF_903995425.1. NCBI lineage: Eukaryota > Metazoa > Chordata > Mammalia > Rodentia > Cricetidae > Onychomys > Onychomys torridus. The sequence goes on from NC_050444.1 coordinate 93,330,560, forward strand.
TCGTTACCTAGGCCTCCAGCACCCACGTAAAGGGAGAAGAAGAGAAACAAATTCACAGTTATCCTCCGACCTCTACACATGCACCATGGCACTCCTCAAATACACATCATAAAATACAGCAGCAATAAATAAAATTTTTAAATAAAAAGAAAGTTTATGTTGACAATTTATTGTATCTCCTATGTGAGACTACATTTTTGCTATCTGCATATGTCTGGTTAGAAAATAGATTTAAATTATCTATGTATTTCCTTTTCCCTGTTAATTTTGAGCTACTGAATTTTGAATGAACTATATTGTCATTTCCTTTCCTGAGTCTTGATCATGTATTGCCCTTAGCACCTTATTATACAAGTAGAGATGACGCCATCACTGCATCTGCACAGAGGAGATAGCTATCTTCCTGTGCAGAAGTGACCAACCTTTTCCTAACATTAGTTCTGGCTTTAATTAAAACCTAAAGCATGTGCTTGTTGACTCAGGCAAGGACTCTCAAATGAGAAATTGCCTCACAGAGATTTGTCTGTCTGTAATCTGCCTCACAGCAGGCTCCTGCAATGGCTGCCATCGGATTCTGGGACAAGAGAAAATCTGTAAGCTCACAGAGCTACAGGGAGAGGCAGTTAATGGACAGAGGTACCTGCAGTTCCTCTCAGCTCATTAACCAAAGCTAACTTGGGGATCATTACTGGAGGGAAACTAATTTGGCAGCCGACAGCCTGAGAAGAAGAGTCACCACACTGAATGCTGGCCATGTATATCCAAAGTCCATGCCGATCAGCTATTACTTCTCTTCATCCTAAAACCAGCTCCAGCTCATGAATTAAATTCTTCACTGTAAACCCCCCTTTATACCAAAGTAGACATGCTTTCTGATCTAAACTCCTATAAAAACTTCAACCACTGTAAAAAGCCAAGCAGCCTATCTAATAGCAGTTATTTGTTTTTCCACCCTACTACATGAGTTATCATGAATAAACAAGAAACAAAGGATACTATTTTCAAACTATTGTTCTTCCAGCCAAGTTGCCAATTTCATTCTGAATACAATACTATTTTGTACAGAAGTATAATCTAAAACAAATACATATGTTTTACATATTTACATAAAACCATATGGAGCAGACCACCAAAAAAATAGAAATGTAGAAGATGTAGAATAAGAGCCATTCTAGAAAGCAAAGATGCTCCAAGGGTCTTATTAGTGTCTGTCCTCTTCCAGATTACTGTGGTGGTAGTGTTCCCCGAAATAAACTTATCTTAGGTCAGAGAGCAGGACAGCCACAATATTAAACATGAGGATAGGAAGTGGTTGCACATGCCTTTAATCCTAGCATTTCAGAGACAGAAATACCACTGGATCTCTGAGTTCAAGGCCACATTAGCAACAGGCAGGCTTGGAGACACACACCTTTAATCCTAGAAATCCAGCCTTTCCTCCCAGGGAGTGACGGCAGAAAGTAGGAAGATATATAAGGCCTGAAGACCAGAAACTAGAAGCTTTTGGTTAGTTAAGCATTTGGCTGGTTAAGCTTTTAGGCTTTGGAGCAGCAGTTCAGCTGAGAGCCATTGGGATGAGGACACAGAAGCTTGCAGCCTGAAGAAACAAAACCAGCTGAGGAACTGGTGAGGTGAGGAAGCCTTGGCTTGTTCTGTGTCTCTGATCTTCCAGCATTCACCCCAATACCTGGCCTTGGGTTTGATTTTATTAATGAGAACTTTTAAGATTCCTGCTACAGATTACCTGTATCATGATTCAAAGTAGACATTTATACTTTAAATCTGTCCTAAGTCTCCTAGTCATCCTGCTTTATCTGAAGAACCTAGAAGATTTGCAAACATTATACAATCTGCTGTTCCAACACCTATCTAGAATTGTTTATAATCTGAATAAATTCCTTGATGTGCTTCATTTGTTTGGATATGCTACTACAATGGATATATTGATAAGCTACTAAGAACTAGTGTTGAACCAACACTGACTCTTTATAGTTCTATGGATTTTATAGGACTTATTTTTTTAAGTTAATGAACTAATTTTACAACTCCTACTTATGAAATGTCAAAGGCAACCCAGATTTTTTTCTTTTCTTTTCTTTCTTTTTTTTTTTTTTTTTCTGAGATGGGTTTTCCCTGTGTAGCTTTGTGCCTTTCCTGGAACTCACTTGGTAGCCCAGGCTGGCCTCAAACTCACAGAGATCCACCTGGCTCTGCCTCTTGAGTGCTGGGATTAAAGGCGTGCTCCACCAACGCCTGGCCTAATAAAGCCCAGTAATGTTTTTTGTTTGTTTGTTTATTTGTTTTTGTTGTTGTTGTTTTTTGGGTTTTTTTTTTTTTTGGTTGTTGTTTATTTGGAGCTGAGGACTGGACCCAGGGCCTTGTGTTTGCTAGGCAAGCACTCTACCACTGAGCTAAATCCCCAACCCCAGATTTTCTTAAATATTCATGTCAAGTATGAAATACATTCAGAATACTTTAAACTCAGGAGTCTCAGAACAGTAATTAGTGACTTGTTGAGAAATACTTTTTGAACCAGCATTGTTTTGCTTTTCCTTATTAGGTGACTAAAGGAAGCAATTTTAGTGGAAAAATTACTGTGTTAATTTATCAAAATTCTTCTCACTAGTAAAATTACCTGTGTTCAGAAAAATATTGATTGTAGCATCATAGTTGTTTTCATTGTTTTTAAACTTGTTCATCTCATTAGAAGTCATTAACAATTATTTACAAACAGATGCTATGTGCAGACATTTCTCTACATACTGTACCATCTAACACATTATGTAGTTAAAAAATGGTGGAGGCTGAGAAGATGGCTCAGTCAGTATTCTTTTCATGAAAAGAATACTATATTCAAGTATAGTATTCTCTAGGGCTCATGGTTTATGGAGAGATTAGATTACAAAGGGGAAATTACAATTTCATGTGATGGGAAATGTATATAAACACACAAGAGGATCGAGAGTGCACGCCTAACCTGAACTTAAGGTATCAGAACATTAGACTAGCTTTCATATTAATAGAAGCCATGTGTTTTTCTCACTATAATAAATGAATAATTTAAGAATAGATTGAGCCTACAATGAATTCCAATACATTTATTATGTTCTTATAGTGTAAAAAGTATGAGCATTAATTAAAAAATAACAAAGGAAGAAAATGTTGTAAGAGCCTGCTTCAGTCTTGACCCTCTCTCATCTCTCTCAATTCAGAATTTTCTTTTTCTTTCTTTGTTTCTGTTTGTTTCCCTCTCTCTCCTCCCCTCTCTCTTTCTTCCTTTTATCCTTCCTTCTTGCCTTCCTTCATTTATTTCCTTCTTTCCTTCTGTCATTGAATAATGGGACATCTTACAGTATAAGACCTTGGGAATAAAACCATGAGCAAGAATAAATTCTTGGCCTCAATCTCATGGAACTTATACTGGAATGAAAACTCACGGTGTCACAATGAGGTAAGCATCAGTTACTGTAGAGACATAAAGGGAAAGAAACCAGGAAGAATCCTGTCAGAAAATTGGGTAGGCAGTAATTCACCCTTCAGATTTGTCCAGAGAGTGGTTGAGAACTCTACCTTCATTTAGCAACTTTTTGTTTGACTCTTCTAGGACCAAAAGTATCAGCCCCATCTTTCTTTATGTTATCTTAGCCCCTAAGTACTACTATCATAAGTGTATCTCTTCCATGCCTGCCTTTGCCACTGGCCTAACGTCCCCCAGAACAGAGTATAACTACAGTTGACCTTGTCCATAGTTGTGCCCTGGAAGCTCAGCACAGTACCGGCCTTATAATAGAAGTTGCTTTATTAAGTAATTGTCACTCTTTCATGAAATGTTGAGATATTTACTGAGAAACTACTATGAAATCTTCTAATACACTATATGTTTATGGGCTTTGTTTGTTTTTTCTATATCACCCACATCATCTTTAGGTACTAGTTATATTTCTAATTTAACAGAAAATTGAGCTTTAAGTTTGGCAAATGACTTATCCAAAGTTAGATTGAAAGAAGGCAGCAGATCTGAAGTGGTCTGCTAGTCAGTGAGTTATGTCACTTGATAAATGTCTGAGTGAGCAGAAGATGAATGAAAAGGAAAAGGTAGTTCATGGCTGTTGTCCCGGCTATTGTAAAATGTGTGACGCATCTACATTCTTTAATGTCCTGTGAGGTCTCTTCTCCTCTTATAATATACTTCTAAAATAATCATGAAAGACTTCATGGTATCTTTGTCTTACTTCTGGGGAATTAGAAGTTAGTCTGGAAGTTACTGTTCCTATGCTGTAGGCAAGATGTCCAGATACGAATAAGAATATGGATTCATTAAAGTATGACTAGCTGAGGCTCTTTGCATAAACGAGACAGTTGTGTAGCTTGATCTGCTTAAGGGGCCCCCTGGCTGTAGAATCAGGATCCATCCTTGGTGCATGAGCTGGCTTTTTGGAGCGATTACCTTTGGTGGGACACCTTGCACAGACTTGATGCAGGAGGAGGGGCTTGGACCTGCCTCAACTGAATGTATGAGGCTCTGCTGATTCCCTATAGGGAGTCATTGAGGCCATACCTTGTTGCAGGAGAGAATGGGGGGTGGAAGGAGGCTGGAGGGGCAGGAGGAGGGAGGAGAGGGGGATCTGTGGTTAGTGTATAAAATGAATAAAAAAATTCATCAATTAAAAAAAAGAATGACTAGCTGTATTAAAAATAGTCACAGATGTTTAAAGAGAGTTTTCGAAATCAAGATAGACAATTTATGGTGAGTACCATGGGCCAGATTTCTGTGATTTTGCTACTTTCATCCCTCCCCCCCTTTTTTTTTTTCATGCTTCTTCTGGTTAACAGGACCAGGTAGAGGATTACATGGTCTCTGTATCTCATTTACATCTCACAAGCAGATTCAAAACATTCCTTTTCACTTCTCAAGTGATGACCTGGGTTCCCAAGATTAAAGAGCCTTTGCTAACTTTATATTGATGTGACTAAGTTTAGCAGAAAACAGGTCACTATTGTAAATTGTCATGTTTACTACAAATAACATTGTTAGCTAAAAATCCCACAGAAACACCAAGGAGTGTAAAATGTGTGAATTCATCACCTGTCACCCTTAGCCTTGAACAGCATAATCTCTGCATAATTTGAGATACATGAAATATTTGGCAACATTTCAAAAATTTCCTCAGGAAATGAGAAATGCAGTACTATAGTGCCATTTAAAACAAGTAGCAGACAATTCCTTTCTCTAAGAGGAAGAGACACAATGAGTGAAGTTGCATTCCAGTTCTATTGATGAACCGCTGCAGCCCTGGCTGCTGGGGCTATGGGCTCCTTCCTGTCTAGAGTGAGATAAGATGTTCAGATTACTAAACCCTGCACTAGATCTGAATCTCTTCTGTGAACAACCAGAGCATAGTTGTAATTATTAAGTGAAGGTTACTTGATAATGTCATTGTGTAAGATCCTACTTATGCCTTACACTGTAGGAAAGATTATCTTGAGAAAAGAACTAACTTTTTGATAATAAGAGCTACTAGATTCTGGAAAGTAGTGGAAAATAAGGGTAACATGAAGATGTTTCATCTGAAGAATTGTACAGACAAATATATATATACATATATGTGTGTGTGTGTGTGTGTTTGTGTGTGTGTGTGTGTGTGTGTGTGTGTGTGTGTGTGTGTATAGTGTTTGGAGTTTTCTATTTAAAGCTGGAAAAAGAAATAGATAATCTGTGATATGATTCAATGGTAACCCAATGGGAAGATGAGATTCAAAGGCTTTGTTCCATCTGTTCCCTTTTTTGTGAAATGGAACAGGAAGAGAAAAGAATCTTGACAGGACTAACATCCAATTTTACTTCACGAGCTCCAGGAGTTCTGCTATAGGAGGTGGTCAAACATATTTTGAAAGATTTTTCCATATGGTCAGAAAAACAAATTTCTCTTCTGTACTCCACTGGCTTCTCTCTGAGTGCAAAGACCCTCAACTGTCCTGTGATGGCAAAAGAAGCAAGCCAGACAGCCCAGGTAGCTGTGTGGATTTTGCTGCTTTGTTCCTGACAGCCCAGTGGCTCTGAGACATGTGTTTTAACTGTACAACCTTTACTTTCTCCAAAGAGTAATTTTATGGAGTGGTGAGTTGGCATTTGAAAGAGGTTAAAAGAAAGAGAAAATTATTGCCCTGCTGTGAATTTGTTCATGTGCCTGTTTTATGTTTCTAAATAACAGCCTGCGACTCTATTCATTGTAACTGGGAACTATGTTTTAAGTGGCTAAGAAAAAGAAGTTTCTTAATGTAAAATGTGTATGAGGACCTGAGTCATGGGGAGCAAGTCTTGTGCACTGGGTTTTTAGTCCTTGTGGCCATTATGTACAGCTGTTTACCAGCACTTAATATGTACATTGTGCAGATGTCCATGACAGTTAAGATGGGAGAGCAGCCGAGTCTGTCTGGTCAAGTTTTCATTTCACAGAACAACAGAGAGCACCAGTTATTATGGGTTGTCATTTGCTGGGGAAGACTGGGGTTTTCTGTTTTCTTTAGGAACGACCATTCTTCTTTCAGTAACACAAAGCACAGCACCAGTATCAAATACTGAAGTGAATAAAGCAAACCCATGTGAGTGAGGTGTTAGTCATCCCCATGAAAACTTGTGGTTGCCTTTCAAGCAAGGTTTGACTGATGTTTCAAAAGGAAGATTTTCTTACTTTCTTTTCTGCTGGTGTGATAAAATATCCCAAGAAAAGCAACTTAAAGGAGAAAGGGCTTTATTTTGCCTCTTGGTCATCTCATTTCATCATGGCTGAGAAGGCATGGTGACAAAAGCTTGAAGTTGCTGTCACATTATATCTTCAGTCAGCAAGCAGAGAAAGAGAAGGAAGTGAAGCTGGGCTGTAAGTCCTAACGCCCACTCCTGGTGACCCACTTTCTGTAGGTAGACTCCACCTCAAAGGCTTCAATTGTTTTTCTAAACAGCACTACAAGCTGGGGAACATGTGCTCAAACTTGTGAGCTTATTTGGGAACATTTCACATTCAGGCCTCACAGCAGAGGTGGGCCTCCTCGAGCGTGTTCTGTCAAGATGAACTCTCAGTCACTGGGTGAGTGCAGGGTAAACAGGTTTAAAATTCCTTTGAAAGCTGAGCTAGTTACAAATGACAATGCCAATGCCAATGAATATAAGAATGCATGCATTCATTCTTACTACACATGTTTATTGAGAGCTTATAAAGTGGTGAGTATGATTCTGTCCACAACACACATAGTGCTAACTGAGTAAGACAAGCCATATATAGTCTAGGCCCTGAGGCCAACACAGCAACTGTCATTGTGGTTTTGTGTGTAGATTTGAGAGTATACTAAGAACCTTCTAGTTGTAACATCTGAGTAGAGAAGTGGGGAAGCTGCTGCATGGGCATGTTGGAAATGAGCCTTTCCTAGACAGTAAAGAATGAATTAAAGGGCTTCGGGCATTACTGACATCCAGCTTGCGTAATTGATTCTTTGGTACGGAAGAAGGGCTGTCCCGTACACTGTTCAGCAGCAGCCCAACCTACACACCAAGCACCAGTCACATCCCTCCCCTACTTGTGACAACCATGTTTGTCTCCAGATAGTGCCTAAAATCCAATGCAGGGCAAAATTGCCTACAGCTTTTCTGATATTAATCCATAGAACTAATAAATGAAAAGGAATAGTTTATATGAATAAAACATGGAATGGTCATCTTAGTCATTCTTGCTAAACAACACTCCTCTGGCTTCATTGGCTAGTAATTGTATTACACAATGCATCTCCTAATCTAAATACAATGCCTGAATCTATTAAACAGGAAAAAATATTTCTTAGACTTTCAACTTCTAATGTTACTATGTTTCATATTCTAAGTCCCCTAGCTGGGATCTTTATTTCTTCCCTTGGACTATGAGACAATATTTGATAGCTTTTATTTAACTAGGTAAAATATTTAATAAGCCACTTTAATGCTAACAGAATAGTGAATATTTAGGAAGAGTATAAAATAATGTTTCATTAAAGGCATAAATCCTTGATGTTTCTCATTAAGTAAACATTTACTATTTTTTATTTTATTTATTTATTTATTTTTTATTTTTTTTATTATTATGTGTTTTAATTTTATACATCAGCCATGGGTTCCCCTGTCCTCCCCCCTCCCGCCCCCAATTCCTACCTTCCCCCCAGCCCGTCCCCTCCATTCCCATCTCCTCCAGGGCCAAGACTCCCCTGGGGATGCATTTAAACCTAGTGGATTCAGTACAGGCAGGTCCAGTCCCCTCCTTCCAGGCTAAGCAAAGATTCCCTGTGTAAGCCCAAGGTTCTAAATAGCCAGCTCATACACTAAGGACAGGTCCTGTTCTCACAGCCTGGGTGCCTCCCAAACAGATCAAGCTATTCAATTGTCTCACTTATCCAGAGGTCCTGATCTAGCTGGCGGCTCCACAGCCATTGAAGGATATTTAACATACATTTCAAAAAGCTGGTGGAAAGTTTTTACTATAAAGAAATGGATGTTTGGGAAACCAGCCCCCAGCTCCCATCTGCCCTGGAACTCCTATCTGGACCAGAGGTGAGTGCCTGGGGTTATAATCAGAGAGGCAGCTGCCCCTGGGTCCCACCCCTGGACACCAGCCATCCCATGAGGACCTGCCCAACTTGGCCCCAGTTTCCAGCCAATTGGCGGGCCCTGCAGAAAGGTTCCCCTTTTCCAAGACTGCAGGCAGACCCTGCAGTCTCCACACCCTGCCCCCACACCCAATTGCCTGAGACCCCAGGCACTTCCTGAGAATCAAAGACCAGCCCCCAGCTTCCATCCTGCCCTGGAGCTCCCACCTGGACCAGAGGTGAGTGCCTGGGGTCACACCCAGAGAGGCCCATACCTGGGTCACAGCCAGGGGCACCAGCCACTCCAGGGAAGACCTGCCCAACTGGGCCCTAGGTTCTGGCCATAGGGCAGGACCCCCTATCTCCATCGGGAAGGTTCCCCCTCTCTAAGACCCTCTGGTAAGCCCTACAACCTTCATGCCCTGCCCCCATACCCATCTGCCCGAGACCCCAGCCACTTCCTGAGACTTAGAAACTAGCCCCCAGCTTCCATCCTGCCCCAGAACTCCCATCTAGACCAGAGGTGAGTGCCTGGGGTTGTAGTCAGAGAGGAAACCACCTCTGGGTCCCACCCCTGGACACCAGCCATCCCTGGAGGACCTGCCCAACCTGGCCCCAGTTTCCGGCCATTTGTCAGGCCCTGTGGGAAGGCACCCCTTTTCCAAGACTGCAGGCAGGCCCTGCAGTCTCTACACCCTGCCCCCACCCCCATTTGCCTGAGACTCCAGGCACTTCCTAAGATTCAGAGACCAAGCCTCAGCTCCCATCCTACCCCGGAACTCCCAGCTAGACCAGAGCTTCCATCCTGTCCTGGAACTCCCACCTGGACAAGAGGAACTCCCATCTGGACAAGAGGAGCTCCCATCTGGACAAGAGGAGCTCCCATCTGGACAAGATAAGGAGACCCCAGAGACTTCCTGAGACACAGAGTCCAGCCCCCCAACTCCTATCCAGCCAGCATGCTCACCTGGACCAGAGCTCCCATCAGGCCCAGAGCTTCCATCTGGACCAGAGAGAGGCTCCCTAAATCTGTCAGCTCTGTCTGGACCAAGTACACTGATAAGACCAAGAACGAACCCACAAGGAGATGGGCAGACGTCAAGGCAGAAGTACATAAAACAAAATAAAGAGCAATACAGCATCACCAGAACCTAGCCCTTCTCCAACAGCTAGACCTGAACATTACGGAATGGAAAAAGAAGAAGAAAACAACCTTATAAGTAACATGATGAAGAAGCTAGAGCCTTATATAGAAGAAATAAAAAATAAAGTGGAGGAACAGACAAACAAAAAATGGGAATAACGCTATAAAAAAAACTAGGGGAAAGGACAATTGAAGCAGAAGAAAACAATAAGTCTCTGAAAAAAATCATGAAAAAGCAAAGAAAACAGTCCAAGACCTGAAGAGGGAAATAGAAAAAATGAAGAAAACACTAGCAGTTGGAAATAGAAAATCTGAGTAAACAAACAGGAACTTCAGAGGCAAGTATAACCAACAGAATGCAAGAGATGGAAGAGAAGATCTCTGGTGGTGAAGATACATTAGAAGAAGTAGATTCATCAGTCAAAGAAAACACTAAAACCAACAAAGTCATGTCCCAAAATGTCCAAGAAATTTGGGAGACCATGAAAAGACCAAACCTACAAATAATAGGGATAGAGGAAGGAGAAGAATACCAACTCAAAGGCACAGAAAATATACTTAACAAGATCATAGAAGAAAGCTTTCCCAGCTTAAAGAAAGAAATGCCTATGAAGATACAAGAAGCCTATAGAACACCAAACAGACTAGACCCCCCGCAAAAAGTCCCCTTGCCACATAATAATTAAACAACTAAACGTAGAGAATAAAGAAAGAATATTAAGGGCAGCAAAAGAAAAAGGCCAAGTGACTTATAAAGGCAAACCCATCAGAATAACACTCGATTTCTCAATGGAGACTTTGAAAGCCAGAAGGACCTGGACAGATATAATGCAGACACTAAGAAACCATGGATGCCAGCCTAGACTAATATACCCAGCAAAACTTTCAATCATCATAAATGGAGTAGACAAGACCTTCCAAGTCAAAGCCAGATTTAAACAATACTTATCCACAAACCCAGCCCTACAGAAAGCACTAGAAGGAAAATTCCAACCTAAGGAAGGCAGATACACCCATGAAAACACAGGCAATAGATAACACCACAGCAGTAAACCCCAAAGAAGAGAAGTACACACACACTACCACCAAAAAATAAAAATAACAACAGGAATGAACAATCACTGGTCATTAATATCCCTTAATATCAATGGACTTAATTCACCTATAAAAAGACACAGACTAACAGAATGGATACGAAAACAGGACCCATCTTTCTGCTGCATACAAGAAACACACCTCAAATTCAAAGACAGACACCTTCTAAGAATAAAAGGCTGGGAAAAGACGTTCCAATCAAATGGTCTTAAGAAGCAAGCTGGTGTAGCCATCCTAATATCCAGCAAAATAGACCTCAAACTAAAATCAATCAAAAGAGATGTTGAAGGACATTCCATACTCATCACAGGAAAGATCCACCACAATTAAGTCTCAATTCTGAACATTTATGCCCCAAACTCAAGGGCACCCACATATGTAAAAGAAACATTACTAAAGCTTAAATCACATATAAAACCCCACACATTAATAGTGGGAGACTTCAACACCCCACTTTCACCTCTGGACAGATCGGTCAAATTGAAACATAACAGAGACATAATGGTCTTAACTGATGTTATGGCTCAAATGGACTTAATCGATATCTACAGAACATTCCACCCAAACAAAAAAGAATATACCTTCTTCTCAGCACCCTATAGAACCTTCTCTAAAAGTGAGAATATACTTGGCCACAGTGCAAATCTCAGCATATACAAAACAACTGGAATAATTCCTGTGTTCTATCAGACAACCATGGTTTAAAGTTAGATTTCAACAACAACAACAATAAAAAGACCTACAGAAATCCTACAATCTCATGGAAACTGAATAATGCTCAACTGAATCACCAATGGGTTAAGGAAAAATTAAAGAAAGAAATTAAAGACTTCCTAGAGATAATGAAAATGAATACACCACATACCCAAATTTACGGGATACTAAGAAAGCAGTGTTAAGAGGGAAACTCATAGCACTAAGTGCCTACATAAAGAAGCTGGAGAAATCTCACACTAGTGACTTGAAAGCACATCTGAAAGCCCTTGAACAGGAAGAAGCAAAGACTCCCAGGAGGAACAGACTCCAGGAAATTATCAAATTGAGAGCTGAAATCAATAAAATAGAAATAAAGAGAACAATACAAAGGATTAATGAAACAAAGAGTTGGTTCTTTGAGAAGATCAACAACAAAGACAAGCCCTTATCCAAACTAACTAAAAGAAAGAGAGAGAGCATCCAAATTAACAAAATAAGAAATGAAAAGGGGGGCATAACAACAGACAATGAGGAAATCCAGAGAATCATCAGGTCATACTTCAAAAACTTCTCCACAAAAGTGGAAAATCTTAAAGAAATGGATAATTTTCGGGATAGGTACCACATACCTAAGTTAAATCAAGACCAGATAAACCATTTAAATAGCCCAAGAACCCCTAAGGAAATAGAATCAGTCATTAAAAGTCTCCCAACCACTAAAAGCCCAGGACCAGATGGTTTCACTGCAGAATTCTACCAGATCTTCAAAGAAGACTTAACACCAATACTTTTTAAATTGTTCCACACAATAGAAGCAGAAGGAATATTACCAAACTCCTACTATGAGGCTACAATTACCATGATTCCTAAACCAAACAAAGATGCAACAAAGAAAGAGAACTACAGACCTATCTCCCTCATGAACATTGATGCAAAAATACTCAATAAAATACTGGCAAAAAGACTCCAAGAACACATCAAAACAATTATCCACCATGATCAAGTAGGCTTCATCCTAGGGATGCAAGGGTGCTTCAACATATGAAAGTCCATCAATTTAATACACCATATAACCAAACTCAAACAAAAACCACAAGATCATCTCACTAGACGCAGAAAAGGCATTTGACAAAATCCAACACCCCTTCATGATAAAGGTCTTGGAGCAATCAGGAATACAGGGAACATACCTAAACATAATAAATTCTATCTACAGCAAGCTAACAGCCAACATCAAATTAAATGAAGAGAAACTCAAAGCAATACCACTAAAATCAGGAACAAAGCAAGGCTGTCCCCTCTACCCATACTTATTCAATATAGTACTTGAAGTTCTAGCCAGAGCTATAAGACAACATAAGGAGATTAAGGGGATACAAATTGGAAAGGAAGAAGTCAAGCTTTCCCTATTTGCAGATGACATGATAGAATACATGAGTGGGAGTAATGAAGGGCAAGATTTGAGGGAAAGAAAGCTTAGGGGAGCAGGAGATTCCAGCTGGATCAAGAACAGAAAGGGAGAACAAGGAATAACAGACCATAATAAATGAAGACCACATGAGAACAGGAATAGGCAGAGTGCTGGAGAGGTCCCTAGAATTCCATAATGATACATCCTCTGTAGACTGCTGGCAATGGTCGAGAGAAAGCCTGATCTGACCTAGTCTGGTGATCAGATGGCCAAACACCCTAACGGTCATGCTGGAACTCTCATCCAATAACCGATGGAAGTGGATGCAGAGATCCTCAGCCAGGCCCCAGATGGAGCTCCAGGTATCCATTTGTCGAGAAAGAGGAGGGACTGTAAGAATGTGAATTGTTGAGACCAAGATTGGAAAAAGCACAGGGACAAATAGCCAAACGAATGGAAGCACATGAATTATGAACCAAAGGCTGTGGAGCCCCCAGCTGGAACAGGCCCTCTGGATAAGTGAGACAATTGAATAGCTTGAACTGTTTGGGAGGAATCCAGGCTGTCACACCGGGACCTGTCCTTAGTGCATGAGCTGGCTGTTTGGAACCTTGGGCTTATACAGGGACACTTTGCTCAGCCTGGAAGGAGGGGACTGGACCTGCCTGTACTGAATCCACCAGGTTTAAATGAATCCCCAGGGGAGTCTTGGCCCTGGAGGAGATGGGAATGGAGGGGAGGGGATGGGGGAAGGTCGGGGTAGGAGGGGTAGGACAGGGGAACCCATGGCTGATGTATAAAATTAAAACACAAATATAATAATAATAAAAAAGGAAAAATAAATGGATGTTTGAAGAGTTATACACATTGAACCAGATTTAAGTATTACACAATGCAATAATGATTTGAACCATACATATCATGTTATCACATTAATATGTAATTTTTGGGTTTCATGTATCCATTTAAAAATATTTTAATATAAAAATATAAAAGAAAATATATCTCTGTTTTCTATCTTGAAAGATGAAAACTGTTTAGCTGAGTTTGGAATAGTACTTAAAATGAGCAGGCTAATGTTACAGGGTGGGAATGGGGGAGTAATGATGTATGTCTATAGCGCTTCCCCCAAAGTAGTTCCTAATTTTGACAGAATTCAGTAAATTGTTTTTCCTTCATGATGATGCTGTGTAATACTGCTGGGTCTACTTCATTTGGAAATATTTTTATAAAAACTTTAATAGTTCATCAATAAGTGTCTGGTGCTGATATTTTAATGAGAATAACTACAAGTGATCCTTGTGAATGGGAGTGACACTCTTAAGATCTGCTCTAATGTGACCTCAGTGTCTTGGAACTTCTTTTTATCTACTTTAGCGTTTCATTGGGTGTGGCAGCACATTCACTCAAAATCAGTTTCTTAGACTTTTTTATATCCGAAGCAGAAAAGGCCACCCAATAGATGCTAGATGTAGAAAAGCCCCCAAAGTTAGTCTTCTTGAATAAATTTAAGGAATTTGATGTGTTTTCTGGCTTATTTTATGAGTTTTAGGATTCTGACATTTCTTTACTGGTACATGATTACTTAGATCAGAATTAGTGTTTACTCCACTGGTGGCTGGCAGCTGTCAGAACTCTAAAGTTATCTGTGCTTTTTCATGGTTTGGTCAGATGCTTGGTCATTTGGAAATCCTTCAAAAGAAATATTTTGCTTGGCACACATATCAGATATTTGATTTTTTTACCCTTCGTCATTCAAACTATATGCTTGAGAATAATAACTAAAAATAATTTTTTACTAACAATGTCTCTTAGTTTGGGGAGTTGATTTCTTCAGAAAAGGAAATTTCAAGAGAGGAAAGATAATTGAACCCAAAAATAGACTGCCATGGGACTCTTTCCATTCCTGGAGAACATAAAGAAAGAAAATGCAAGTATCTGCTTCATGAAGTAGATGCAGCCTGTCTGGTCTGATGGTCTCTTGGGCTCCTTTATGCTTTCAGTGTCTATAAATTTTTGTGAAGAAAAATGGAATGTCATGTGCTTGTTTTTAATACAGTGAATCAATGCCTTTTATAAGAATGTGCATTTTTATTAAAATGAAAGGTTAAAACATGTTTGCCACAAAAATAATACAAAGTAAAATGTGAAAATCAACTACCCACCCAATTCCATTCCAAAACATAAAGTTAACAGTGGAAAGATACAAAAATTAAGAACAATACAGCCATCCTTATTCCAAAAACTTCTTTCAGCATGAGGTTACTGCTGTTTCTATTGTAGGAAATCTGACCTTCTTCTTCATGGTGCACCTGTGTGGATAAATTCCCTTTCCAGTTAGTCACTACTTTAAAACACAACTGAGTTTGCACCTTGAGATGCATGTGCACTAATGACTGGTCAAAGATATGTCACTGGCAGCAGTATAAGGGTGGACATTTTTCTATGCTTGTGTGTTGATTGGAGAAAGTTCAATATTAATCCCATTCTAAATAGCCTTAACTCACAAGTAGAAGTATCTAGAGTACCAAATAAAACACAATGAATAGTGCTCTAGTGCGTTTCTCTACTGTTTTATAATCTGATGTCCGAAATGTCCTTCATAAAATGATATTCCTCACAGTCCTTATGACATTTATGGTGATGGACACTTATTTTTCTTATTATTAGAATCACATACTCTCTTCTCTTTCTCTCTCTTTCATTAACTTAATTTTTTTGAGAATAAGAAATAAAAACTCCAGTAAGACAGGGACTCCAAGTCTGTTGCTTTGAGAATGTCCTTGTTAGAGACCTGAGGTACCAGGACTGACTTTGCTTCCTGCTTCTTGGTTCTCTCCCAAGTATGCTCCTAAGCCTATTTTACTGCCTGACTAAAACCGAGAAGAGTCATCAGGACACCTAGTTGGACACCTGGACTGACCCATGCAGCCCTTTCCCATTCCTGTCCCCAGTTTATTTCATAAATCTTTTCTAAAGCTCCCAGACTAGAAGCCCAAAGGTACTCCGTTTCCTGATATCCTTCTTGGTATACAGAAGCTCTGTACATCCCCCTCCCTCTTTAGCTGCCATCTGTGAATCTATAATGAACTTCTCTCTAAAATTCACCTTCTGTGGTCCCTGAATTTTAGTCTTGGAATTCACAAGGCAAAAACCTGAAATACAGTGAATGGCAACAGCTGCACTGCCCATGAAGTTTTCCAGAATCCTAGCTCCCCAGGCCAATAATGGTTCCATAATTCTCAAAGACACCTCAGTATTCCCACATACAAACAGAAAACTCTTGAGGTGTCCTCTACTTCTAGCAGCTTTTGTGGAAATTTTTTATTATAAAATACCTGATAGAATCAATTTAGAAGAGTCAAGGTTGAGTTGGTTGGAGTTTCTGTCCACCATGGTGGAGAAGGAATGGGGAAGGGCAGAACAGCTCACAGCACAGTAGAGCAGAACAGCCTGTGGCATCCAGCAAGCAAGAATGAAGGGGATGAATGCGTTCTGATGGTTTTCTCACTTTTCTCTTAGGCTCCTCTACCTCCCAGCCAATGGGATAGTGCTACCAACACTCAGTGTGGGTCTCTCCCTTCAGTTAATCCTGTTTGGGAATATTCTCAGTTTTCTAGGTGATTAGGAACTCAGTCTGGATGACAATAAATGTTAACTATCTCATTTGACAATTGTCAGAAAGCAGAGACCAATCACAGTGTAAAACAAAACATTGTTAGTATGATTAACCAATTCTATAATACACACATATGTGTATATGAAAACATCGGTGTATTTTATATACATATACACATATGTGCATGCATACACAAATATACATAAATACACATATGTATTCACAAACACATATATAGATGCATTATATAAACACATATGTACACACACACACACACACACACACACACACACACACACACACACACATATATATATATACACACAAGCACGCATAAAAATTTGAACTTGGAATTTATGCTTCAGCATGAGAATTACAATAGCATTCTTATATATGCCATTAATTATACCCTAAAATAGGTAATTGTCCTTTTAATTCATCTCTGCTGTGTTGTCTACTGTTGCCTACAGCATTCGCAGCATTCTCTAGCTATTACTAGCCCAATACCTCGGGGTTTTCAAGAGTCACCATGCACATCTCACTTATGACTTCTCATAAGAATGCAGTTCTTTCTCGGTTTAAAGTCAAATGGAGCCATATCGTCTCTATTCTCTCCTATGGGTAGAAGAGTCATTATTCATTCCTAATGTTCTGTGTCTTAACTGAAAAGCTCATGCTTAAAACTGTGCAGAGGAAAAGGCTGTATGGAATTAATTTTCTTCCATAGGAAAAATATACTTAGATGCACTGGAAATAACACAGTATCTCCAGCTTACTGCAGTTACCTTCCATGCAGTTCAGAACGGGAGCATCTGTTTAAAAAAAAAAAAAAAAAAAAAAAAAAAAGCAGGTTTTTTTGGGTTTTTTTTTTGGTTTTTTGGTTTTTTGTTTTTTAATGTGAACACTATTTTTTTCTACTTTCGACTTTTGATCTCCACTTCTGATTGAGTTTTAGTGATGGGCTCATTATAATGAAGAGTGCAGCTACTTATTCAGAGTGCTGATGAGAAGGACCTGGAGTCAATGACGCCTTCCTTGCTTCGTCCCTTCTCACAGCTACAAGGGCAAAGGAACCTACCTTCACATGCCCTCTTCCTGACCTCACTTCATTATCCAACTTGGTTGATCAGATGTGCATGTTCAAAGAATGAGTTTAAAGTATTTGTTGAAAACATTTTCTTTCATCTCTTTCTACATTAAAGTATAATTTGTTTCTTGGAGGGTTTTAGAACACGACTTTGAAATGACCTTGAATTTCTTCATGAGAAGAATTTTAACTATCAAAATGACTTGTTTAACAATAATTGACCTATTCAGGGTTTCTGAGTTTTGAGAATCAATTTTTAGGAACCGTCTTTTCTATGTTCTAAAAGTTTATCTTGAATTCCAAGATTTTCCAAATCATGTGCCAACTTCTCATTTGCTTGCTCTCTAACTAGGGCCCTTTTCTTATTGATTCTTCTTTGTCTGTGTCCTATCTTATATGCTATATGCTTTTATTTCATTCATTTATATCTATAACCTTTAAGTTTTATTACTGCTCAATTGTTTTTGTTTTTAAATAAATATTTGATGTTATTAATTTCTATGAAACCCACATTTTTTAACCAAAACCCCACAATTTAGTTATGTAATATTTAGATTGTTAAACATACCAGTCTTTTCCTTTATGAATTTTCACTAGTACATGAATTATTTAGAAATAAGTTTAAAAGTCCCACAAAAAGCTTGTTTTAGTTCACTTAGAGAAGATTTATGTACAATTTTCTAGGAATTTTTGAATTTATTTTTAAGGTCATATTTTGTAAGTATTACACTGCTGTAATTATCATTGTTGTATGTGTGTAACTTGTTTGTTCTTTATTCCTTACATTTCCCAAATATTATCTTTTCTCACCTGTTAATCAGTAATAGGATAAGAGCATTTTAATACAATATCTTCCCATGGTTCAATAAAATTTTATGGAAGTGTTGTGCTTGTTTATGAAAAACACCAAAGTCTGGGGCTGTTTCATAACTTCTGAGGTGTCACCTTGCATTATTGTGTAATTGCTTTATCTTAAAATCTGTCTACATGATCCAATGACTCTTTCTTCATTTTCTTTTGGCATACTTTTCTCACCTTGCACTTTTTATCTTTGCACGTATTTCCTCCATGAAGCAGTAACAACTCCAGAAAATTACCTGTAGCTAGAGTTTGGTGCTTACTAGATTTTAGAGTTTGGAGATCTTATTGATATACATTTTCAGTTCAAATGTGTGGACTTTGTATTTATCTGAACTTATTATTTGAATAAATTTATTTGGACTTTTTTCCACTTTTTTCTGTAACATTCCCATTTGTTGTACTTTCTATTTTTTCTTTTTAGAGATGGGTTTTTCTGTGTAATCCAGGCTCTCCTGGAACTCACTCTGTAGACCAGGCTGGCCTTGAATCAGAGATCCACCTGCCTCTGCCTTTCAAGTGCTAGGATTAAAGGCCTGTGCCACAACATTCAGCTTCCCTGTTTCTTACATTTGATTTTTTAAATGAGTTTATTTCACTGTCTCTTTTCCTTTAGTACACTGGAAGTCATGCTGTCCATTTTTTAAGATGGTTGTTATTTAAATTATGCCATATGTAAAATGAAATTTCATTTCTTCATTGAAATCTCTCTCTCTCTCTCTCTCTCTCTCTCTCTCTCTCTCTCTCTCACTCACACACACACACACACACACACACACACACACACACACATATAGTACTTGCTCTTGAAATTTACATGTAGTTAACAAACACTATTTCTGTGATTTCAAACACCCAAATGGCACAGCATTATCATCATCATCAGTATATCATATCAGCAATACGAGGTTATATAACTGGCATGTTAAGCAGCTTCTTTGATCACGAGTCCTTCTTTTACCTCAGGTCTTTTCTCTGTGTTCATCTGTCTTCCTGTAGCGCAGACTTCAGAGGTCCTTCAGGAAGTCTGTGGCTAGTGATGGCACATCATGTCAGTCTCAGCTATTCAGACTGTGTAAGCAACTTAGATCTGTACCTCCCGGCTCAGGCAGGAATCTCAGGCTCAGGTTTTGACATTTGCCCACTAAGCTATGTGTTCTCTCTTCTGAGCTTCCCTCATCACCCCTTGTTACAATGCTGGTATTGCAGTTGTCTGTAGCAAAGAATTAAGGGTCTTGGTTTGTTTGGTTTTTGTGCATTTGCCTGAAAAAAGTAATTTGTAGTTCTGTTTCTTCTCATTGTTTTCATCATTTGATTATATTCCTACTTATTTAGCTCTAGCAATTCGTTAAAAGTTCTTCTTTCCTCAACGTAGTTACTTTATAACAGAGGGACTTTCAGAGTATTTAATCTATATTACTGCCTAGAGGTGAAAGTTCTTAATTGATGGCCCTCTTGTGTGTTCTCATGCTATAAATGGCATCTCTCTAGAGCAGTAAACAAGTATCTGTGACACCTGGCCTTTCTAGTGAAGAGACTCAGTGTTGTAAAATAAAGTATAGTTTTTTTTTTTAAAAGGTGATGTTTTCTATTCATCATCACAGATGAGCAGAGGCCCGCACTTCAAAGACAGTTTCACCTTTGCTGTTCTCTATTTCTGCTGATCAACCTCTTGCCTTTTTCTTGGAGACAGTGAAAACTTTTCAGTAATTGCAGAATTTCATGTAAATAACACATGGTAGGAACCAAGTAGCTCAAAGACACTTGCAGTTTCTCTCTCTTTCTCTCTCTCTCTCTCTCTTTCTGTCTCTCTGTCTCTCTGTCTCTCTCTCTCTCTCTCTCTGTCTCTCTCTCTCTCTCTCTCTCTCTCTCTCTCTCTCTGAGCAACTCAGTTTACATTTCAGTGATGACTATCAGATCAATGATTAATGGTTATGACACTCTTGAATTTTTAGGTAACAATTCTCTTCCTCTCTCCACCAGAAAACTTCAACATAGGTGCCCTGGATTATTTCCTAGAGTATCTACAATGGTTATATCATGAAAGAAATCACAGAAAACTTACTGATATAAGTGATTCATAAGAGATTTATTTTCACTACACTTGTAGTGATTATTGGTAATATGGAATCTTTGAAAGAATCTCCTGACAGTCAATTTATCATCAACACTGTGCTGGCTAGTTTTATGTCAACTTGACACAAGCTAGAATCATTTTGGAAGAGGGAAGCTTGATTGAGAAAATGCCCACACTAGACTGGCCTATGGGCAAACCTCTGATGCATTTTCTTGATTAATGATTGAGGTGAGAGGGCCCATTCCATTGAGAGTGGTGCTACCTGTGAACTGCTAGTCCGGTGGCTATAAGAAAGCTGGTCAAGCAAGCCCTGAGGAAGGACTCCAAAAGGCAGCACTCCTTCATGGCCTCTGCATCTGTTCTTCCCTCCAGGTTTCTGTCTTAAGTTGCTGACCTGACTTTTCTGGATAATAGACTACATGCTGTAAGATAAAATAAACCATTTCTTTCCCAACTTGCTTTTGGTTATAGCATTTTGTCACAGATGTAGAAACTCTAGCTAAGACAAACACTGCTATCTGAAGTACTCATAGGGTTTTAGAAATCATTTATAAACTATACAGTTCTGTGTTTAAGTGACTAGTTTAGGCATAGTCACTTAATCAAAACTGAGTAAAATGAATATGATCTTTTATGGAATTTAATTGGAAAGCAAAATGCTTAGAGAAAAGTCAGTAACTTTAGAAGCAGAAATAGACAAATAAAGATCATAAAATGCTACTGGTGTGGTCTAACATAGCCCAGACTCCCACTGTTTTTGGAAGATTTGATTATGAGGCAGTCAGTCAGAGTCTCATTTTACTGATAAGTACGTTCTCCTTTCTTGGGCCCAAATAGTGGCTAAAAGCATGTTAAGGCCTTTAATATCTGCCTCCATTTTGTGCCTGCCTCCACTACTTTGGGTCAAATTGTTTGACTCTGCGTGAACATTTCAGTCAGGAAATGTCTCTACTCAGCCCTCCATATCCTTACTTTAAGGTGTGTTGTAAATGCTGTTATGGAATTGGTAAGTATTTACACTGTGAAATTACCAAGATGTTTTATTTTAATCAAAACATTTTCTAAAGATTGTGACAAGCTTTGAATATTCAAAATATGTGCATTAACACATATAAGGTCCATATAAATATTTATATTAAACTCTTTAAATGGTCATTTTATAAACCAGTAGATTTTGGGTAAAACAATGACATAATTTTTTTCTCATTAATTTGGAAGACAGAAGTTTGAGATGGATATGTAAGAAGCTTTGGTTCCTCCTGAAGGCTATGAGGAAAGGATCCATCCAAGATGCTTTCTGTAAGCTATCTTGTCCTCTATTTTCTATACATATATCTCTGTTTATATTTTATATTCTTGGACAGTTTTGTACATGTATATAATATATTTTGGTCATCTTTTTTACCCTCCATTGCCCTTGCTCATCTGCTTCCTACAACTGCTGAATATCTTTTCAGCCTAAGGAGAACCTTTCCCATCTTTATTCCTTTTGTTGTTACTGTCGTTCCATTATTTTGGAGTTTTGAGACGACTGAATTTATTTAGAGCGTCTTGCATGAATAGGATCTGATCCAGGTAGAAACTGAATTAATATGCAAAGGATTTCTTTATAGCAGTTATGACTATCACTAGCTCCTTTATGTTGTATTACATAAGCCTTCAAAGGTACAATATTTAAAATAAAATTTTACTAAACCAGTTTCTTTCAAATTAGAATTGTTAATGATGTCAATTTCCCAGGCTTCTGTTCATGGGTTTTTAAATAGATCATGACCATTGTCATTTTTTTTATAATATGATGTTTTATAAATTATTTGAGAGTTTCATACAAGAATACATTTTTTTTTTACCATTGCTGTGGATATCACTCTGTATAAATAAAGTGCTGATTGGCCAGTGGCCAGGCAGGAAGTATAGGCGGGACAAGAGAGAAGAGAATGCTGGGAAGTAGAAGGGTAGAGAGAGACACTGCCAGCCGCTGCCATGAGAAGCAACATGTAAAGACACTGGTAAGCCACAGGCCATGTGGCAAAGTATAGACTAACAGAAATGGGTTAATTTAAGATAGAAGAAGTAGATAACAAGAAGTCTGCCATGGCCATACAGTTTGCAAGCAATATAAGTTTCTGTGTGTTTACTTGGTTGGGTCTGAGCGACTGTGGGACTGGCAGGTGAGAGAGATTTGTCCTGACTGGGCCAGGCAGGAAAACTCTAACTAAAAATGGTGCCCAACGTGTTGGCAAGAATTTCCACCTAAAATCTAAGAAAAAAGATTCTTAAACGGAGCTAAAAACAGCTTCCTAGTTGTCTCTCTCAAGTTAGCGGCAGCCTGCCGGTTTGAGCTACTATGGTGGGCTCCTGGTGTGTGCCTCTGACCTACAGTGCGGCGGGAATGAGGAGTCTACAAGCAGCACTTTATTCTGCTGCATGGTGGATTTAGTCTTCGCTAGTTTAAAAAAAAAAAAGGGGGGGGGGTTTCTGGGCTATGTGCTGCTTTGATAGAACTGCTTCTGATAGTTGATCCAGACCCAGAACTGGCGGTAAACTGTACCACCGCCATGTTGAGAAGCTAAGGTGGGTGGAGCCAGCAGCCACAGCAGCGTTTCAATCTTACAAAGATGGATATTACACAGAGAATCTGGTTTATGTTGTCTTTGGGATTTTTAACTGCAGAAAAAGATTTGATCGTAAAAGCTGTTCAGTTAAACAAATATTTAAATTTTAAAGGTACCTTGACTTCAAAATTTGGATATAAGGATATGTTGCTTTGGAAAAGAGTCTCTGCTTTTGTTTCCACAGAAAGCCAGAGGCTGTGGATTTGTTCCAGATTAAGATACATCAGGTTTGATCAGCCAAGACCACCTGAAAGGTCTCTGATGACACCATAGTCCAGATGATCCAACATCCAGAATGGTTTCAAGGCAACTGGCTCAGAGGTTTACCCTCACAGACTACTCCATAATCCTAAAATTTTCTTGGTGTCCCCATAAGATACAGCGCCCCCCTCCAGCAGGAAGTAGTAAGAAAAACTACACCCAAATTCCCAGCTGGCTTTAGAGATGGAATTGGCTCACTCCTTCTCTAAACCCAAGCACATTGCTAAAAGGAAAAGTTAAGAGATTTTTGTATCCCAAATAAGAAGAGTCCTCTGGTGTGGGACAGAAAAAAAAATTTTATTTAAAGCAGGTTGATTATAAATGTGATCTCTTTCTAAAGAAGAAAAGGGGATATCATATAGATATAATAGTCTGAAAGGGTAGATTAAGGAACTTAATTCTAAAGAGCAACAACTTGTTTAAAATGTTTTACATTGGTATAGATTTTAGTCTATTGATACAAACTTAAAGTTGATTTTGTTAAACTGTATGTATAATTCTACTCTTGTTTAAGGTATTATGTTTGTAAAGCTCATTTAAAATTAAAATAGATAATTAAAATAGATTAATAATTAGTCATCTATGATAATCATACTCGTAGCCATGTTAGTTAAGTCTTCTAGGTATACACAGAGATATTTCAGATAGATAGGTAATCTTCAAATACTTCAAAGACCTACAGAATATGGCATTGAAAATATTTTTAAAATTTAGACTTTCTGGACAGTGAGACATGTTTGCTCCTGGCAGCACCAATTTGATCCCGAGAGAATGTTGGGCTTCTAAGACATTTCCATTTGGAAGTTTGTCTTCTTGGCACAAAATGGCCTACCAGGCAAAGAACTGCCCTTGCCTCAACTGCTGGCAGTACAAATGCTGTCCTTTCTGGACAAGCAGGACACAAGGAAAGTGACCACTATACTTTGCCAAGACAGGGTAAGATGGTCTTTCAGAATTCCTGCTTCTGAAAATGGTCTGTCAGATACTCTAGGCCTATAGCCAATTTGAATGCACCAATGATGCTGAGAAACATTAGGTGACTGTCCAGGCTGCCAGCTGTCTCTGTCTACCCTGCAAGACTCCTGAAAGTTGCTTGCATCCGTCTCCTGGTTCTCAGGTAATATTATATCCTTCTGAGGTCTTTGATGTGGTTGAAGACTAGATAGTTATAATTTCCTCAGTTATGATATAAGATAAGTTAGATATAAAACTTTAGACTCACCAATATAAGATAGTTAGGATATCTTCTTTAATATTATAACTGTAATTCTTGCTTGATAATTGTTATCTGTAATTTTACTATGTGAAAATTAACCTACCTTTTTAAACAAAAAAGAAAAGGGGAAATGCTGTGGATATCACTCTGTATAAATAAAATGCTGATTGGCCAGTAGCCAGGCAGGAAGTATAGGTGGGACAAGAGAGAAGAGAATTCTGGGAAGTGGAAGGCTGGGGAGGACAGACACTGCCAGCCGTCACCATGTGAAGCAACATGTAAAGACACTGGTAAGCCACAAGCCATGTGGCAAAGTATAGACTTACAGAAATGGGTTAATTTAAGATAGAAGAAGTAGATAACAAGAAGCCTGCCATGGCCATACAGTTTGTAAGCAATATAAGTTTCTGTGTGTTTACTTGGTTGGGTCTGAGCGACTGTGGGACTGGCGGGTGAGAGAGATTTGTCCTGACTGGGCCGGGCAGGAAAACTCTAACTACAGACCATGTCTACCCTTCCCTTCCCTATTTCTACTCCTCTCAGACTATGTCAACTCCACATCCTCCTCCCAACTTCATGGTCTGCTTTTTCTAGTAAACTACTATGTCTAGTTAGTGTTTTCTGTGTACACATGGATCTAAACCTACCCACTGGACCATAGCCAACCTATCTGAGGGTCACAGTCATAAAAAAGAAAACTGACTTCTTCCCTTAGCAAGCATCAATTTTCAGTATTTCCTTAAATATGAACCATCCATATATATGTTGAAATATTGATTGGCTTGATCTTGTGCAGTCTTGCTCAGGCTTAACTATACCTAGTTCATAACTATATCTATCATACCATGACCAGTAGACATTGTTTCATAGCACATCTCCCCAATCTCTGGTTCTTAGAATGTTTTTGCCTTCTCTTCTTTTATGTTCCCTGAACCTGTGGGGAAGGGAGTTTGATATGGTTGTCCCATTGATGCCTGAGACTTCAATAGTAACATATTCTCTGCACTTTGTCCAGTTGTGGGTCTCTGTATTAACTTGTCCCTGCTACAAAAATATCTTCTATAATGAGGGCTGAGGACTGCATTAATTAGTGTATATAAAAATAAAAAGTTTTAAAAAAGTACAATAAAAAAATTCAAATGTCCACTTAGAAAAGTGAAAAGAGTAAGTCCTCCCCTAGAGCCTTTGTTCTTCTTAGCCACAGGTCCTTTTCCAGATTAATGTGACAGATAGGAGTTCTTTTGGGGTGAAGTAGGCCTTAGATCCAATAGGAAAGATGTTGGCCAACCCACAGCCTACAATATTTATGCCACTACTGCACCCATGTCTTAACAGACTCGTTTTTACTGTAATACCCGGAGTTTACAACTGAGTAAACCTCCACAGTGTGCATAGCACCTCCTGTGCTGTGACAACTACCCAGCAAGGAGGAAAGCTCCCCATTAGTACTTCCCCAAAAATTCCCCCATGTATTGCAACCAAAGTGTGTGGTGTCTTCAGTGGTAGAATATTACTATCAAGTTATGGTGGTCAACCAAAAACCAATGGCAATAACCTCTTGTGTTTTGAGGATCTCTGGCAAAATCTCTCTGATGAACAACTTGAAGAGAAATAATCCACAACTAGTACTGGGCTTTTGTTTGATAGCCTATGGCTACTGAGAAGAACATTATCCCCTAAGTAGAGTAACTACATTTAAAGTCTCCCCTGCTGACCCCACCCCATCCTCCCACACTTGAGAGATTACTAAATAGTAAGACCCAATAGATATCTGGGAATGAAAAACAATAGAGAAAAGACAGGCATTGTTATTGAAACTAGCAGTATGAGAAGCTATATTTGAATCCCAAATCATAGGACCTGGTAGGACTATTTCCAGAGTATAGTTACAAAATATTTCATTCAGCAGGGACCTCAAGATTGCTATGGGGCTTAAGTGGCTCTGTTGAGTCCAGATGTGGGATATAAACTTTATGAAGTATGAGAGACTTTGGTATATCAACCATCTAAACCAGCATATAAAGAATGTCCATAGAGTGACAGAGTAACCCACAGGTGATAAGAAAAAGACAAAGCACAAGAAGAGGTCTGTTTTGGTTATGAAAAGACAAATTTGGCAAGATTTGCAATTGAGCCATAATTCCTAAGGAAAAATTAACAGAAAGCCCACTTCTGTGATAAGTGGTTTCTGGGAGGCTTGAAAGCCTAGAAAACAGTTTACACAAGTCATGGGTGATACAACAACTCAGATAAAGATGATTTGGCCTGTTCCAGGGGTGAATGATTTCTCCACGACTAACTGCTAGGTGTAGAGATGGATTGCTAGGCCAGACCCTCCCCCAGTATTCAGTTATGGTGAATAAAGAGACAGCAACTGTGGCTTCAACCACAGTGCCAAGCCAGTGCCTCTCAGACCCAGGGGGCTAGCAGAAGCAGCAGGAGAGAGCCAGGCTATGTCCTCCCTTGGCTCTGGTGACACTAAGCATTTTGAACCAGTCCCAGCAAATTCATAATGTAGACAGAAATACAGGGAAGCTTTATGGAAGATCTCCAGGATATAGAGATGGAATTTATCATAAAGAATGACTGGGGATTATAGAAATCACTAAGTCTGAGCTTTCCTCTCATGCTACTACATCTGACATCAGTTGGTTGAATAAACATCTGAAAGCCATGTGGGTTGAAAAAAGGTACCAAGCCACATGGCTAAGCATAGATAAGAATTATGGGTTAATTTAAATGTAAGGCCCAGAAGTTATAATAAAAAAAAAAGTTTTCTGGGCTACATGGAGACATAGACCCACTGCTTCCGAGAGTTGGTGGTACACATGGCTTCCAGAGCCAAAGCTGGTGCTAAACATACCACCACCATGTTGGAAAACTGAGTTGGGTGGAGTCAGCAGCCAAAGCTGTCATTTCAGTCCTAGTAATGCTACAGTTTAAGTCAATAGATTCACAATAAGGCAGATTCATATGGGATAAACCCTAAACACTTTACAGTGTATGTAAAAATGTACATAGGCTTAAAAGAGAGAAGAAAATGAATATAGACAGTTATATAAAGAAATAGTTTTAAAAAATAAAGTCTTTTAAAAAACAGTAAAAGAAATATAAAAAATAAGCCATGTAAAGATGGAAATCACAGAGTCTGGATTATACTGTCTTTGGGATTTTTTTAACTGCAGAGAGATATTTGATGGTAAAAACTGCAGAGTTAAGTCAATATGTATATTTTAAAGGTATCTCAATTTCAAAATTTATGTCTAAGGATATGTTGCTTTTGAAAAGAGGTTCTGCTTTTGTTTACACAGAAGATCAGAACCTGTGGATTGCTACCAGGCTAATATGGTTTGACCAGCCAAGATGCCCTGAAAGGTGTCCAATGACACCATGGCCCAGATCACTCAACATCCACAATGGCTTCAAGGCAATTGGCTCAGACAATGCAGCCTCACAGACTATTCTCATCAGGACTTAACTATAATTATTAA
The DNA here is from genome assembly GCF_903995425.1 of Onychomys torridus. Classification (NCBI taxonomy): domain Eukaryota; kingdom Metazoa; phylum Chordata; class Mammalia; order Rodentia; family Cricetidae; genus Onychomys; species Onychomys torridus. The sequence continues at coordinate 93,358,737 of NC_050444.1, forward strand.
TTTTCTCAGGATCCCCATAAGACTATCAGCACCTCCTATCAGCAGGAAGAAGCCTAGAAAACTATGTCCACATTCCCAAAAACCGAATTATAGATGTTTGTCTTTGTTTAGGTTGTTGGTTACAAATTATTATTAACCATAGTCAACATCTTTCTAAAGAAAAAAAAAAGGTGGCTAGGATATAGATATGATCAGATGACAGGGTAGATTATTGAATCTACTTTTAAAGAGCAAAAACTTGTTTAAAATGTTTTACATTGCTTTGGATTTTAGTTTATTGATATAAATTTCTAAAGTTAATTTTTTTATAATGTATGTATATTTCTACTCTTGTTTAAGGTATAATGTTTGCACAGCTCTGAAATTGTACTGTATAATTAAGAAATACAGATTATTAGTCATCCATGATAACCAAACTTATAGTCATATTAGTTAAGTTTTCTAGGTATACATAGATATATTTCAGATATATAGGTAATATTTAAACACTTCAAAGACCTACAGAATATGGCATTAAAATATTTTAAAAACTTAGACTTTCTGGACATTGAGGCACATTTGTTCCTGGCAGCACCAATTTACTTCAAAGAGGGAGATGGGCATTGAAGGCACTCCATAAAGAGTTTGTCTTCTTCTTGGCAAAAATAGCCATTTTGGCAAGAAACTGTTTTTTTCCTGGACTGCTTGGAAAAATGTTATATTGACTGGACATGCAGGATCCATTGGAAGGTGACCACTGAACTTTGCAAGGTAAGATGGTCTTTTAGGTTCCTTCTTCACAAAAGAAACTGCCAAACATTCTACAGGACACAGGAAGAAGCGACTGAGAGACTCTATATAGGCTTGTGGGCTGAAAATGTATGCCTCGATGTTGCAGAACTTTGGGTGATGAGGTAGACATATGTCTCTGTGATTCTAGATATTTGGAAGTTGCTTACAATGTCCTTCCTATTTACTTAGGTAATATTATATATCCTTCTGAGGTATTTGGTGTAGTTGAATACTAGATAGTTATAATTTTCCTTGGTTATGATAAAAGATAAATTAGATATGAAACTTTAGACTCACAAATATAGCATAGATAGAATATTAATTTTGCCAAATACAAACAGGCTAGATATTATAACTGTCATTCTTGCTTGATAACTGTTTTGTTATATATAATTTTACTATGTTAAAATTAAAACCTTCCTCTCTGATTAGAAAGAAAAGTAGAAATTCTGGAGATGTCATTCTGTATGCTGTGAATATGTGTGTTGCACTGATTGGTTGATAAATAAAATGCTGATTGGCCAGTAGCCACATAGGAAGTATAGGTAGGAGAAGCAGACAATGAGAATTCTGGGAAGAGGAAGTCTGAGTCAGGAGTTGCCAGCCAGAAACAAAGGAAGCAAGATGTGAAGGCAGAACTGAAAGAAGGTACCAAGCCACATGGCTAAACGTAGATAAGAATTATGGATTAATTTATGTGTAAGAGCTAGTCAGTAATAAGCCTGAACAAATGTCCAAGCAGCTATAATTAACATTAAGCCTCTGTGTGATTATTTTATAAAAGGCTGCAGGACTGTGTGTGAGAGATTTTTCACAACCATGGGCCAGGCTAGGACACAGGAAATCTGACTATAAACATCTGATAGAAATAGATGGAACCTTAAACTTTGCTTAAGTTTGAATCTAATATTGTCTTAACTGCAACCTTCTGGCATCACCTGACACTCACTCAGAATCATTCACACTAGACTTTCGGTTTGCTGAAGCAAGGCTATCTCCACAACCCTATTTGTGGTGGGATGGTGATTTAGTTCCTCCCCCTTTGTTTCAAAGCAGAAATGCTTTCTGGTCTAAATTGTTAGTAAACACTTAAAAATATTAAAAAGCCAACTTGCCTACACAATAGCAATTATTTATTTCCCTACCCTACTCTGTATCATAAGATGTCAGGAGCATACAGGAAATAAAGGATACTTTTTCTATACAAAGTGTCTTGAGCCAAATTGCTAAGTTCATTCTGAATACAATGCTACTTTGTACAGAAGTATAATCTAAAGCACATACAGACATATTTACGTAGGAGCACAAGGAGCACAACATCAAAAATTTAGACACCTTGGAACATGCAGAATAGATAGAGAATAAGAGCCATTCCAGAAAGCAAAGATGCTCAGAGGGTGTTACTGCTGTTCTGTCCTCTTCCACCTTGCCTGTATCATGATTCAAAGTAGACATTTACATTTTAAATCTCTCCTAAGTGTCCTAGTCATTTAATAGAACCAGTTATCCTGCTTTATCTGATGAGCCTAAGAGATTTGCAGACAGCATAGAATCTGCTGGTCTAACACCTACCTAGAATTGTTTACATCCTTAGGAACACTTTTCAACTTCTTTGTAGTTCTCAAGACCTATGGCTGGAGCCCTGACAGCTGAATGTGTCCTAAAGAGTGGGAATTCAGTTTGTAATCAAGTGGCCAGTCTATGGACTTGAACACTAACTTGGATTTATTTTTGTCCCAAGCCCCTTACTCTCTGGACACCAGTGACATTAAATAAAACTGTCTTAAGTTGTACTCCTAAACACCAATGTAAGACACTGTCTTAGGGTTTCTATTGCTGTGAAGAGACACCATGGCCACTGCAACTCTTATAAAGGAAAACATTTAATTGAAGTGGCACACCCAGATTTTTCTTTAAAATCCATGGAGGAGCCAAGATGAGCCATCACTACTGATGGTTTGTGGCAGCTAATGACTGGAGTGGCTCAGTAAGACAGATGGAGTTATATCCTGAAAGCTGGGACTTTGAGTGTCTGTCCTTTCAGTCTTCCATTATCATGGACTCTGACCCCAAGACAAGCCAAAAACAGGGGCAAGGAAGTACTCATCATCCATCACGCTGCTGCCTTAGACTCTTTCTGAAAAGTCAATTGATTACAGTTTGCTGAGATGAGTGTTTTATTTGGCCAATTCCTGATTATATAAAGGAAGGAATGTATATTGGGAACACCTAGGTGGCATAATTCTTGCAGCCTTTTCAACCTTTGCTGTTATCTCTAAAGAAGAGGGAACTGAGTGTACAGGCCTAAGGAGTAACTCCAATTCTATTAATAGGAAATACAGTAGTTCTCATCCTGTGGCATTGATAATTTGTGCTTCTGTGAACCAACCATCAAAATATTCCTAACTCCTCCAGTCATATCAATTTTTTGAGCTCTTTACTCTTCTCTGTCTCTCACAGAGAGATCTCATGTATATGAAAACAGAAAAACTTAAAATACTAGCCCTTAGAGGTGCTTTTTCAAGAGTATGCCAAACCATGGGCTTAACAATCAGAACCATATAAATCAGATGTGCTGCTATTCCAGCAACCCAGAGGTGGAATATCAGAAATTCAACATTATCCTCAGCTACATTATAAAGTTAAGGCCAATCTGAGCTACATGAGACACACACACCCACACACATTTTTCTGTGAAGAAACTAATCACAGCCATAATTTTTTGCTTCAAGACAATATTTGTAAGCCAAAGGAAAGGGGAATAGTGCTTTTTGTCTCTTCTGGGTCTCAAAACTTTCACTGTTGACTTTTCAATCAATTTTAATTAATGAACCAGAGTCTCTAGGGCACTGGTTCTCTATTTTCCTAATACTGTGCCCCCCTTTAATACAGTTCCTCATGTTGTAGTGACCCTCAATCATAAAACTATTTCATTGCTACTTCATAACTGTAAGCTTGCTGGTCTTATGAATTTAGTGTAGATATCTGCAAGATATCTGAACTGTGAACCCTGTGAAAGGGTTGTTCAATCCCCATAGGAGTTGTAGCCCACAGGTTGAGAACCATTGTTATAGGGTGTTCTGTTAATTGTTTCTCCATGAATGAACTTACTAACTTTTGGTTTTAAAAAGGGGAAAGTCAGGGGTTATTCTGACAGTCCTGCCTTGTTCTTCCTTGGAGCTCTCAGTTGCCTTCCTTCTTTGTTCTGCACACTTGGTGTGCTCATTATTCTGTGACATGGTGACTTTCTCTTCTGTTCTTGTCTGCTTTTTGTTCATCATGACTCTTTCCCCTTAACATGAATCTCTTTCTTTAGATTTTAGAATTCCTTCTATGATTTTGTTGAGAATAATTTCTGTGCCTTGACCTGCTTTCTACTCCTTTCTGTACACATATTAATCACTGGTTTAATATTTTTATGGTGGTCCAGAGTTCCTGCATGCCCTATTCCCCCTTTTTTTTTCTTCTGGATTTAAGATTTTCTTTGACTGAGTAATCTATTTTCTCTACTTTATCTTCCAGATCCGATATTATTTCTTCAACTTGACGAAATTTCTTGGTGATACTTTCTCTGAGTTTTTTGTTTGACTCTCTGGGCTTTTCAGTTTGAATTTTGTTTCATTTTAACTTTCCCCCCAGAGATTCTCTTTACTAATTCCATTTCATATCTTGGATTGTTTAATTATTTCCTTCAACTCATTGTAGGTTTTTTTTAGTCCTCTTTCAGGCATTTGCTCATATCATCTTTGATTTTCTTGAACATACTTATAATTATTGTTTTACAATCATTATATCATCATATTTTTTACAATCATATTACCATTCATTAGGTAGGATCCTTTTCTCAGAGAACATTACAACTTTGGCTTCATTTGTGTTGTTTATTTTTGTGTTTGTTAGTTTGTGGTTGGGTGTAGCATCTGGAATGTTTGGTTGGTAGTGTTTTCTGGTTTTGTATATCTGATCTTGCCTTTGTTGAATTGTTGTTTGGAACTTTGTTTTCTATCATCCTACCTTGTCAGCTTGTTAGCCAATTGAATGGTGCTCAATGTGCAGTCTTGGGACCACTCTGTGTTAGTGTTTAAATGGAGTGTCAGAAGTGGTCTTCTCTCAGCTGACAATAGGTGCAACTTTTGAGCCTAGATGTAAACCTTCTGTAGGCTTAGAAGACTCTCTCCATTGATCTTCAGGAATTTGTAGCAGACTTACTGAATTTTGCAGATTTTTACCACACATGGTGTTGGTGCATGGTTGTGGTTGGGGTGAATGACAGGCAAGCTTATGGAGAAACAACTCTGGAAAACCCACCAAGAGTTTTGTCTGGGACCCTATGTAATGCTGTGATGCTCCTCTTAAGTTTTATCCTAAATGTGATCAATTATGTTGCTTATAACCATGCATGCTAATTAAGACATTCCAACATTGACAGAGGGCAAAACATCAGTGCAGCAAGGATATTAAGCAGATTTGAGAACACGCTGACTAACAGGATGCTGAGAATTTTTAAATTTTCCCTTAAGATATGAGGTAAATTTATGTTCTCATTTTCATAAATCCTTATCCTTGGTGAAGTATTTTCTAAAGAATTATGTTTATTTTGTATATCTTTATAAACTTGACATCCAACAAGGCTGGCATCATAAAGAATTAGTTTTGGAAGTGTTACCATACTAAATTAAATTAAAAGTTGATTTCAGGTCCGTTGAGTCATATTATTCTAATAGAAGAATGCCAATTGCACTTAATGATACAAACTTGTACTATCTAAATATGTCTTGCCTCCCATCTCTGATGTGTTCTTCTAACTCTGATCCCTTCAAATTGTGCTTCAAATCCCAGCTTCACTTGCAAACTGTTCCACTTACCTATTATTTTCTTTTTTAAAGATTCATTTATTTTTATTTAATGTGTATAAGTCTTCATGTGTACTTACATATGTGAACAATATGTATGTCTAGTACCCAACGAGGCCAGAAAAATGCATTGGCTCACCTGGAAGAGGAATTATAGGTAGCTGTGAGTCACCATGTAGGTGTTAGTACCTAAACCCAGATCTTGTATAAGAACAGCAAGTGCTCTTAACTGCTGAGTCATTGATGTAGCACTGTTTAATATGTTAAAATAGCTTTTTGCTATTCTTCTGTAGTAAACACATCCTCCACATCACAAATTTTCTCTATGAAGCTTGCCTTGCCTTCATTCACCCTAAGTTTACCAGTACCTCTGTCTATTATAACAGAAGCAATCTTGTGATAATAAGCAAAGATATTTGTGTTGATTTACATCTTTGGTCCTTATTAATCACAATTGATAGGTCTGAGCAACCTATCAATATTCTTGGGTCAGACTCCATGTAGTATCTGTGCTGCACTTTGTTAAATATTAACTTAGATGTGATTGGTTATGTTGCTTATGACAATGCATGTTTGTTATGACATGCCTGGTTAATTAGAAAGTAGTATATGATTCTTAGCATGACCAAAGACCTGGAAAGGGCAAGTGTCTTAGAAAGAGTTCAGTGTTGTTACAAGAGAATGATAAACTCTGTGTGATATATATGTCAAAACTAAATGTTGGAGAAGAATGAATTCCAATGATCCAAACATGAATTTAACAATGATATATCAGTCAGGGGAGTTTGGCAAAGAAAATAGAAGCAATTCTGTATATCTCTAGTAGTAGGGGGTTGAATAAACTGAAATCAGCTTATTAATTACATTGAAGGGAAGAACAGAGGGTACCATATTGTGTCAACACTGAAGTAGAAGATCCTTAAGAATTTATTGAAAAAAGAAAAAACATTGGGGAAATTTGCAGTACCTAACTAGTATTAGCGAGGAAAAGACCCAGTCCCAACAACTGGTCAACTTGAAGAGAATAATAGACTGCAGAATACTCAACTCTAAATATAACATCTACATATCACTAATCCTCCCAAGTTCTAACTAATCTTGAAGGAAAAAAGTGTAGAAAGAATGTAAGAATAGCAGGTAATGGGTAACTACAGAAAAATAATACTTTCTGGACACCACACAGCAGTTGCACATATGAACTTAAAGCACTTGTGACCTCATACACAACCTACACAAGCTAGGTCAGACAAATTTCCAACATGGAGTCACAGAGGTGAGCATAAATTCCAACCCCTAGTAGAAAAGCTATTGGCATTTGATAACTATTAGGAGATGAGTCAGTTGTCTTAAGGGTATAACTACTTGGTCAACTAGCTCCAAGGAAGTCACACTCAAGAATATTTGGGCTACATAAATTGGACTCCATGGATGGGGAGGCCAAATTTCCATAAATAGCTAAGTGAGGGTGAATCTGGGAAGGGTTTTCATGAATATGATCAAAATTGTGTGAATTAATAACACTGTGAATGTAGTTGAGAAGCTCTCAGGAGGTTGCATTTCCACACAAAGAACTACAGGCAATTAAGGAATAGTGAAAATAAGAGAAATGGTCTTCCCTAGAGAAGAGCTCACCCACTGCTTATCCAATACTAAATGACCAGGTCTGCAAACATACATATAAGTAGCATTATACAGACTGAGAAACTTGTACTTATGTGTTTAGGAGTATGTATGCATGTATGCATATTTGAATGTATGTAACAACAATTAAATGAAAAAAAGGCCACAAATTTGAAAAAGAGCAAGGAGAGGCATATGTCAAGGTTTGTAGGGAGGAAATGGGATGGAGACAGTAGATAATTACATTCTAATCTCAAGAAAAAAACATTTAAAGATAGAAGAAATCAAAATATGGAATAGCTCTTACAAAACGGCTGGGAATCTGCTATGATGCCACACATCTGCATGTCACTATTACCCAATTCTCAAACATCTTCCAATTTTTGTATAAGTGCAACCTAATGGCTAATACACTGGAACAATAAAAACAAGAGAATTCTAGGAAGTATAATACTCAGCTTCTCTAGTGCAGCACAAAGACAAACTATTAGAAGCTGGTGATGGGGGAGCCTACATTTCTGAAGGATTATTTAGACTACATCCCATTGTCCCTCAGGAAAAGGAATCATATGTGCAACTAAATGAGACAGCAAAATTTAACCAAGCCAAGAATTCAGTGTTTCACTTCTTTCTTTAGTTAGATGTATTTAGTTACTTTTCAATTGCTGTTATAAAATACCATGAACAAGGTCACTTCTAGAAAGTGGGTTTATTTGAGCTTATGGTTCCAGAGGGATAAGAATATGTCACAATAGGGATGTATGGCAATAAGCAGCAGACACTGTGGCTGGGACAAAAACTAAGAGACCACATCTTCAGCTACAAGCAGGAAGTGGAAATAGTGTGAGGACTTAAACTCCAAGTGACATTGAATCCAGCAGGGTCACAACTCCTAAGAGTCCCTAGGCAGCATGACCAACCAAATATGCAATTGCCTGTAACCATCATTCAAACCACCATAGTAGGTCTTAGAGCAGAAATAGATGAAATTCACTCAAACTTCACATGGCCAGAACTAAGCAATTAAAGCTGGTAATAAGAAGCTCAGCAAAGAAGCTTTGGAATTTTTGGAATTTTATGTAAAATGTTCTTGATATTACCACTATTTCTTTATTGCACTAAAACATAATTAAGTGAATGTAGTAATGAATTCTGGAAGGCTTTCCCTTTGGAATAAAGTACAACTTAATTTATTTCTGCTTAATTACCACATTCAGATTTGTCATATTTATTAATAATGAATATCTGTTCTTTTTAAATGGCATTGATCGCCAATTTCCACTGCTGCTGAGGGAATTTGACATAACAGATGTACATCACTATAAGTTCAGTATTATTGCTTGCCTTCATGTTCATTATAGCATAATCAATATTTTACTCAATCTGTAGTATACATATGTCAAAAACATTGATGATACCACAAGAACATTTTCTTCATTTTCCAGCATGTTTTATTGCACCAAGTTTGGCTTAACTTTCATGAACTTCAAAAACTAATGTAATCATGTTCATTGTGTGATGTTTTCTCCCTTTTCCCCTCCAGAGATCTTGTTTCCATACAATGAAGAACAATCAAGAACATCAAGAACAATGCTCTGATTTCAATTTAAGAGAAACCACACTGTTGTTTCTTGGCATCTTTTTTAACAATATTAAATGGTTAGAAACAGGTGAAGTGAAAAAAAATTTATTACTTGCTGTGGGAGAGTGGTGTAAGTGGTATTGATCTACTATGAAAGGCCCATGATAGAAAAACATTAAGAACATTATTTCAAGTATAAATGTCTATTTTATTCATTTTTTGGCTTATAGACAAAAATTTCTAGCACAAAGTTACTCTCATCTGGCTTTTGATCCTTTTCTCTTTCTTTGCATTGACACAATAATAGGAGATAAGGTCTGCAAAATTATTTGGATTTCACAGAGCTATTGTTACTATCTACACAAGACCTACACAATATCAAACCATCACCATAAATGGGTAAGAGTTCATTAGGCCCCATGTTTAGTCAAATAACTATTGGCAATTGATAGGGTGAATTTGGGAGTATGGCCAATGGCAAGTTACCTGCACTCCAGTGATGACCCCATAGCCTTACATATATTTTGTAGTACTAATTGACTTAATGTGACATTGAAAAATGAGGGGACATGAAGTCATGAGGTTGACAAGAGAACATGAATGGGGAGACACAGGAGTAGTTGAAGTAGGTAAGTGAAGTGGTAGATTGGATCATATTTTCGCGGTATACATGAGTGAATGTTTGAAATCCTCAAAGAATAACATTTTTAAAAAGAAAGAAACAGGAAGAAGCAAAAAAGAAATGTTAAGAAAGGAATTTTCAAAAGAGGGGAAATGGAATGCAGTGGTAAAATGGTTAAAGGGGAATCATGGTACAGAAATGGTTTAATGAAGAAGGACATGGGAGGGCAGAGTAGGTGAGGGTGTATGGGAAGAGATGACTAACATTAGAATCATTTTGAAATGTTTATGTAGAAATGTGCTCCTGAAGAAGCATTCTAAAATGTGTATACATGTATGTGTATAGCGTTTAAATGTATAAGTGGCAACAATGCTCCTACTACACATCACAGAATGATAACAACAAAACTCTTCAGCCTGGAGTGGGTTGCATCATTTTGAGTTTTTGGCCAGTGAAGTCCAGTAAACCCAAACATTATACACTATTGCCAAATGTTCTTCCTTATCCTCTAGAGCAGAGGTTAACAATCTGTAGGTCTTGATCCCTTTGGGATTGAACAACACTTTCAAAGGGGTTGCATATCAGATATTTACATTACAATTCAAAACAGTAGCAAAATTACTGTTATAAAATAGCTACAGAATAGTTTTATGGTTAGGTCACCACAGCATGAGTAGCTGTATAAAGGGTTGAGAACCATTGCTTGGGAACTTGACCGTAGGGCCTTATTCTGGAGAGTGCATACTTGTAGGACATGGAGAAACAAAGCATGTAGCCTTCTGGAGACTTATCTTACTGGCTATATTTCATTGTGCTGGAAGTTGCCATGTAAGAGAAAAAGAATCACCAATCTTGCTCACCTGTAAATACTGTGAACTACAACAATGACCAGTTTGGCAAGACATTCTAAATACTGCAATAACAACAAAATTTCTTGAAGGTAACCAACATCCTTCTGACTGTCTAAAAAGTTTAAATTAATGTCTTGCTCCAATACTGGGGCCAAGAATCAGTGGCTTCTCTTATTTAGCTATGTCCATTTAGCTTGTGAAACAGGCCTTATATTTTGGAAAACTTAAGGACCAACTTTTAAAGGTAAGACTGTTATAATTAGTATTTGTATTGTCCTTCAAATTGAAAAAAATGCTTCTTCATGTGGACTTGGGAGTAAGATATATCTGACCAGAAATGTTGATGCTCTTGTGTATTGGATGGTTGCCTCAACTTCCTGGATTCTGTTTATTATGAAAAGGACATATTACCAACATTTCACAAAATGCTTCCAAGAGTTTAATCACTAATAGGTCAAATTCTATATATTATTGATTCCTGTAGATCCTGGGTTCTCCCAATCTAGGCTGGGTGAAGACTCGAGGATAATCACTTGGATGATATGGGAATATACCAGGGGACACCAGAGCCTGCCCCATACTATCACTATTGTTTCATGTTTGTGTCATACATACTGTCTTAATTATTGCTTTGCTTTTATTAACATATTTAAGAATGGGTACTTTTTCATCTTTTTAAAAATTTTTTTAGACAGGGTTTCTCTGTGTAGCTTTGTGCCTTTCCTGGAACTCACTCTGCAGCCCAGGCTGTCCTTGAACTCACAGATATTCACCTGGCTCTGCCTCCCAAGTGCTGGGATTAAAGGCGTGCACCACCACCGCTCAGATCAAAGTATTTTTAAAGAAAAATTTGGTAGAAATGGAGGCTCTTTAATTCACCATTGAAACCTGATGTCAGATTTTTAATACAGAATGGTTCTCTGCAGTGTTTGGCTGCCTCATTCTTAAACTGGAGAGCACAAATTAAGAATCTCCAATAGAAAGCATCATAGATCTTCATTAGTCTAACTTACTCCCATTGAGAATCTTGGGCCAATTGTAACTGATTTCCGACACTTGGGCTTTGCTTCTAACTGTTTTGCTGGAGGATTTGAGCTGTGTGTGACTCCAATGTAAACTGACAATAAAAGAGACAAATTAACATAACTGACTGTTTCAGTTATGAAGATTAAATAGCCTTTTATTGCAGATGTTTGCCAAGGAAAATGCTCCCCAGTGGAAGACTTTAAGCAGTTAAGATAGATTTGATGAGGGTTTTAATTGCTATTATGCAACTAGTAATAGAAAGCCTTTATTAAATGTCAAACAAGAGCCAATGGCTAGTTTAGAAGAGAAAAGCATCTCTCTACCACAGCCCTGAGGCTTTCCCAACAGCACGTTAGCAACAGCAGCAGTTTCATCAGCCACCACAAATATTTATCAAGGACCCAGTATGCACATGACGATATCATAAATATGCTGGGCTGCTGGAGATAAGCAAAAATCAGACCATGCTGTGGATGATCTAGTGAATTGAAGCAAACACTAGCTACCATGGAAACCAAAATTAATATAAACATATGCATGTGTGTTGATTTGTGTACATGTTTCCATGCATTCTACTTAAAAATAATCCAATGGGCGTCATCAAGAATTAGAAGAGATACATTAATATTGAAGGTGCACAAAAGCCATTATTTTTCAAAAGGATTTCTCATAAAATTCTTGATTCATTTATTTCATTTTGTTTTGCTTCATCCTTTTTAGTAGCTCATAGAAAAAATATTTTGCTGTATTATAATGCAGAATACTTGGCTTTTATTATGCCATTAACCTCCTTATCTGAAGCATTTTTTTAACTTCTCTGGATTTGAAAGTTCACCTATAAAATTGAGATTTATTGATTTATTTATATTCTGAGGAATTTTGCTACCTCCAAGGTTTGTGGAGTTTATGAAGGAGTGAGTAAATACCATATGGACACATCATAGTTCATTTTACAAAATTGTTTTGTACAACTTTAAATCCATTCATTTGTGAAGTGCATGCATACTAACAAAAGAATGAAATTTCCATAAGATTAATTTATTTTTAAAGTACAGCAGAAACTAACTCAGGAAATTAAAGTGAGTGTTTCACAAATTCCCATTCTATAGAATGATATTAAAATAGTTTCTCTTTGTTTGTTTGTTTGTTTGTTTTTATCAAATTCATTATCCTGTCAAGCTCATCTCTTCCATTGCCACCTTCCCCAAGCTGCTCAATGGGCTGTGGGGATAAGTACAAGCAAGAACATTTTTGTTTGTTTGTTTTGTTTTCATTTGATGTATACAAATGCTCTATCTGCATGCATGCCTTTATGCCAAAAGAGAGCATGAGATCCCACTGTAGATGTTTGTGAGCCACCAAGTAGTTGCTATGAATTGAACCCCTGCCCTCTTAATCACTGAGCTACCCATCTCTCCATCCCTCTATCCTTTCATTTTTCTTTTTTTGTTGTTATTTATTATATTTGTGTTTTAATTTTACACATCAGCCATGGGTTCCCCTGTCCTCCCCCTTCCCGCCCCCACCCTCACCTTCCCCCCAGCCCCTCCCCTCCATTCCCATCTCCTCCAGGGCCAAGACTCCCCTGGGGATTCATTAAGCCTGGTGGATTCAGTACAGGCAGCTCCAGTCCCCTCCTTCCAGGCTGAGCATGTGTCCCTGTGTAAGCTCAAGTTTCCAAACAGCCAGCTCATGCACTAAGGACAGGTCCCGGTCCCACAGCCTGGATGCCTCCCAAACAGTTCAAGCTATTCAATTGTCTCACTTATCCAGAGGGCCTGCTCCAGCTGGGGGCTCCACAGCCTTTGGTTCATAATTCATGTGCTTCCATTCATTTGGCTATTTGTCCCTGTGCTTTTCCAATCTTGGTCTCAGCAATTCATGCTCTTACAGTCCCTCCTCTTTCTCTACAACTGGACTCCTGGATCTCCACCTGGGGCCTGGCTGAGGATCTCTGCATCCACTTCCATCAGTTATTGGATGAGAGTTCCAGCACGACTGTTAGGGTGTTTGGCCATCTGATCACCAGACTAGCTCTCACTATGAAGCCATGGCTGGCTTGGGACATTTTTTTGTTTTGTTTTGTTTTGTTTTGGTGTTCTGTTGTTGTTGCTGCATTTGGTTTATTTTTGGTGGTGATAGTATTGTTGTTGTTGTTGTTGTTGTTGTTGTGTGTGTGTGTGTGTGTGTGTGTGTGTGTGTGTGTGTATGTGTTTAGTTTTGCTTTTGTTTTTGTTTTTTTCAAAGAGGTGATTGTCGCTTATTCTGGAAATTAATCTAATACCTAATATATATGTGGCAAAGATTCTCTCCCATCCTGTGAGCTTTCTCTTCACCTGGTTGATAAAAAGTAATCCAAGCCCCAACAGAGTCACGGTATAATTCTACCAGATTAAAAAAAAAAAAAAAAAAAAAGCCAACCAAGGCAAAACAAAACAAAAAATGCATATAACTAGTACTTCTTTTTTCATTATTTTTACATCTCAAGCTCAGTTTCCCCTCCAGCCTCTCATCCAAGTTTCTCCCCCATCTCCCCTCCCCACCCCATCCCCATTCCATTTCTTTGTTTCTCTTCAGAAAATGGCAGGCCTCCAATAGATATCACCCATCCATGTTATATCAAGTTGCAATGAGACTAGACCCCTTCTCTCCTAATAATGCTGGATAAGGCAACCTGGTAGGAGAAAATGGTCCCAAAAGCAGGCAATAGAGTCAGAGACAGAGCCCCTGCTCCCACTGTTAGGAGTCCCACAAGAAGACCAAGCTACACAACCATAACATACATGCAGAGGGCCTAGGTCAGTCAGTCCCACACAGGCTCCTTGGTTGTCAGTCCAGTCTCTGTAAGCTCCTATGAGACCAGGTTAGTTGATTCTGTGAGTTTTCTTGTGGTGTCCTTGACCCCTCTCACACCTCCAGTCCTTCCTCTCCTCTTCTGCAGGATGCCCTGCCTAATGTTTTGCTGTGGGTCTCTCTGCATCTGTTTCCATCAGTTGCTTGCCGGGTGAAACATCTCTGACGATCACTGGGCTAGGCACCAATCTATAAGTATAGCAGAAGAACAGAACATCATTAAGAATCATTTCATTGGCTTTTTTTTTTTTTTTGCCAGTCATGTTTGGTTATATTCTAGGGTTCTGGACTATCCCACCTCTAGGTCTGGACCCTGCAGACCATGTCAGGGGTAAGCTCCCTCTCATGGTATAGGTCGTAAGCTGGACCAGTCATTGTTTGGCCACTCTCATAATTTCTACACCACCTTTATTTACTCCAGAAAAAACTTGTAGGTAGGACAAATTGTAAGTCGAAGGTTTTGTGGCTGAGCTGGTGTTCCAATACCTCTAATGGAAGACTTGCCTGGTTATAGGAGATGGTTAGTTGAGGCTCCATATCCCTTATTGCCAGGAGTCTGGCTTTTGTTGGAGTAGGTATGGCCTCCTTGGAAAAAGGGTGTCACTGAGGAGGCAAGCTTTGAGGTCTCATATATACTCAAGCCACACTCAGTGTCTTACTTCACTTCCTGTTGCCTACTGATCAACAAGTTGAATAATCAGCTCTTTTTCCACCACCATGTCTGCCTGCATGACTCTGTTTCCCACCATGATGACATTGGACTGAACCTCTGAACTGTAAACCACCCAATTAAATGCTTTACTTTATCAGAGTTGCCATGGTCACAGTTTCTCTTAACAGCAATAGAAATTCTAAGACACTATTTGTATGCTATGTATTGCCTATATTATGTTTAGGTAGGTCCCTTGTGTCCCTGATCTCTCTAAGACTTTGGTCATGAAGGGGTGTTTGATTTTCTCAAAGGCCTTTTCAGCATCTAATGAGATAATCATATGGTTTTTTTTTTTCTTTCAGTTTGTTTATACAGTAGATCACATTGACAGATTTTCATGCATTGAGCCATCCCTGATTCTCTGGGTTGAAGCCCATTTGATTTTGATGGGTTATCTTTTTTATGTGTTCTCCTTATTTCTGTTTTATTGATTTTAGCCCTGAGTTTCATTATTTCTTTCCATCAGTTCCTCTTGGTTGTTTCCTTTTTTGTTCTAGAACTTTCATGTGTGCTATTAAATTGCTAGTATAAGATTTCTCTCAATTCTTCTTGAAAGCAGTTACTTCTATGAACTTTCTTCATAGCATAGCTCTCATTGTGTCCCTTAGACTGGGTAAGTGGTCCATTCATTTTCATTGAATTCTAGGAAGATTTTCATTTCTTTCTTTATTTTTGCCTTCACAGAGAAGTTATTCAGCATTTAGTTTTTCTGTTTCAATGAGCTTGTAATCTTTCTGCTCTTTTTGTTGTTATTGATATACAGCTTTAACCCATGGTGGTCTGATAAAATACAGACAATTATTTAAATTCTCTTGTATCTGTTGAGACTTGTTTTGTGACCGTATATATGGTCAAATTTTGAGAAGGTTCAATGAGGTGCTGAGAACAAAATATATTCTTTTGTGTTTGGGTGAAATATTTTGTAGATATTGATTAGGTCCATTTGATTCATAATGCCTGCTAGTTCCATTACTTCTCTTTTTAGTTTCTGTCTGGAAGACTTGTCTAGTGGTAAGAGTACAGTGTTAAAGTCTCCCATTACTAATGTGTCAGGTTTGATATATGATTTAAGTTTTCTCAATGTTTCTTTTACAAATATGGGTTCCCTTGCATTTGGAACATAGATGTTTAGAATTGAGATGTCATCTTGGTGGATTTTTCTTTTAATGAGTAGGAAACATCCTTCTCCATCTCTTTTGATTAATTCTTGTTTGAAGACTATTTTTGTTTGATATTAGGATAGCTATACTAGTTTCCTTCTTAGGTCCTTTTGATAAGAAAATCTTTTTTGAACCTTTTATTCTGAGGTAATGTCTTTGAAGTTGAGGTGTGTTTCTTGTATGCAGCACAAGGATGAATCCTCTTTCCTTACCCATTCTGTAAACCTGTGTCTTTTTATTGAGGAATTTATTGAAGTCTATTGATATTGAGAGATATTAATGACCAGTGATTGTTAATTCCTGTTATTTTGTTGTTGGTGGTGGTAGTAGTGTGTGTGTGTGTGTGTGTGTGTGTGTGTGTGTGTGTGTGTGTGTGTTTTCTTTGTATTTTGGTGGTGTAAGATTATCTATTGCCTGTGTTTTCATGGGTATAGTTAACTTCCTTGGGTTGGAGTTTTCCTTTAGTACCTTCTATAGGGCTGTATTTGTGGCTAGATATTGTTTAAATTTGAATTTATCTTCAAATATCTAATTTTTTTCCATCTATGGTAATTGAAAGTTTTATTGGGTATAGTAATCTGTACTGGCATCCATGGTCTTTTAGAGTCTATAGGATATCAGTCCAGGTCCTTCTGGCTTTTAGAGTCTCTATTGAAAATTTTGGTGTAATTCTAATAAGTCTGCCTTTATGTGTTACTTGGCTTTTTTCCCTTGAAAAAAGATTGAAAAAGAGATTTTAATACTCTTTCTTTCTTCTGTATGTTTAGTGTTTTGATTTATTATGTGATATGGGTAGTTCCTTTTCTGATCCAGTCTATTTGGTGTTCTTTTTCAGGTTAGAAAAGTTTTCTTCTATGATTTTTGTTAAATGTATTTTCTGGGTTTTTGAGTTGGGATTCTCATCCTTCTTCTATTCCTGTTATTCTTAGGTTTGGCCTTTTCATAGTGTTCCACATTTCTTGGATGTTTAATGTTAGGAATGTTTTAGACTTAACATTTTCTTCAACTGAATCTATTTCTTCTATCTTCAATACATGAGATTCTCTCTTCTATCTCTTGTATTCTGTTGGTAAATCCTGTGACTGTAGTTTCTGTTCACTTATCCAGCTTTTCCATTTCCTATATTGCTTCAGTTTGTGTTTTTTTTTATTGCTTCTATTTTGATGTTCAGGTCTAGAATATTTTCTTCCACCTGTTCTACTGTTTTTGTTTTTTCTTGGCTCTTTTGGCAACCTTTAATGAACTTTTGTCTTGTTTTGTTTTGTTTTTCGAGACAGGGTTTCTCTGTGTAGCTTTGTGCCTTTGCTGGATCTCGCTTGGTATACCAGGCTGGCCTCAAACTCACAAAGATCCGAGTGCCTCTGTCTCCTGAGTGCTGGGATTAAAGGCATGCACCACGACCGCCCAGTTTAGGAACTTTTTTATTTACTCCAATTTTTTGGTTGTCTTTTTCTTGATTTCTTCAGCAGAGTTTTTCATGTCCTCTTTAAGGACTTACATCATCTTCATAAAGTTGGTTTTAAGGTTTTCTTGTGTTTTGGCTACATTGGAATATTCCAGTGTTGCTGCTGTTCAGGATAGCTGGGCCCTGTGGTGCAATACTGCCTTGGCTGTTTTTGATTGTATTCTACACTGACATTTAGACATCTGGATTTGGAATTATTAGGTCTAGGTACTAATTTCTAAGTTTAGCTTCATTGGATGGGTGTTTTGTTTCTTAGTTTCTGTTTCTTCTTTGGTCTTCTAGTCTTTTATGACCTGGATTTCTGGCAGCAAGCATCACTTCTCATCTAGTAAGGAGTCTCTGTCCAAGTTGGGAGCTGGCCTTCTGGTCATTATCTTGGCCTTTGTTTCAACAGGAGGTCTCTGCTTTTCTGACTGGTATGGCCTGCACTTGTTCTTCCGACTGATGTGGTCTATACCTGAGAAGCAGGAGTCCCTGTGTTTGGGGGCAGGACCTGCCCTCAGGACTGGTGATGAAGTGGGAGGGGTGGGCAATGGAATGGGTCTTGGGTGTAGAGGATAGCCATCCCAGCATTGGCCTGGAAGTTTCAACCCCCATTGAGGCTTCAGTAATGGTCACGCCCACAAGGCAGGGCGGAGGAGGAAGCAGAAGACCAAGGATTGAGAGGAGAGGTCTCTCTCTTGGTTCCAGGACCCTGGACGCTGGAGGTAGACCGAGCAGAGTTCTCCAGAGAACACTGCCGGCCTGCGCTATACCTTTGCCAGACCCTGCAACCTACCCCTTCATTTGTAAGTTACCCCACAAAATAAACCTCCTTTTTAACTACGTGGAGTGGCCTTAATAATTTCACCAATACTTGGGGAACAGAATCTAAGGAGTGGGGCAACTCAGCTGGGAGATATATCATTCAACTGTTCTTCTGATTGGTGTGGCCTGTAGCTGAGCAGTGGAAACCTGGTAGGATTATTACAGGGCCAAGGAGCAGAATCTAGGGAGTGGGTTAGCTCAGCTGGCAAGTGAGTCCCTCATCTACTCTTCTGACTGATTGTTTCTTTTGTTACACAAAAGCATCTTAATTTCATAAGCCCCAGTTGTCACTTACTGGTTTTAAATCTTTGGCAAATGGAGTTCTATTCGGGAAGTTCTGTTCCATGCCTATGTTTTCTTCAAGCAGTTTCAGTGTTTTGGCTTTTACATTTAGATCTTTGATCCATTTTGGCTTAGGTTTTATGCAAAATGATAGATAAATGTAGTTTAAAGTTTTCCTATGTTCCAGCCTATCAGCGGATAGGACAAATTTCTCCCACTCACGTCCTCCAAGTAAATATACAAAAGCCTGTATTAATTATAACTGCTTGGCCATTAGTTCAAACATATTACTGACTAGCTCTTACACTTAAATTAACCCATTATTCTTATCTATGTCTAGCCATGTGGCTTGGTACCTTTTATCACTTCTGCCTTGTCATCTTGCTTCCTCCGTGTCTGGCGGCTCCTCACTCAGCTCTTCCTCTTTGCAGAATTCTCCTTGTATGCTTATCTTACATATACTTCCTGCCTGGCTACTGACCAATTAGCATTTTATTTATCAACCAATCAGAGCAACACAAATTCACAGCATACAGAATGACATCACACAGCACTTCCCTTCTTCTGTCTAATCCAAAAGGAATGTTTTAACTTTATCATAATAAAATTCCATATAATAGAACAGTTATCAAGCAAGAATTACAGTTACAATATCTAGTCTATTTGTATTTGGCAAACTTAAAGAAAATATTCTATCTATCCTATATTTGCTAGTCTAAAGTTTCATGTCTAATTTATCTTTTATCATAACCAAGGAAAATTATAACTATTTAGTCTTCAAATACATCAAAGACTTCAGAAGGGTATAATATTACCTAAGTAAACAGGAAGAGCATTGTAAATAACTTCCAAAACTCCAGAATGACAGAGACAGCTAGCTGATTGGACATTCACCCAAAGTTCCTCTGCAATATTGGAGCAGCCTTCTTCAGCCTATAGGCCTAGAGTCTCTCAGTCACTTCTTGTAGCATGAATCTTAACAGGCCTTATTAATAAGAACAAACTTGAGGCCAGTTATTGGAGTGATTGCTGGAAGATCAGAGAAGCAGAATAGGCCATGGCTATCTCATCTTGCTAGTTCCTCAGATGATCCTGTTTCTTCAGGCTGGAAGCTTCTGAGTCCTCCTCCACATGAATCTCAGCTGAACTGTGTTGCTCCAAAGCCTGAAAGATTAACCAACCAAATGCTTAACTAACTACATGCTTTTACTCCTTTAGTTCCTGGTCCTCATGCCTTATATACCTTTCTCTTTCTGCCCCCACTCCCTGGGATTAAAGGTTGGGTTTCTGGGATTAGAGGCATGGGTCACCATGTTTAGCTGTTTCTAAAGTGGCCTTGAACTCAGAGATCCGGCTAGCTCTGCCTCCCAAGTGCTGGGATTAAAGGCGTGCACCACCACCACCCAACTTCTGTTATGGCTTACTCTTCCCATTTTCTAGCCACCATTTTTGGCTTTGTTCTAGTGGTTATCTGTTCTCTGACCCCAGATATGTTTATTTTGGGGAACACACAATAGTTCAGGGAACACACTACCACCACAACTTCTCTCTATCCTGTAGAATGTTTTGCAGTCTCCTCTGCAAAGCAGGAACCTGAAGGACCATCTCACCTTACAAAGTTCAGTGGTCACCTTCCTATGGGTTGTGAATGTCCAGTTGATACAACATTTTGTTAAGTAGTCCAGGAACGAAGAGTTTCTTACCCAAAAGGTTACTTTTGCCAAGAAGAACACAAACTCCATATGGAATGTCTTCAAAACCCATCTTCCTTTTTAAAGTAAATTGGTGCTACCAGGAGCAGATGTGTCTCACTGTCCAGAAAGTCTAAGTTTTTAAAACATTTTAAATGCTACATTCTGCAGGTCTTTGAAGTGTTTGAAGATTACCTACCTAATTGAATTATATCTATGTATATCTAGAAAACTTAACATGACTATAAGTTTGATTATCATGTATGGCTAATTATTAATCTGTATTTCTTAATTATATATTACAATTTCAAAAGAGCACCACAAATATAACACTTTAAACAAGAGCAGAAATATGTATACAGAATAACAAAATTAACTTTAATCTTTATCAATAAAATCTATAGCAATGTAAAACATTTCAAATAAGTTATTACTCTTTAAAAGTAGATTCAAATAGTCTACCCTTTTATCCTATCATATCTATATCCTATCATCCTTTTTCACTAGAAAGAGATTGCATTTATAATCAACCTGCTTTAAATAAAAATAAACATTTATAAATGGTATTTTAGGAATTGCGGCATAGCTTCTCATACTACTTACTGCTGGTTGAGGGCACTGGCAATCTAATGGGGACCCTGAGAAAATTAAGAATTATGGTCAAGTCCTGTCTGGAATAGTATGTGAGGCTGCATTGTCTGAGCTAGTTGCCTTGAAGCTGTTCTGGATGTTGGATCATCTGGGCCATGGTGTCATTGGAGACCTTTCAGGGGGTCTTGGATAATCAAACAATATGAGCCTGGAAGCAATCCACAGGTTCTCATCTTCTGTGGAAGCAAAAGCAGAACCTCTTTTCCAAAGCAACATATCCTTAGACATAAATTTTGAAATCAAGTTATCTTCAAAATATACACACTAATTTAACTCAGCAGTTTTTACAATCAAATTTTTCTCTGCAGTTAAAAATCCCAAAGACAATATAGGTTCTCTGTGTGATTTCCATCTTTACATGGCTTATTTTTTATATTACTTTTACTTTCCCTTTAAAGACTTTACTTTTTAAAACTTTCTATTTCTTTGTATAACTGTCTATATTCACTTTCCTCTCTCTTCCAAGCCTACATACACTTTTACACACATTTTAAACTGTTTAGGGTTAATCCTATCTGAATCTGTTTTATTGTGAATCTATTGCTTTAAATTGCAGCATGACTAGGACTGAAATGGCAGCTTTGGCTGCTGGCTCAGCCCACCTCAGCTTTTCAACATGGTGGAATTACATTTACTGCCAGCTGTGAGGGATCCATACTCATCACTGATTCTGGGAAGCAGTGGGTCTATGCTTCCATCCAGTACTGTGTAGCCCAAAAACATTTTCTCTCTTTCCTTTTCTTTTTTCTTTTGTCTGTACTAGCAAAATCTATACCCACCATGCACCATACTGGGTGGCTTACAGATGACACTGTGTGTAGTGACAGGAATTCACCATGCTGCACTCAAACCCATAGCTGTGAACCCACCATACTGTATATTGTTCAAGTCCACACATCACAGCTTCTCTGTACCTTGACATCTCTATATCTTGACCCACATGAGACATGAAGTTAAAAGCTGTTTTTGGCTCTGTTATTATGTGTTTAGAAGCCCCTTTTATACTCTTTTAGGCCTTGTGGAAATTGGAGAGCCCCACATTGGTATGCCAAATGTAGTTTAAAGTTTTCTTGTGTCCAGGCCTGTGGTCAGGACGAATCTCTCCTACTTGTATCCTCCAAGTAAACACTGAGAGGCTTATATTTATTGTAACTACATGGCCATTAGCTCAAGCTTATTACTGACTATAATTATAATTATCTATGTTTAGCCATGTGGCTTGGTACCTTTTCTCAGTTCATCTTGTCATCTTGCTTCCTCTGTGTCTGTCTGGCGACTTCTCACTCGGCTCTTCCTCTTTGCAGAATTTTCCCTGTATGCTTATCCTGCCTATACTTTCTGCCTGGCTACTGGCCAATCAGCATTTTATTTATCAACCAATCAGAGCAACACATATTCACAGCCTACAGAACGATATCCCACAGGAGATAAAGGTTTAATTTAATTCTTCTGTACGTTGGCATCTAGTTTTCCCCTAGCAGTGCTGTCCAAAAGACTACAAAACCATATTGCCTATTGTTGCTGCCCTTAATTGCCCCACATAGGTGGAAGGTAAGTCCCTGTTGCTGAAGATACCATGCACTTCAGAAGCAGGGCCCAGAGCTAAAACTGACCTACATGTTCCACACTGAGGACTAGCTTTCATGGTACCCAAAGGCACCATTCAAATTTCCAAGGGAGGAAGGCAGTCAACAGTCCTACCAAGCTATGATGCCTGTGAGCTACATTAATAACCGGCATGGCACAATAACCCTGCAGCTGTGGCAGTAGTGGAATACATACTTTGGTGGTAACCAACTATTCTCTAATTGGGCTTACGACCCATTCAACAAAAGGGAAGGCATGTTTGGTACTAGAAACCTAGCTAACTAGTGGTAGTGAAGTCAGGGTTATGGCAGAATCTACAACTAATTTAGTAATTCAGAATAATCCCTAACAACAATTTATAAACATTTATCCTTATGCTCACAGATAAGTGTAGTCTTCACCCCTCATCAAGGAACCTTCTCTTTGCAACAGACAGAGACCACTACAGAAAAGCACAACCAATCAAAATTCAGAGTTGTGGATCCTAGTCCCAATGAATTACATCTACAAAATATTCTCACACCTAAGGCTCAGAGAGCATTTTGGAAAAGTGCAAGATTGTAAGAGCTAGATCAGATAATTTACCATGAGATTGTTTCTAATAGTAATGTCAGAAGCTACACCTATACAGCCTCACTAACATGACTACCTACACATTAGCTGAAGAGCAATGCCACAAAAGAGCATGCCAAAATGAAGTTGGAAAAGTCCATGAGGCTTCAAACCTACATAGAAAAATATAGATAACAGGAAAATGGAGAGTGGGAGAATTAGTCTTCCTCAAGGAAGAGAATACTAATTTGTTATTCAGGGTCAAATGGTCAGCCCTAAAATTGTAATACAAGTAACATTATATAGATTAAGCTTATATACATTATATATAACTTCTTAATTATTATATTACTAATTATGTAAAATTATATTGATGTATATATATTTAAATATAATACATAGTCATATAATCAATATATAATATTATGTATTCCTAAATGTAAGTGTGTGTATGTATATATATATATATATATATATATGTGTGTGTGTGTGTGTGTGTGTGTGTGTGTATATCTATATGTGTGTATGTGTGTGTGTGTGCATGTTTGTGTGTGTGTAGGTATATGCATATGTGTATGCAATAACAATTAATGTATGAAGAAGCTTTTAATTTGAAGAATATGGAGAAGGGTATACAGAGTATTTAAAGGAAGAAAAGGGAAGAGAGAAATGCTATAAATATATTATAACTCCCAAAATAAAAACAAGTTAAAAAAAGTACAGATTTTTCTTAAAATGTGTTTGAGTTGATGACTTACTTTGTGTCATTCTGTAGCTTTGTGCTGTATTATGGTTGAATCAGCAACTTGCCTTCTGAAAAATGATGATTGAGATTGAAGGAAATTACTGGATTTAGAGTAGGATCCACTCAACTACTTTTCATCTCTACAATACTAGAAAATTGTCTGCCTCTCTGAGACTCTCAAACTTGAAAGGCATACTTGTTCCTGAAAATGAGATAATATATAGGTTTCTATGTGAAAAATCAATATTCATATTCAAGTATTGTCTTTATGATTCTAGAAAGATGTTTTTGGCTTTCTCCTGATTCAAAGAAATTTTATTGAGCTCCTACTCTTGGAGAATCCAAGATTGAATAAGAAGAGATTGCACCGATGACCAGCATTAACATTTCCTTTTTTCTGCTGCCTGACTGGACACAACATGGCAGGTGCTTCCCACTCCTGCCACCGTGGTTTACACCCTAGGATGGACTGTACCCTCAAACTGTGAGCCAAAACATGTCATTCCTTCCTCAAGTTGCTCTTGACAAATATTTTGTCACAGCAATAAGAACAGTAACTGAGAACAGCAAAGGTTTCCTTCAGTCAGAAGAACTTACTGAATTTTTGTATACAGAATTAAGAGTAAAAGGAGACTGGATTAAGGGGGTTTGGTGAGAGTGAGAATAAAGGTGAATGATTATTGCTTTTGAGGAGGAAGCTGTGATAAATTGCTGTCCATGGGTAACAACTTTGAAAATAAAGGAAAAAAGCCTGTAGTGGGTGGTTTCTAGGTGAGATACAAGAACTAAAAATGTTACCACATGTTAAAGCCATTCTTTCCTGTCCCTAGGATCTAGAGTGTGCCTAAGCGCCATCTGTCCTCAGCTGTGTTCAAGCAGGCTAAAGGGGATGGATGGTGAGAGTTACCCTTAGAGGAACACAGGAGGGCCAGCAGGAACGTGCAGGGTAAACAAGAATCTGCTGTCTGCTTCTAGGGAGCCAATCATTTAACAAAGTAGTTTCCTTCACTTCCATAGTATAGTAAACACAGAGAATCTTTATTTAAAGATGAAATATAAATGAAGAGAAAATAATTAACATGTCTGCATCATGCCCAGTACCAGTACTTTATAAAAGTAAGACAATTTGCTCATTACATTTCAATTTTTCCTTATCTGTATTCATGTGTGATACAGGTATACATGTTTGATAATGCACATATGTGTGGGTACACACACACACACACACACACAAGATTGAGTTCTTGTGCTGTGATTTTGTGATGGCTATTCTTGCCTGTCAACTTGACTACATCTGGAACTAAAGCCCAAAATGGAGGAACCACCTCTGAGGGCCTTTCTTCCCCCTTAATTTGAAGTATAAAGATGCATGTCTATAGATGTAATTCTGAATGGTTTTATTAAATAAGAAACACAGAGAAAAATGCAGAGTTAAAGCCCCAGAGGCCAGAGAGCAGTAAAGAGCTGAGACCAAGATCGCCTTTTTACTACCCTTTGCTGCTGCCATCTTCCCCTGAGAAAGAGACCTACTTCCTGTGTCTGTCTTTTTATTGACTTTCTGTTCTGCCTTCTCATTGGTTGTAAACCCAAACACATGACCTCCTCATCACTGCCTGTCTATATAGACCTCCAGGTCTCTATGGTTGGCATTGAGATTAAAGGCATGTGTCTCCAAGCTGGCTATGTCCTTGAAAACACAGACTTGGCCTGCCATGTGATTGCATTAAGGGCATGTGCTACCACTGCCAGACTTCTTCTATGGCTTGCTATTAGCTCTGACCCCCAGGCACTTTTATTTATTAACATACAAATAAAATCACATTTCAGCACAAATAAAATATCACCATACATATCTAATCTGGACCTTTGAGTTAGGAAAACACACACACACACACACACACACACACACACACACACACACCCCTTTAATCTGAACCAAACCTTCTGCTGGCAGCCTATATAAGGACATGGAAGGAAGAAGATTTTTATCTTTGCAGGCTTGCCCTCACCTTATTAGCACGTCCATTCCGTATCAGCATTAGAGCCTACTTCTTTGGGAGTCTAGCATATACTGAAGACCAGCTCCAGCTTTGCAGACTAAGCAACTACTGGATTTTTGGACTTTCCATACCCAGACATCCATTGTTTCATTAGCTAGACTACAACCTGTAAATCATCCTAATATATCCCCTTTTGATAGATAGGTAGGTAGGTAGATAGATAGATAGATAGATAGATAGATAGATAGATAGATAGATTCATTCTGTGAGTTCTCTTTCATTGATCTGGGTAGTCTTGCTAGCTGGCATACCCCAGTGATTCTGTCTCAGTGTTCTACTTTCCAGGATGATGTGCAGACAACTTTTATATGAGTGCTAAAGATTGGAACTCTGATCCTCATGCCTGCTCTGGAAACATTTTAATCACTTTCCAGATCTTCATTAGAAACTGTCAAAAATCCTATAAGCTGTCATTAACGCCTCATTCTAGAAGTAAGGAAACTTTGGATATATACATGCCACTATTAATGAGATTTAAACCTAAGTCTGCATTTATTTTTTAAAATGTAATTCTTTATGGAATCTTTAGAAATTTCACACCATGCACCCCAATCCCACTCACCTTCTAGTCCTTCCATAGCCATCCCTCACCGCTGCAATATGCTCCCCTCCAAAATTAATTCAAAACAAATAAAAAACCCACCTGGCTCCTCTGTCTTTCCAACACCTCTTCATTCATCCTAGCGGCATCAGGAGCTGTGGTTTGTCATGCTGTATACCCCTTTTGTCCAATCAGTCCCATCTGCAAAATGTTCATTACAATGAGTCTGGCTCAAGGCCTCTGGTTTCTGGTACACCATGTTCACTAGGCCCTCATCAGAACTCCTCTCAGATATCCTGTTGTTGCCTGGAGTCATGGAGATCCAGGAGTTATTGATCATTCCACAGGACCAGTCTCTTTATGCACTCCAGCAGGTCATAGATGGGGCAGCTGTTAGGGTGGGCCAACTCAAGGCCCAGGATGGGAGTCTGGGAGGTAACTGAACTAGATCCAGGCCATTGGGACCACCCCCAGGCAAGGGCAGAGCCAGCTTTGCTAGGCCCATGCCATTGGGGACAGCTCTCCCACACCTGTGGTGAGGAGTCATTAGCAAGGGTGGTACCAGCTCTCATGTCACAGTGTTCAGCAAGAGGCAGAGCCAGCTACTCCAGGGCCAGCGAGGGACAGGGCTGGTTCAGCATGGCCCTCCAATTTCAACACTCATGGTTCCTAGGATACCTCCCCTCAATCGTAACAGGAGCCATAGACATCAGCCCAGCCCCTGATTGCTATTGACAACAGACCCAGACATGGCCCACAGAGGCAGTCCAGGCTGGTCCCATGTGGCTGCACAGGCCACTCAGATTGGCATGGCTACTATGGCAGCAAGGCCCTAGGGCACCAACATAGTCACATGTGACAGCCCAGACCCCTGGGCATCAGCATTGCTTTAATGTTAGGAGCCCAGGACATCAACACAGACCTTGGCTGCAGTAGGGCCATGAACCACAACATGGCCCTCAGCAGCAGCCCTGGCCCAGATGACACTATGGCCCCAGTGGAAGCATGGCCCTCAGACACCAACATGAGTGGTGAGCATATAGTTGCCTTCTAAATCTGCATTTATAATCCTAGACACTGAGATATGGAAGCTCCTTGCCAACTTTGAATTGGGTAAATTATAGTCCAAATTCAGCAACAAATGTTCAAAGAAGCTAGAGAAAACTTGCATTCAGTTCCTTGCTCCATAGTTAAACTATGGTGCTATTAGTTAAAAAGGATGTCAGAAAACTCTGTACAATGAGTTTTGTTGTTTACAGAGAAAGTGCTGAAACAGGGGAAATAGTTTAAGAGTATTTTTTCCCCTCTGAAATGACTTAATTTCTGTATTGCGCTATTAAGTATGCTTTGCTTGATGGTTTGATGGCTAGCTGCACTATGTGTGTTTATCTCTCTACTGCTCTTCAGAGCCACAACAACACTTCAGATAATGGCCACTGCTTAATCACCATTGCACAGATGTTGTCTGGTCAGATGCCATGCATCTCTCAGGCTCCTAAACATCAGACCTCCACAGTAGCACACATTGCCATTCATGTGGGAAGAAGCAGGATCTCTAAAGCTCATACCCTTTTCTAAAACATATTTCTTTAATGGACCTAAAGTCCTGCCCACTAGGAAATGATGTGAAGAGACTGAATGTAGAAAATCTCAAAATTGCACTTATAAAGAACTTACTAGATAAACTGCCTTATGTCAGGAAAAAAGAACAATCAGGACTCTATAAAACATGATGAGGCAGATAAGTACTTATTTATTCTAAAATATAAACATAATGCAATTGATTAATGGAAAATCTGACAAATGTATACTAATTATGACATAATTTTTTTATGTAACTCTCATATGCACACATGTATATGTGTATATACATATGTAAAACTAAGTTAATGTGTATACTAGGTCAACAGTCATGGAAAATACAAAGATTTTATAGTTGAGTGGTAGATTAATTACAAAAAATTATACTTGTGTCTTTATATATTTTACTCTCATGATTTTGTGATGGAAGCAACTTTTTATGGTCAAAATATATTTATTCTAAAAAAATACTAAAAGTATATAAATACACTAAAATCTTCAACTTTGTATGAATTTTATATGTATTTTACCATATTCTGAATATTGTAATCCTTAATGTCTTTCTTTATGTATGACCAGAGGAAAGGTAAATCTTCATAAGTGGATTAGAATGATTCATAGAGCCTCAGAAAAGCCTCTGAACATCTGGAACCCATGAAAGACAGTCATTATAAAACATTTGTGTATTGAATTTAAATGCTTCTCTCTGAAAGCTAAGGTCACAGTGAACACATCTATCTACTCAACATCTAAAAAGAGACACTGTTCTTACACTGGGTTTAGAAGGGGAATCTAGATGAATAGAAGTAATGAGTGTGCATATGTTTTCTAATATTTCTTCCATGTTTTATCATTTAAGCTCTTCATAGCATGGGGTAAACCAGGCCAAAGTGTGATCATTTTCCAAAGTAAAGTATAAGAAGTGAGATGAAGTGACCAGTGAATGATTCTAAAGAACTGTCTCTGTCTAGATGAGCAAACTTGTTTCTGGCTTCTCAATACAGCATTCTTGGCAACTCATGCTGCATCAAAGCAATGGAAGATATTTTAAAATTTAATTTATTATATCTAACTAAGGTTGTCTAACAAAGACTTTCCATTTAAAGGACATTGCATCCAAACTGAGACCAGTGACCTGAAATAGGATTAGCAGGTCAGTTGAGCTCTGCAGGCTACATTGCTGAACATTTAAACCATATGCATCAGTTTATAAGGTAATCTGCATATCCAGCTGAGAGCAGCTGGGGAAAAGAACAGCAAACCAGAATGTTCAGGTACTATATATGAGCAATGATAGTAGCTAGTGATATCATGAATTCTATGCCTATCACATTGATTGATTCACTGACAAAAGTTTACTCCAGAAATTAGTAGTGAGTGATTGAAAACACAACCATTCCCTGCCTAATAGTTATTTAGCTAAGAAATAAAAAAATAGTCAAATTTGACTGAGTAAGACATGAAGAGAAAATCCTAGGAGCATCCTAACAAATGTATGTTTCTACTCAAAGAAACACAGAATGGTCCTTTTCTCCTCTCAATGGCTCCATGAAATCTGTAATTGCTGAATCTGTTTTATAATAAAAGAGGAACATCCCAAACTCAGAGGTCATTTGGTAGGAATTGTCCCATGAACATATGGAGGTGATGACTGAATCAGTAGCCTTCAACTTAGAGTTTTTGACTTTCTATTACATGAGATACTTTTCCCTCATATTCTGATATTTGTTGCCAAAAAGTTTCAAATTGATGCAGCTAACCAGAAGATGAAGTTAGACCGACAAGAGATGAAGTCTAAGGATGCTAATGATAAAAATCATTTCCTATCTTTCTGCAGAAATGACCCTACCCGGGAATAGATTGCAGCAATGCACAGGGAACATCAGAACTTTTCAAACATCAATGTAGACCCTTTGTGGGAAGCTTGTTAAGGCTGGCTTTCTTATCTAGTAACTAGCTCCCAAGTGATGCTGACACTGCTGTCTCAAGGCACCCTTCAAGGAATAGCTAGAGTGTAGACAGCAAGGATTGGGTGTTGAGTCTCTGAGTATTGATTTAAAGTCCAACATTCTTACCACATGTAGGAAATATTTCACACATTATAACTTACTCTTTGAAACCTATTTTATAGTAAAGTTTGTAAAATTAAATATTAAAGGCCATGGATGATGGTGGTGGTGATATTGACATGGCTGCTGATACAATAGGGCCACTGCCTGTCAATAGAGGTAATAGTACTAGTAATATGGTTAAGGATATAGATCTTAGCATTAATTATATAAGTTTAATATATATAACTTTGGTATTTTTATAGCCTAAGACAAATTATTTAACATCTTTCTACATCAATTCTCTCACCTACAAATAGATGTGCTGGTGGAAACCTGGGCATGGGAAAGAGAAAACACATGCTTATACATGTTTGGCCAAAGTAAATTTTCCAGTAATAACAGTGGTAGGAATGATAGTGGGAAGGTTTTGTCTGGCCATATAAAGCTTTCCTGTGTTTATATTTCTTCTGTAATATGGTCATTCTCTTCTAGGCATTAAAATTGCTCTTTGAATATTTTCTGCCTCCTCTCCTAAAATGAAACTTACCTCTTTTTTTCTTTAATTCTACATCGATGCACTCAACCACAAATGATGGTTAACTGCTGAAAGCCACATACAAAAACATAGACAAGATGTTAATATTCTTTCCCCAGGTTGACTGCCATGTTGCAAACCTGGGACCTAAGAGAGAATTATGTCTATCCAAGCCTCTACATGAGAGTTCTACAGTCAGCAGAAAAACTTTCCTCTTGGATTTTTTTCTTCATTTTACTTTCCTATCACTACCATTTTCCTTGTCTCCTTTGCACTTTACTGTCCATCCCCCTAAAACTATAAACAATTTTAAGAGTGAATTTATTTTTAATGGGTTCACTGTCCATTTATCTTTAATAGTTTGTGTGGATTCACTATTTGTCTTATCTCTCCCTTTCCCTATCTGTGTGTATGGTGTCTATGTACGTGGTGGTGCATATGTGTGTGATGTAAACATGTGAGTGATTTTTGATAAATATCTGTGTGATGGGTATATGTATTATGTATATTTCGTGTGATTATGTGTAGGATTTATAGGTATGGGACTGGAAGTGTACATATGACCAGCAAACACTTGGAGACTAAGAGATAAGTCTTAGGAGTTGATTCTGTTTCCACTGTGAGATGTGGGGATGAAAGTTAGGTTCTGAGGCCTGCACAGCAAGTGCCTTTCCATGCAGAGCTGTCTCGACACTCCCACCTTTGAGCAGTGCATCTTGCTTTGCCCACCAGTCAGCTGAAATTCCCCTTAGAAAATTAGCTATTGAATATATTCCTGTTTTATAATTTATTTTTTTATGAAATAAGTATACATAGAAACAGGTAAGACACAAAATCACCTATTATCCCATTATCCAGAAATAATTGAGGCTGACATCATTTGACATAAATTCCAGCCTTCTGTACGTGACAAGCATGATCATTAAGACACATACAGCATATATTTGTGTATGATGAATAGTTTACTAAAAACATGTATGTTCATGCATGAATATACACATTGTGTCTACACAGTATATATTATATGACCAAGATGAACAAATTTTCTTTTTTCTATATTTTATTTATTTAAGGGCTTTTTCATGCCATGTATTTTGATCACTTTCCTTCCTGCAGTTTCTCTCATCTTCCTACTGATACAACTTAATGTTTTTTCTATCTGTCTGTCTGTCTGTCTAGCCATCCATCCACCTGTTCATCTATCTGTATATTCATTTATCTGTCTTTAAAAAAAAGCACAACAATCAAATAAAAACAAACCAAAAAAGCACTGACAAAGAGCCTAAAAAAGAAAATATACACAAACTCGTGCGCGCACGCACGCACACACACACATACACACACACACACACACACACACGAGACACACACACGAGAGAGAGAGAGAGAGAGAGAGAGAGAGAGATTATTTGTTGGCATTGGCAACTGCTCCTGGCCATGAGGAGTGTGGTTGATATACCCGGTGAGTCTCCACTGGAGAAAACAGGCATTCTGTTTGCCAGCAGATATCACTTGAAAAAATTTGAAAATGTCTGGATTAGGGATAGGACTTTGTGTCTACTTTCCCTTTTAATGATGGGATTTTTTTTCTTGTTTAAACCTGCACAGATTTTGTGCATGTTGCTACAGTCTCTGAATTTATATCTATGTGTGTATTGGTCCTAGTATGTCTAGAAGACACTATTTCTTTGGACTCATCCACCATCTCTGGCTCTTACATTTTTTTACCTCCTTTTCCACATAGGTCCCTGAGCATTGATGGAGAGGTCTAGTGAAAACTAAGCATTTGGAGCATTTAGGACTAAGCGCTCCAAAGTCTCCCATTCTCAACACATGGGACTTTATGTTGAGTTCCATCTACTACAAAAGAAGTTTCTCTGATGAGGGTTGAGTGAGACATTGATCTATGGGTATAGCAATATGTCATTAGGATTCTGCTGTGTCCTTTAGAAGAATAATGGTAGCAGGTTTTCCCTAAACCTGTGACCTAGCTCAGGTTCTGGGCCATATTTGTAGTGTTAGGTATGGGTAGTATTTCTTGACATGGGCCTTAAAACCAAACAAGAAATAGTTGGTTACTCTCATAACACTTCTGCCACTATTGTATCACTGTATCTTGCAGGCAGATTTGTGTTGTAAGTCACTGGGTTTATAGCTGGGTGATATCAGCAATTGCTTTATTCCTCAGTGTGCAGATTACCTTTCTGTAGCAATAATCAGTAGCAGTGGAACTTCTGTTTGGGTACCAGCTCACTTTTTTTTGTTTTCAAAGACATGGGGAAATGCTTTCCTTAGCAATAGGGCCTTACCATCAGATTGTGGAGAGCAACCAATAGCCTTGACAATATATTAACTGCTATCATAATTTTTGTTAGGAGAAGACCTTTGTTAGTTTTGGAAACTGCTATAGTAAGTTCTCCTAGAAGATGTGATATGTTTTGTCTAAAAGAGTAGGGAAGACTTACAGCTTCCTTGAGACTCAGGTAAGTTGTGTCTCAAGATATAATGGAAGAGGCACAAAATAAAAATAGAATGAGATTATAATGAAAAATGAGTAGAAAACAGTCCAGTATGTGGTGGTGTTCTCAACCGTGAATGTTCTGAACTCCTTACAGAAGCTTCTGTCTGTGAGAAACAGGACAATGCCAAGACTGAAAATTACATTAGAAGAGCCTATGAGCTTCATGTAAAGGCAAACTCACAGAATGAGTGTTTCACCTTGAAAGATGTCTGCATATCCATAAACTAGAATTGGAGGCTAAAAGCCAAGAATATGTATATCCTCAAAAGCAAAGGAAGCAAACCACTGTGACATGGGAAAGTTAAAATACACACGTGTGTGTGTTATTTGCTTTTTATTGTGCATTATTTTGTAAAGTTGTATGAAATTTCAACCTGATTTGTATTCTGAAAACTAGGTCTTCTTTTAAAAATTATTTATTACTGTACAGAAGTGATAAGTCTTGGTGAGGTGGGTACTTGTGAGAGCACACATATGGAGAGCCAGGCAACAATGTTTTGAAGTTGGTTCTTTATTTCTACCATGATTCTGGAGACTGAGAGCATGTCATCAGTCTTGCAGAACAAGACAGAACCTTACCTACAAAGTCATCTCATTGCCCCTAAAACCAGTTTTTCAAATTTATTGGGTAGAACAGCTACCAGTTCTTAAGGTTGTAGTATTAATGTGTGAGTATAATTTTACATGACAAGTTTTAATGAGCTGAAAACCCTGATTATTTATGTCAACCCTAAGCTGGGGTCTTGGGTTTGACAACACCAATGCATTAGTCATGGACCCTGTTGTGATGCACCTCCATCTCCCCACTTATAGTTCATTCCTTTACACTCCCCTATTTTACCATCCTCATTTCCTTCTATCCATCCCCAACTCATTCACGTTTCCTAACCTTAGAGACCATAAAACAATATGCACGGTAGAGTCTTCCCAATATCCAATTCAGCTATTTTGCTTAAGGAAGATTTTCATCAACTCTTCATGGCAGAATGAATGATTTTATTTTCTGCATGTATCTAGCTGTTGACCTACATCTCTATTAGAGAAATTGTATTAATTTTGATTCTTTGTTGATATGCACTATTGTGTTCTAAATGTAGAGGGAAAGTGATTCAGTATTAAGAAGTATAATCACTATAAAAATGCGTTTACTGTCCTGCAAGTTCATCACACCAAAGCTAAAGTGATAATGTTAATGTGCTGCTTCATGTAGCAGTAGCACTCAGCTGTAACTATCACACATGCATAAATATACCCATACAGTTTTTGCCTTGATTTATTTTCTTCTTAGCTATACATAGGCAAGTTTCTAAGATCTGTTATATCACATCTCCTCTTGTGCAATTTTGGACATGATTTATCTTGAGGTCTAATATCAGTGAAGGCAGCTGGATATTTTGGTTAAAATTCAAGTTCTGATGTATCAGACATGAGTTGAGTCCTAGATTCTGTATTCTAATAAGCTCTCAGGAGATAGCAACACTAATAACCTATAGGCTCAGAAAACATATTTCACTGCCATGAATTGAATGAGTGCTGATACATAAACCTCATACAGGAAAATTCTGAACACTGAAGGTGAGGTTTGGATTTAAAGCAACCTATGCCTCTGTACTTTCAAAGAACAACACAAGTATTAGCATAGAAAGAGTAGTTTCTGTTTATAATTTTCATAAGATGGTCGGTTCATGTTCCTCATGTACATGTAAGTGAATTCTTCTCTTTTTCTATCTAAACAGCATTTCTCTGTGTAACCCTGGCTGTTCTGGAACTAGCTCTGAAGACCAGACTGGCCTTGAACTCACAGAGATCAATTGGCCTACCTCTGCCTCCAAGTGCTGGGATTAAAGGTATGTACCACCACTGCCTAGATTAGATAATGAATTCTTAAAGCAGGAAACAAATAGCTTTTAATGAATAGTTTATTAATTCCTTGAAAAGGCTGTATGTGTATGTATTATATTTTATCATTTCCACTCCCACTCCTTCCTCTATCTCATCCCAGATACACATCATGCCTATATTTTCTTTGCAATTTCACTTCATCTTCTCCTTTTTATTTTTTTTTAAACTAACTCACTGTCTAGTTTTTGTTGCTCATTGATACATGGGTGTGAGGTCATCCACTAGAGAATAGTTAGGCTATCAGTGGCCATATCCTTAAAGAAAATTGACTCTTCCATCCATAGAAACCATCAACACCTAAATGAGTGCTGGGAACTCTTGAGTCCCTTCTTCTTGTACAATGAAATGAAGGCTGGCTGGCTTGATCTTATGCAAGTCTTGTTCAGGCAGCCACAGCTGCAATTGCCTTGTAACAACTGAAACATTTTGTTTTGCTCTTGTTCTACCTGATCTTTAGTTTGTATAAATCTTTCTGTCCCCTCCTTGGCAATTGTCTCTGAACCTCAGAAAGACAGTGTGTGTTATAAATGACTCAGTAGTGGCTGAGCACTCCACAGAAATTCAATCTCTTTATGTTTCCAGGTGTGAGTTTCTTTAGCAACTACCAAGAAAGAAACTTCCTTGATGAGGACTGAGAGTTGCAGTAATCTGTGAATATGGCAATGCTTATTTAGTTGACAGCTTGAGACTATGTTCACTTAGCAAAATAATAGCAGAACTTATGACCTCCTTATCCATATGTAACTGGTCAGATTTACTGTACCAGGCATATATTTCTCCTGTGAAGTAGGACTTAATTCCTATCAGAAACCAGTTGTTTAACCATATGATATTTCATGGCACTATTGTATCTATGGGCTTGGCTTGCCAGGCCAGTCATTATTATAATTTGAAAGGCTCCCTGCTAGAAGAGGCTGTTGATAAGTTTTCTTCCCCAGCATCTTCATAGCAGCTTTCAAGTACTAGTAAAGCTAACCAGCAGGAAGTAGAGGTCAGTATAGCATCAGCTTGATTTCTTTCTCCATGCCCTGTCACCAACGTGTATGGTGTCTTCAGCAGTAGGGTCTTACCAACAAGTTTTTATGAGCAGCCAATAAATATATATAAACATTAGAATTATTGTGGTGGCACTCATGGAGGCATGCAAGAAGCAAAATTTCAGAGGAAAAGTACATTTCCACTCTTATGCCATTCTTGACATAAGCTTGCTGAGTAGAACAACAGGAATGATTCACATTGGATAAATTATTATTTTTATTTCCTGCTTTATTATTGACTGAGTGGATATAGTTAAATATACCTATGTTATATAAAAACATAATAATATAATGCCAGACAGTTTTTTCATAATTTTAATGCCAAACACATTTGTTTGTTATTCTAGCTATCAGTAGATTGAAAGCAAATGTTCTGTTTTTCTTACATAGACATCCTGTAAGTTAAAACCTCCAAAGTCAAGAA
Organism: Onychomys torridus; assembly: GCF_903995425.1. Lineage (NCBI taxonomy): Eukaryota > Metazoa > Chordata > Mammalia > Rodentia > Cricetidae > Onychomys > Onychomys torridus. The sequence goes on from NC_050444.1 coordinate 93,395,219, forward strand.
GTTAAATATGGAAAGCTTGTTGTACAATATTACATAACTTAATCAATATAATTCTCTTGAAATCTATATACATATCACTTTCTGACCCCCAAAATAAACCAATATAACAAAGTCTACCTGAATATTCTCACAATACTTTATTTTTCTTTATGAACTATTTTCTAATAAGAATATTAGATTATTTTTCAATATTGATTGTCGTTTGGTTCTTGGACCTTCCTTATGTAGATTAGTTGGTCACTAATATTACATCAGTATAATATATTCATTTCCCTATTACAAATAACATTTAAATGGAAAAACTTCATGTCACTCTGGTAGATCTCAGTGATATTTCAGTTCATGTGATTAAGGACTATGATAATTTTTATGATCTAGTTTCATTATATGTCTTGCTTTCTGAATTTTATTTATTGCTCTATACAAATAAATACAAGTTTTGGTTTTGAAAAAGGAGACGATTGTAAAGTAAAGTAAAATTTTGATTAACTTCCCTTACCTTCCAATCTCAGAATCAAAGTGGTCTAACAGCTTGCTCCAGGTCTCTGAGCTAGCTAATCCTGCCTCCTGCCTAAGTGTGCTCTGGGCAATGATTAAATTTTAAGATATGAAAACATGCTGGAACTATAATAAACAATCGAGCAATGTGCCTTCCAAGGTGGACAGATTCTTGGTAGGCAGCCCTAATTGTTGAGACTGCTTTTAGGTGTTCTAATGTACTCATCTGAATTATGCACCACACTGCTTCTGAATGACACAGCCATTTCTGACTCCATTAATATGGAAGATTTCAGCCAAATGCTCTTAAACGATAGCTTCTCTTTATTTGTAATTTCAGACTCTATTGATTTCCTTCTGTTCCCTTCATTATGATTTCAATTGATTACCTTGGCAACTGCAATAACAATGATTGCACTTGACACTGTCTGAGACTCTTGAGATGGTATTTGAATAGGAATGGTATAATTTTGGGGAAAGTGCCTGCAGGAACCTGTCATTAACAGTACACTTACACTTTACTTTATTGACTTTCCTCTCTTCTGAGTAGGCCCTTGTCACCAAGTTGTCTGGGAACATGGCTGCAGTAGTAGTCCAGATTCTGCAGTTCTTCAGAGGGTAAAAGATTCTTATTAAAGATAATTGTCATATAAATACATACAAATATGCATACATGAGACTCCTCTCTGTCTGTCTTTCTCTGTCTCTCTATCTCTATCCCTATATGCATGTGTGTGTGTGTGTGTGTGTGTGTGTGTGTGTGTGTGTGTTTATGTGTGTGTATGTATGTATGTTTGTGTGTTTATGTGTGTGTATGTATGTATGTTTGTGTGTGTATGTGTTGGTTAGGTTGGTTAGTTTTTTTTTGTCAACTTAACAGAAACTAGAGTCTTCTAAAAAGAGGAAACTTATAAAAAAATACTTCCATAGGATTATACTGTAGGCAATCCTGGTGGAGATTTTATTTACTAATGTTGGTGTGATGCTATCCCCCCTAGACAGGAGATCTTCAGCTATAGAAGAAAACGGACTGAAGGACCCAAGGGGACCAAGGCAGTAAGCACCATTCCTCCATCTGTCTGTGGCCTCTGCTTCAGTTCCTATCATAAATTCCTGCCTTGCCCTCCGTTCCCCATGGCTACAAGAAGGACTGTTTTTCTCTTTCTTCTATTGTTACTTAATTTGGGGACAAGAGGTAATATTTGCCATTTTACAGGGCTTTGTGAGAATTTAGGAATGCCAAGTTTCAACTTTTTTATGAGAGGCCTTTGTTGTTCACGGGTAAAACCACAACACTGATTCCCACCAAAATGCCTGGCTTATTTTTATGAAATTTTATGGCAAGCTCAGTGTACTGAGATCTATCTGTCTTGAGTCATGACTTTGTATGGAAGATATTTGGGTTTATCTAAGCCATGGACTCATGGAGTATTTACAATTCATTTTATATTATCCACTTTAGTTTACTTGGTTGTAAAACCAGGGGATTAGATTTAATTGTCTCAGGCTCTTTCTAACTCTAAATTTTTTCTAAAACGTTGGCAAACCAAGTTGGTGAGCCAGCTTATTATGCATAAATGCAGGTAAATTTAAACAGAGAAAACATTTGATATAAAATACTCATATTTGCAAAATCTTCATGTTTTCAAACAAACAGATAAATGAGTATCAAAAAGGCATCTTCAATTCAAGCTATTCTCCTTTTCCCTTCTGTGTTGTTCGTCCTTGCCCCTTGTCTGCACAACTTTCTTGCTTTTGTTGCTCTGTAAGCTAATTAGTTGATCAACTCTTTCCTGCTTGTTCACAAGAAACAGAATTGCAGTTCTAACCTGAGCATAATCAGTTTTTGATGTGAGTCTCCTCCGTTTAGTTCCAGTGGTATGTAAGAATGGCATGAAGATTGGAGAAGAAAACCCATAGTGTTGCCAACTCTAGATCAGACAATGGAAAACCTTTCTTTGGGTCACTCAACTATTATATCAGTAATGGGGTGAGATTGGAAGACACGATGTTAGGAGATATTTTTAATGTAATCTGACAGAATTTTTATATGTTAGTTGTATATTCTAGTCTTCTACTATGAAATAAGAGGCAAGAAATAACTGGCAAAGATAAAGTTCATCCTATAAACAATACCAAAAGGAGAGAGAGGATCAGCAGGCAGACTCAGAAGGAAGACTGATTGCATCAGTCTCAAGGTCCAATTTCCCCTTCTGTGGACTCTGCCTTTTCATGGTACTATATAGATTAGCATTAATTTTTGACAAAGCCCATCCATCATCACTTTGAGAATTGATACCGGAATCTTTTAGATGAAATGTCTTCTTATTCACCACAATTAAGAACACCAAATCATTCACAAGTCTCAAACTTGGACTTGCTTGTCATGATTTAGGTATCCCATTCTGGCAGCCACAGAAAGGTATGGAGTAAACAGTGGAAATAAAGCTCCACTCCTGAGGACACTGAGAAGTCAAGGCAGGTGAGATTGTAATCCAACAGAGCAAGTGTGAATGAAAGCCCCTCTTTATTTGTCAAGTTTGCACATTCTATTTTCACTTAAAGCAATCCCAGCAGGTCACAAACTCTGTGACTTAAGAGAGTATTGGTCTCAATCATTTTAGGATAAACACTAATATGGGTCCAGAAGAAAAGAGAGATTTGGGGCCTGTTCTTCATGACACTGCTCTTGATGGTTGCTTCCTTTCTAAATCTAAAGGTCAATTTAAACTCAATGCTAGAATCAAATAATTAGATGATGCCAGTAATGAACCAGGAGAGTATTACTACTCTTACAAAGGCTTTAGTATATCACATTACCTTTGATTCTTATAAAAATACCAAGAAACAGATAATATTCTCTTATATCAGTAGGCAAACAAAGAAACTGGTAAGATTTATCAAAATAATGAGCTCAGAATTAGGTATCAATAGAATCTGAGGGATCACATAAGACAGTATTGTTATTAGAACATGTCTCCAGAAATCTGATTCTTGTATTTAGAAAACCTTATATAAGAGTTCAGGAAATCCTGCAGAAGAGGGGGAAGAAGAACTGAAGGAGCCAGAGGGATCAAGGACACCACACACACAAAAAAACTCACGTAATCAGTGAACTTACACTCACAGGGGCTCACAGAAACTGAATGGACAACCAGAGAACCTGCATGGGGCTGACCCAGGCATTTTGCATATATGTTACAGTTGTGTGACTTTGTCCTTTTGTGAGACTTCAATAGTGGCAAAAGGGGCTGTCTCTCACTCTTTTACTGGCATTTGGATCCCTACTCCTCATACTGGGTCATTTTGCCCACCCTTAATACATGGGAAGGTGCTTAGTCTTTCTGCAACTTAATATGCCATGTTTTGTTGATACTCATGGGAGAACTGCCCTTACTCATGGGAGGGGTGGATTGGGGGTGGGAACAGAGGGAAGATGAGGGACTTGGAGGAGAAGAGTGAGGGGAAACTATGACTGGGATGTTAAATAAATTTATTTAAAATGAGAGAGAGAGAGAGAGAGAGAGAGAGAGAGAGAGAGAGAGAGAGAGAGGGAGATCATGTCAGGGTAGACTAGGATGTGAGACTAAAGAGGTTAAGTTGACTCTCGCCTTGTTCAGTCATTGAATTATAAACCTCACAGCTAATCAATGGAAGCACAAGCTTTTCTTGGAACCACTACTGAGCCCCTGCAATAAACCCTGAGATCCTTCTCCCTCTGCCAGTCCCCACTGCTGACATTGCATTCCACCCAATGATCAGCCAATCTAAGAGATCCACACAGAGCTTGGAATGAGCACATTTTCCTTGTGTTGGTGCTTTATAATGGTTGCTTGCTTCTTCATTCCACTGCCAGGAAATGTGTCCTTTCATGAGGGCATTTGAAGGAGATGCTTTTTTGTTTAGTGATTTTCTGCACCAGCAGTTTCCTCATTTAGAGATTGAAATGGATATACTTCACCTTGGGAAGTGATGTTCTAGAGTCTGCTCCTTTTCTGTGAGCAGCCAGGTGGCAGGGACACTGCAGACGCGGAGTGTGGAATGGAAGGGGACACAGCTCTGCAGAAAGGAGAATGTCTGTGAGAAGCGTTTCAGGTGCAGGAGTTGATTTTGGTCAACTCTCCACCATGACCCCCCTCAAAAAAAGAAAGAAAATAACAAAGTTTACTTGTCAAGAAGGTGATTACAAAACCCTACAGAGTTTGTACAACCAGCAGTGTGGCTTCTATATGTGCCAGTAGTAATCCAATATTTATGAAAGTGTCAGTGTTATGAAACTTTCATAGAAGAGCTTAACTTAACAACCATGATGGAGACTTTTGTAAATGACCTGAACTAGAAGGGAAACAGTCACATGTGGAAAGACACACACACACACACACACACACACACACACACACACACACACACACACACACAAAAGCAAAAGCAAAAGCAAAAGCAAAAGCAAAAGCAAAAGCAAAAGCAAAAGCAAAAGCAAGCAAACAAAAACCTGAATCTTACCTTGGTTGTATTGGTTAGGGTGGTGAGAAAAAGATAGCATAGGATCAGATTACTCTGAATTCAAGGGCTGCTTTGCTCCTGACAAAGCACATGAGTTCATATGAATTACTGGATATTTAGGAGTCATAGTTCATTTCTGTGAAATGCTAATGGTAGCTATGAGTATCATTATAAGGTGAGATTTTGTGATTATATTAGCATTGATTTTTGTTGCTTGATCTGATATTGGCTTATTTCTCTGGTCACTTTTTTATGTACTTTATTAAAAGGCCACCTCTTTGCTTTTAGATATGCTCTCACACATGGTAGAAAAGGGTTGAATAGGGTCCCTTTTCACCAGGAATATCAGTGGTGACTCTCAAAACATGGAAAAATTTGTAGATATTTGGTTGGAGAGGTATGTGTGCATCTCAGTTGCTTGTCATTAGTTTATTGATACTCAGAGGTTAGTAGATCTATCGACTCTCAAGTGCCATACTGCCTATTATTTTTACCATAGCATCAGGCCTTTCTTTGTGTATCATATTTTTCTATACAATTGTCTGGAAAAGAATAGTTGGTCAAAAATCAACATTGACTTTATGTGAGCATATTCCATAACATATGTAGCTGGAAGTTTTCCTATGTCCCAGCTGACCAGCAGTCAGAACAAAAGTGTTTAGATAAAAGGAACCTGTTTAGTGGAATGAATTTGGGCTTGGAATTAGAACTGGGTTTGAATCTGTATACTTGCTGGTTGTCTTATTGTCAAGCTATGTAATCTTACCAGGCTTCTGACTCCTTATTTTTAAAAATAGAAAAGTAAGAAAAGCCACCTAAAACTTAATAGAACACCTGCAACATTGAAGAAACACTACTAATGTAAATCAGAACAATAAAAGAGGTAGCTGCAATAATAAAAATAGTAAATAAGGAAAATAGAAATGATAATAAATATTATAGTTAATGTTAACATAGAACTTACTTTGTGCCAAAGAATTCTAAACCAGTCTACAAACTGCAAAGGACCAACCACATAGTATTTTACACTTCACAGACCAGATGGCCTCTTCCTAGCTACTCCATATGGCCCCTGTACTGTAAAAAAATCAATTAATAGGAAAAAATGGATATATTTATATTCAAATAAAAGAATATTTATAGATACTAATGTTGACATTTAGTTTTTATTTCATATATCAATATGAAAAACTATTGTTACAGTTCCTATAGAAATAGACAGTATACTGATTTGAGAAGGGCTCAGTTTTCTCTTCCTATTATTAAAAGGGGTTTCTTTATGGTCTCTCAAGGAACCACCAAGTTTAGAAAGTGAACTTTGAGTGGAACAAAAAAAGGATACATCTTTTCAGGAGTAAATTAATCCTTTCTGGAGATAGGACATCTTGGAGAGAATGATAGAGCATAGGAAGAGAGGTAGAAAGAAGCAATGAATGCTTGGAAAGAATATGTAGAGGATATATTCATGTCTAGGAGCACCATCAAAGCTATTTCTAGGGGGGTGTGTGTGTGTGTGTGTGTGTGTGTGTGTGTGTGTATTATAGTAAACATTGTCAGCTAAAATGAGCAGTACAATTTAACTTAAACTTGTGTTTTATTTACTGAGGAGGGAATAAAGAGGAGCAGTATTAGGCCCTTAGGTTGAGTAAACATTTTTCTTGGCATTAAATATATAAAAGGAGAAAATGTCTGTGTATCAATTCCTTGTTTTTATGGATACCTTTTATCATATATAAATATTTTGCTCACCATCAAAAGACATTTGTGATGCTATTGATTAGCATATCACATAATATGATAGGTTATTATGTACTATATGAAAGATATTTTTCTCCCTAAGAAGCTCAAAATTTAACAAATTTTTCCAAGTATCTGGTTATTACCTTCTATTCTCTAGTACAGATAGGAAAAGTATTTGAAATTCGGTTTGTGGTGGTATGTCTATCTAAAATTAAGACCTATTCTAGGTAGGGAATCTTAACTAATTCCACAGACAGAACCAAACCTGTTCCATACAATTAAGAGTCGCTAAGTTTCTTAATAAGGAAAAATGGAAAATAAATAAGTAAACATAAAAGAAGAGTGGCTAAATTGCTGAGCCCAACCTTCACCCTCCCTCTGCATGCCTTTCTTCTTCAATAAACTGCTGGTAACTGATACTTGGAAGCATTGTTCTAAGACACTGCTTTCTTTTCTATTCTTTTTTTAAAAAAAATTTTTATTGTCTATTAATGAAAGCAGCACATGGTAGCTACATTTACAATGTCCCTTTTAAATCATATCATATATATATTGGTTTTTTGAGACAGGGTTTCTCTGTGTAGCTTTGTGACTTTCCTGGAACTCCCTTAGTAGCCCAGGCTGGCCTCAAACTCACAGAGATCCGCCTGACTCTGCCTCCTGAGTGCTAAGATTAAAGGCATGTGCCACCACTGCCCAGCTATATTTTTTCCTTTACAAATTTTTAGTATGTTTTCATTGAAATCGATTTACAACATGTTTTCCTGCCCCTTTCCTCCTTCTGCCTCCCAACTATCCTTCCTTGAACTCCTTCCATCCCCCCATACCCTCAAATTGATGTCCTCTTTTGCTTGGATTATTATTTTTACATGCAGATAGATAGATAGATAGATAGATAGATAGATAGATAGATAGATAGATAGATAGGTAGGTAGATAGATAGATAGATAGATAGATAGATAGATAGGTAGATAGATAGATAGATAGATAGATAGATAGATAGATAGATAGATAGATAGATAGAGAAGTATGTGCATATGTATGCATGTTTATGTACAAATACATATATGTGTACAATGTGCAGGGTCTGCTTTCATTGTTGGTATGTGTATCAATTATTTCAAGGCTGACTTCACTGTTCATTGACAAGCAGTAAGGGGGCCTGTACCTGGGAGAATCTAATTTTTCTTTTCACGGTAGTCATTAGTTGTGTACAGCTTTTTTCTTCTATACTCTTTTGAGGATAAGAAATATATGAATGTTATAAAGAGATGAAGAAGTGGCTCAGAATTTAAGAACACTTACTGCTCTTCCAGAGGACCAGAGTTTCCAGTCTTCATGTCAGGTGGCACATAACTATCTACCATTCCCGGAGAACTGTCTGGCTTCAACACATAGCATAAGCACATGAGATGTGCACACACATGTACATAGATAAAAATAAATAGAATTGTGGCCAGGCCTAGTGGTGTATGCCTTTAATTCCAGAGCTCTGGAGGCAGAGGATCCTCACGAATTCAAGCTGACTTCCTCTACGGAGATGACTCTAAGGCCAGCCATGCTCACACATTGAGACCCTGGCTTTAAATAATAAATAAATGAATAAACAGCTAAGAATATTAAAAATAACAACAACTCAAAGAAGAAAGAAAAGCAACCCAGGGGATAGAAAGAGCAAGGGTGAAGAAGCAAAGGAAGAAGCATTTCAGGCCACTGCCATGGTCCAAGGAGGCTTCTTTAGCTCTGGGACATAGGGTTAGCTTTCTACAAATTTCAAACAGAACATGGACATTTTGATGTACATGTAACATCCATTAAGGATTATTTTTATTTTATAAGTATAATTTTTCTTTATAAGATCTATTTTGATCTTTTTCTTCCTCTACCTCCTCCAGAATCTCCCCCTTTACCTACCTACCCAGCTTTATGTTATTTCTCTTTTAAAAAGTACAAAACCAAAACCAAACCAAACCAAAAAACTGCACACATGCATGCTTGCACATGCATGCACATTCCCAACAACAATAACAAAAGAAAAAAAAAAAAAACAGGATGTACATTTTGTGTTGGCCAAGCACTCCTGATCATGTTGTGGCTTTTCAGTGTGGCTGATACACTCAGTGTCATTGCACTGAAGAAAATGGACTTTCCATTTCCCAGTAGATATCAACTGCAAATAGGTTCTTAGTGAGGAGCAGGGCTTTGAGTCTACTTCCCCTTTTCCATGCTGGGATTTTTATCTGGCTGAACTTGTGTGTTTTTTTGTGATTGCTGCCACAGTCTCTGTGATCACATGTCAATTTCCCTATTTGTGTCAGAAAAACATTTTTTCCCCTTGGAGTAGTCAACCACTTTTGGCTTTTAGAATCTTTCTGACTCCTCTTCCACATAGATCCCTGAGCTTTAATATAGACATCTCATTTAGGACTGAGTGCTCCAAAATCTTACACGCTCTAAGCATTGACCCAATGTGGGTCTCTATGTTAATTTTCATCAGCTGCAAGAAGTTTCCATGATGGTGGTTGAATGATGCACTGGTCTATGTATATAGCAATATGTCATTAAAAGTTGTTTTCATTTCACCTTTAAGTTCATTTAGTAGAATAATAGTAATAAATTCTCCCCTAGGACCATTACATATCTGGTCTAAGCATCTTGGCCTCATTACCAGTGTCAGTTCTGTCATTCCATCTCATGCAGTGAGTGTTTAAAAAAAAAAGTTTATAGTTACTCCCAAAACATTTATGCCACAATGTACCAGTAGATTTATTTTGCAGGCAGGTTGTTGTTACAGCTCAAAGTGTTCATTGATGGGTAGAATTGTTCATTACTTTTCTCCTCTAGGAGCAAGTATGGTACCTTCACACACTGTGGATTCTTGTCAGTGGGGATGAAGCTTTTACTTAAGCACTAGCTAGATTTCTACATGTTTAATGACATAAATATGTGATGCTTTAATCAATACATTCTTTCTGTTAAGTTTTAGAAGGTAACCTATATCATTGAAAAAAGGCTGTAATAGTGTGGACTCTATCAAACCCCATTGGCCAATGACTAAAAAAAATGTAACCCATTCCTAGTTATAAAGGGGTTTATATAGAAGTATATTGTTGTCATTGTCTCCCCCATTGTACAATAACTCCATTTAGATTTCTTTCTCACATGCATATATTTTAGGAAGTTTCTACGGTAATAAGTTTTCATATGGCTTTTTAAGTGGTCCTTGGTGTTTCTTTTCTCTACCCATGTTTTTTTCTTTTATGGTGCTCTTCCATTTCCCTCTCCATTTAATATTACCAGTCTAATTTTCCATTTACCTCTTCATCACACTATATTCTATTTCTCCTTCCTTGAAAGATCTTGCTACCCATGGTCTCCTACTAGTCATCTAACCTCTGTGGATATCTGAATATAACATACCTATATAAAGCATACAGTCGAGCTGGAACTCTCATCCAATAACTGATGGAAGTGGATGCAGAGATCCTCGGCCAGGCCCCAGGTGGAGCTCCAGGAGTCCAATTGTCGAGAAAGAGGAGAGACTGTAACAGCGTGAATTGTTGAGACCAAGATTGGAAAAAGCACAGGGACAAATAGCCAAACGAATGGAAGCACATGAATTATGAACCAAAGGCTGTGGAGCCCCGGCTGGATCAGGCCCTCTGGATAAGTGAGACAATTGAATAGCTTGAACTGTTTGGGAGGCATCCAGGCTGTGGGACAGGGACCTGTCCTTAGTGCATGAGCTGGCTGTTTGGAACCTTGGGCTTACACAGGAACACTTTGCTCAGCCTAGAAGGAGGGGACTGGACCTGCCTGTACTGAATCCACCAGATTTAAATGAATCCCCAGGGGAGTCTTGGCCCTGGAGGAGATGGGAATGGAGGGGAGGGGATGGGAGGAAGGTGGGGGTGGGGGCAGGTGGGGGAGGACAGGGGAACCCATGGCTGATGTGTAAAATTATAACACAAATATAATAATAATAATAATAATAATAATAATAATATAAAAAAGAAAAAAAGACACACAAAAAACTAATATGCACACATAAGCTTGTCTTCCTGAGTCTGGATTGCCTCATTCAGTATGATTATTTCTAGCTCCATCCATTTGCCAGAAAATTTCATTTTCTTAAAGACTGAATAATATTCCATTTATAAATATACCACATTCTCATTATGCATTCATCAGTTGATGGACATCTAGGCTGTTTTCAATTTCTGGATATTATTAATAGAGCAATGAACATAAATGAGCAGGTACTTCTGCTGTGGATGATTGATTGGTAAATAAAACACTGATTGGCCAGTAGCCAGGCAGGAAGTATAGGTGGGACTAACAGAGGAGAATTGTGAGAACAGAAAGGTAGGAGGGGACACAGAGAAGCCACTAGGGCAAGAAAGATATAAGGTACTGGTAAGCCATGAGCCACATGGCAAAGTATAGATTAATAGAAATGGGCTAAATATAAGAGTAAGAGCTAGACAATGGTAGGCCTGAGCTAATGGCCAAACAGTTTAAATAATATAAGCATTTATGTGTTTATTTTATAAGTGAGCTGTTGTACTGACAGGGCTTGCCAGGGGCTGGAGATAAGGTCTCCAGCTACATACCTCTATATAGATGAAAGTCTTTTTGGTGTGTGCCCAAGCTGTTGTGGTACATAGCTTTTGTGGTGAGTTGACTTTTAGCTTTTTGAAAAGATTCCATGGCAGTTTTTATAGTGTCTTTGCCAGTTTCTACTCTCAGCAACAATGAACTAGTGTTCCCTTTCTTCTGCATCCTTGCCAGCCATCTGCTGTCATTTGTTTGATTAATTCTTGATTTTAATTGTACTACAAAACTATAATAATGAAAATAGTATGGTATTGGCATAAAACAGAAATATTGCAAATGGAATAGGATTAAAGACCAAGATATAACTTCACACACCTTTGAAAACCTAGTTTTTACCAAAAAGGAAAAAAAAATACACACTGTAGAAAAGATGATATCTTTGACAAGTGGTGCTGATCAAACTGGATAGCTGTAAGAAGACTAGATCCATATCAATCACTCTATACAAAACTCAATTCCAAATTGATCAAGGACTGCAACATAAAAACAGATAGCCTGAATCTGTTAGAAGAGAAGATAAGGGATAGGCTTGAACTCATTAGCATATGAAAAAACTTTCTGAACAAGACACTGATGGCATAGGCATTGAGACCAACAGTTAATAAATGGTGCCTCATCATAACAACCTGCTGTACAGCAAAGAACACAAACATTCAAGTAAAGCAGAAGCCTATAGAATGGGGAAAGATGTTTATCAAATTATACATCTGCCAGAGGGTTAGTACTTAAAATACACAAAGAACTAAAACAAAACAGAACATCACAAAACAATCCAGTTCTTAAAATGGGGAATAAGCAGAGAGCTGCCAAAAGTTGAAACAGAAAAATGTTCAACTCTTAGTAGTCAGGGAAATTCAAATTAAAACTACTTTGAAATTTCATTTTGTCCCAGTCATAAAGGCCAAAATTAATAAAACACAATAATTTCTTTTCTCATAATTATTTTTGAGAATATAATTTAATTAAATTTCTTATTTTCCTTTCCTCTCTCCAAACTCTCCCATACATCCCACCACACTCTCCTTCAAATTCATGGCCTCTTTATTCACTATTTTGCATATGTGTGTGTGTGTGTGTGTGTGTGTGTGTGTGTGTGTGTGTGTGTGTGTGTGTGTATGTGTGTGTGTGTAGCATTCACTCAGCATAATGCTAGCTTTCATGACTGTCTGTCTGTTTGGCACTGGATAAGCTACACCCATACATTCTTACTAATATGATTGTGCAAATGTAAGGATGCCACCAATGAATGTGCCAAAGTGGATGGAGGGCAGCACACGAGGCCTCAAAGAGCTATAGGCAACTGAGGAAAGCTGGGAGGAGGAGAGGTGGCCTTCCCCTTAGGATCACATTTAATACCTTTTCCTAATTCACAGAGAGATCATTAAGTCTCACAAGTTTTGTTTTACAAACTCATGTTGTTTTACAAGCCCATAGAAAACTGTATCATTTAGATCTATGTGATTTTGATAGCAGCCCCCTCCCCGTTTTATTTTATGTGTATGGGTGTTTTTTAACTCATGTATATCTGCACTGTGCACATACAGTGGGTGAAGGGGCCAGAAGAGTGCAATAGATCCCATGAGACTGAAATTAAAAATGTGTGAAAACTCCAAGTGGGTGTTGGGAGTAGAACTCAGGTCCTCTGTAATAACAGCCAGTGCTCTTAACTGCTGAGCCAACTTTCCAGTCAAATGGTAGATATAATATAGCCAATAAGTTGTAGTAGACAGCTGAGAGAAATGCAAAGCCATTTTTACCTAAGACAGACTAATTGTTCTCACTAACTGCAAATGTCTGTGCCCTACTTGAAAAGGAGCTAGGTTGGGGCCCTCTGCATGCTCCTTTCTCCATTTCTGACTTGTAGCTACTTCTATACTTTGGATTTAATTTGAACTGGTCATAATGTCATAAAACTTTCTTGTAGAAAGTATAACCAGAGTAGTGTTACCTTGCACTACAAATACCAATGAAGAGAAACAGGACTTTAAGCTTTAAATTGCAGTTTATTCAAAGAGCTGGAAACCTGAGAAGATTTTGTTAACATCCCAAAAGATCTGCTTTCCCCAGGCCATTTCCAATCAGCATATTTTAAAGAGAATCAGAACAAAGTTAACTAAGCATAGCAAAGACTGGTCAGCCTTGCTCTGGGACTAGTGGTTTTGTTGCTTTTCTCTCTTATCTTTTCCTACACTTTCCCCTCGTTATCTTCCCTTCTTTATTCCAGGAGTTCACATACTTACAAGACTGCTGAGTATCACATTCCTCCCAAAGCACCATCTGGGTCAAAGGGTTACTACACAAACTGTTCCCAGTGTGTATGGGCTGAGCTATTTATAATATATTTGTGCAGATTCCCTTTTATAAGACAAGATCTAATGTCTCCTTACAACACAGAATATAAGCCTGTTCCCAACTGTTTCCCTTGCCTCTTATACAAAAAGCTTTTGTAAATGTTCTTTGGAATCTATGGAGAAGTCATAATTTTCTATCTTTTTTTCATGATTAAACAGATTTTATTAGGAATACAAGAACTTCTAAATGAACCAAATATTCAAAACATAGCTCAAGTAGAGGCCTATATAATTTACTGTCCAAATGGAGTAAAATATGAGAAAAAGGTTTGAGCACAAGTGAAGAAGTTTGTCCCTTCATAAGCAGCAGCCTTGTGGCTCCTTGATGAGAGGGATTGGCTTGCCAAGAACTTGTTTACAAGCTTTTGTAGATTTAAGTCATTCATTAGAGTTACCAGTCTCCTGGGAGGGTTAGATAGGTGCCCTTTTCCTTTTGTGTCATTGAAAATCTGCAATTCTTGTTGTGCTGAATTGCCCCAGTTTTTCATACAGGATTTCTTCCTTCAGTCTTTTGCATTTTTAATTGTTATATAAAACTTGTTTTAATTTTAATATTGACGTCAGCATCTTTTTTTATTTATTAATTATTTTTGTGTTTTAATTTTACATATCAGCCATGGATTCCTCTGTCCTCCCCCCTCCCGCCCCCACCTTCCCCCCAGCCCCTCCCCTCCATTCCCATCTCCTCCAGTGCCAAGACTCCCCTGGGGATTCAGCTCAACCTGGTAGATTCAGTACAGCTAGGTCCAGTTCCCTCCTTCCAGGCTGAGCACAGTGTGCCCGCATATGCCCCAGGCTTCAAACAGCCAGCTCATGCACTAAGGACATGTCCTGGTCCCACTGCCTGGATGCCTCCCAAACAGTTCAAGCTATTTAATTGTCTCACTTATCCAGAGGGCCTGATCCAGTTGGGGGCTCCACAGCTTTTGGTTCATAATTCGTGTGTTTCCATTAGTTTGGCTATTTGTCGCTCTGCTTTTTCCAATTTTGGTCTCAAAACAAAGATGACTAGACTTCTACTCACAACTCCAGGGAGGCTACCTAAAAAACAGGACCCTAAGAAAGACACAGGGATCGCCCATGACAGAGAAATGGATGAGCTCTACATGAACAAACTGGATGAGAGTGGGGTTAATGAAGGGCAAGTTTCGATGGAAAGAGAGCTCAGGGGAGCAGGAGATCCCAGCTGGATCAAGAACAGAAAAGGGGAACAAGGAATAACAGACCATGATAAATGATGACCACATGAGAACAGGAAGAGGCAGAGTGCTGGAGAGGTCCCCAGAAATCCACAATGATACATCCACTGTAGACTGCTGGCAATGATTGAGAGAAAGCCTAATCTGACCTAGTCTGGTGATCGGATGGCCAAACACCCTTGTCTTGCTGGACCTCTCATCCAATAACTGATGGAAGTGGATGCAGAGATCCTTGGCCAGGCCCCAGGTGGAGCTCCAGGTGTCCAATTGTCGAGAAAAAGGAGGGACTGTAAGATTTTCTATCATTTTGAAGACTATTATGTGGTGGGTATTGTGTTCCCTGAAATATTGTGTGTTCCCCGAAATAAACATATCTGGGGTCAGAGAACAGACAGCCACTAGAACAGAGCCAGAAATGGTGGCTAGAAAATGGGAAGAGTAAGCCATAACAGAAGTTGGGTGGTGGTGGTACACACCTTTAATCCCAGCACTTGGGAGACAGAGCTAGCCAGATCTCTGAGTTCAAGGCCACTTTAGAAACAGCTAAGCAGGTTGACCCACGCCTTTAATCCCAGGGAGTGGGGGCAGAAAGAAAAAGGTATATAAGGAAGGCTTGAGGACCAGGAACTAAAGAGGAAAAAGCATGTAGTTAGTTTAAGCTTTGGAGCAACACAGTTCAGCTGAGATTCATGTGGAGGAGGACTCAGAAGCTTCCAGCCCGAGGAAACAAGATCACCTGAGGAACTAGCAAGGTGAGATAGCTGTGGCTTGTTCTGCTTCTCTGATCTTCCAGCATTCACCCCAATAACTGGCCTCAGGTTTGAGTTTTATTAATAAGATTCTTTAAGATTCATGTTACACTATTATTTCCTTTCTTTCCCCTATAGATCAGTGGTTCTTATCTGGCAAGTACTTCTCTGACTCGTGCCACTTCCCAGAGAGGAAATGGGGCAATCTGTTTGCCTTTTATATTTCTAAAGCTTAATCTCCTAATTCTCATATGAAATATCTAGTTAGTACATGTCAGACCTCTGAGCAGGAGATGACAGCAGTGTCTTCGTGAACAAGGGATATATTTTTAAACAGTCCAGATGTGCAGGAGTCTGCATGAAAGCACAATGGTAGCATGGAATTCTTGACTCCTTTCCTTCACTATTTGCTCCAACTAAAAAAAAATCTCTGCAGTACCAAGGTGGGTTCCTCATTGAAATAAAATATCCTTTATGTTGCTCTGCCCATTCCAACAGTTAAATGACATACCTGTTGTGGCCTTTTGCAGAAAAATATAATTGACAGAAGAAATGAAGTTTGTAAGAGCAGAACTGTATACCTCTATGGGAACATTAATGCAAAATGTTGTTTCTGCTTGGCTGGCTAGAATGGAGTTTGATGAAGAAAAGAGTTCTATTACTCGGTGATGGTTGCTCTGCATAATGCACTGTCTCTAGAAATAGGTTTAAGAAACTAACAGAATTAGTTTTTAATAATTAAGGTTGATGGGATCAGCAGATGAGGTTGACATAATAAACCATTTGGATGAGTTAGGCAGACTCCGCTTGATGCTTCTCTGGTCCCACATTATGACTGCCTGAGTCATGGGCTGAGCGTCTTACTTCCTAGTAGGATAAACTTGGCTATGTGCAGTGTTTTGGAATTATATGAGATATGAAGCCCTATTTTGTTAGGGATGGACCCTCATCCACAAGCACTCTTAATCATGGATTCAATATTGTACTTGCAGGACTGTAAAGTATAGAGTATATGCAACCAAGTGTCTGGCTCAGTGGGCTTATAACCTAATTGGAGAGAAAGCAAATGAACTAACAGCAATGAAACAATAACTGATATTTTTTATCTGTGATTCTGATTTTGAGTATAATATCCATATATACATTAAGGATATGAAATACTTTTACCAAAAACATGAAGTCTGGGCTTTAGAGATGGTTCAGCAATTAATCAAGTACTTTTCTAGTTCCAGAGGACTCTGATACCTTGGTCTACTCAGGAACCCATACCCACACCACCCACCTACCCCCACACACTTAAAAACAATAGCAATAGATCTTATTGGAAAGAGAACATAATGTTTTAGCTAGACTTGGCATGATGTAAAAACTGGATATTCTAGGTAAAAGAAACAATAAGAGTAAAGATGGAAAAGTTGCACTACAATGGCACATGTGGAATTTAGGGGATAGTGAGTCCTGATTCATATATGAAAGATACAATTGACAGCATAGGAGACTAGAAGTGGATTGAAAAGTAAGAAGATAGAGTTCTAGGTAAGCTAAAGAACATGAGCAGTATTTGGTTTTGTACAGCAGCGAATCAATGTTATTTGGGTCTGAGAGAGGAGATATCACTTCAAAGCGGTGAATGATGCAAGATAGGTTGGAAAATCGATCCCACGAAACTAATGAACAAAATGGGAATCTACAAGGTCCTCAGTGAGAGGCTCAGTATTAGAACAAAAGAATCAAGGATCCAATATATATTTTATATATAAAACTAATAAAGCTTTGATTCAATAGCATTAATTCTGATTCTATGTATCTATTGCTTGGTGCTATGATAAGCATTGCAGGAAGAATGATGATAAACAAGTGTGTTTGCTGAAATTAAAGCCTAGACTTGTAGCTATGATGTAAGTCAGCATATAGAGTACTGAATTCTATTAGTATGTCTCAAAGAAATGTAAGTTATGCAAAAACGGTATTTATTTACAGATGTAAGCCAGCAGATCTACTACTGAGCTATCTAAGTACTTCTCAAAGAAGTATGAGTTATACAGAACTGGTACTTATTTTTGCCTAGAGCTGTATTTTATGACAATACATATATGACTACATAAAATATAAACAAAAATGCTAGAGATATCACAGACATATGACTGGCTCAGGATTAAAGACAGGGTACCTAAGATAAGGCAGTAAGTGTGGCAAATTTAATATTAGCAAAAAATCTTGATATAAATGAGATCATTCACACTTTATCAACAAAGCGAATAGTTAATAAAATTTAAGCAGATAAATTAATTGACCAAATCTGTGAATAATGAGAACTCTATGCATGCATACAAGGTAGAATGTCAGAAGGAACTGGAGGCAGGTTGGAATTGAGAGGCCTGTTTTTAATCTGGTTACTTGGAAGCTATAAAAACAGTCATAATGTAGTAAACAATCTAAGAATCCCTATAAAGGTAAGATTTTTAAGAGCCTGATAATTAATTTGTTCTTAAGTTTGGTAGCACAAAGATGTTTCCTTATTTTTTGGGGGGTACATAATAGCTAAATTCTGTTGTAGATACATTGAAGATTCTTTACAGTGAAATTCCTGATACCACCTTCTAATGAGTAACTTTCCTGTTGATGTGATAAAACACCATGACCAAACACAGCTTACAGAAGCAAAAGTTTGGGCTCATGGTTCCAGAGGTTGAGTGTCCATCATGGTGTGGAAGCATGGTAGCAAGCAGCATGCATGACAGTAGGTATGATTTCAGGAGCAGGACGCTGAGAATCCACTTCATTTACCACAAACATGAAGCAAAGAAAATACAGAGGAAGGGTCTAAAGGCTCTAGACTCTCAAAGCCTGCCTTGAGTGACATATTTCCTCCAGCAAGGACAGACACCCTAAACCTTTAAAACAACACCCCCATATGGGGACCACCTATTCAGATGTCTGAACATATGAGGGACATTGCTTATGTAAACCACCATACTGTGCAAACAAATTAGTATAACCTTGTATGGATTAAGCATCATGTGTTTGTATAATTATCTCCAAGTAAAAATATCAACTGGCTATTTGATTCCCGCCCCCCCCCCCCCGTCATGATGATTTTATACAAATGCTTATATAATGATTTTATACAAATTAAATGCTCATTTATTAATTTATTTATTTTGCATAGTGATTGGGATTGTGCCTTGTGCACACTAGAAAAGCATTATATCACTGAGCTACTTCTCCAACCTTACAGGATTTGTCTTAAGTAAACAATTTCTCCAATAGGTTACAGCTCCAGCCAAGAGTTCTGACATGTATATCCTTAGACTCAGTCATTGCATTCATCTCCACTTGTGGCCTTAAAGATCTACTCCACCTAAGGACCATAGAAATTTCATTGAGTTGGAGGAAAATCATAGGGAATATTGAGTGTTCTCAGTTTGTAGAAGTGATGTGCTGGTTAGATGTATGTCAAATTGACGTAAACTAGTGTTATCTGAAAGGGACCTCAATTGAGAAAATACCTCCATAAAATCTGGCTGTAGAGCATTTTCTTAACTAGTGATAGATAGTGGAGGGACAAGCCCATTGCAGATGATGCCATCCTTGTTCTGATGGACTTGTTTTCTATGAGAAAGCAGGCTTAGCAAGCCATGATGAGAACACTAGTAATCGACACCCCTCTATGCCTCTGCATCAGGTTTTGATTGTGTTTGAGTTCCTATCCTGATTTCCTTTATCCTGACTTCCTTTGATGATGAACAATGCGCCAAATAAAACTTTTCCTCCCCAAGTTGCTTTGGTCATGGTGTTTCACCAAAATAATAATAACCCTGACTAGGAAAGTGGTAAATCAGTACATATAAGAAACATGAAGAGATAAGCAACTTAGATATCCTTCTTCATGGAGAGCATACAGGAAATGTCGCTGATATAATATTTCAGATTCAGCCTCAGTGCCCTTCATAAAAAAGTTGTCTTCATGTTAGTTGAATGTAGCAATTAAGACAAAAATATACTTTCTGATGATACTATGTTCACCAATATAAGAAACATTTTTGCGATAATGCTGCTTTCTATGAGCTGCTGGTTACAAGAGCTGTTAGATGGTTCTTAAGGGTTCAGTCATTGAGAACTTCCTTTAGGCCTGAGTTAGTTGTGTCCTCTGTTAGCAACCCCAGGGCATGGTTGTATGACCTATTAATTTGGAAATTTAAAAAGCAATAATTTTATTTTTTTTTAAATTTCAAAATGAACAGATTATTTTTCATTATTGTGGTGGGGGGGACATGTCATTATAGCTGGAGAAACAGTTGCAGTAGTCAGCTGAAAATGGCCCCTGCCTTTCTTAACATTTTCCTATATATTGTAAGCTCTGATTATGTTAATGCTGTGACTTTGGGCAATTAACTAGCACATCCTGCAAAGAACAGTCCCAGTAGCAATGTCAGTTCTTTCCAACTTAACCACTGTCAGAAGCAAAGTATGAGCTACACTTTTGACAGGGGCTATCATTAGAAAACACATGTTAGAACACTATTAGCATTTATATCAATTCCTGCACACCTCTAGTCTTCTGAGATAATGCCAATAGCCCAGCTTACAGTCTGTTACCAAATAAATGACTGACATGTTAATAGTCCACATCCACATCACATCAGTATACATACTAACACACACCATCATCAAATACCACTGGTATCTATATCTTCCTGCACACCTCCAGTATTCTGAAATAATGCCAATAGGGCAGCTTGCTGTCTGATCCCAAATATATGATTAATGTGTATATATTCTGTACATACTTCACATTTGTGTGCATCTACACACACACACACACACACACACACACACACATACACACACACACTCCAAGAGGCCTTATGTATCTGAGTGTATGAATTGATATCATAGAAGTCATAGATGGATATATATATATATGTGTGTGTGTGTGTGTGTGTGTGTGTGTGTGTATATGTGTGTGTGTGTGTGTATATGTGTGTGTATATATATATGTGTGTGTGTATATATATATGTGTGTGTGTATGTATATATATACATAGCAGTTAATCAACAAAACCAAAGCCCCTAACATGACTAAAATTTACGATTTGTGTCAATTATATCAATATTTTAGTGGATTTTGTTGTTGTTTATTTGTTTGCTTGTTTTTCTTGAACTATTATTAAAATTTGCTTATATGCTCTCTGCACATATTAAGCTGTCATATATATGGTCAGTGTTACCAATTTTATGACCATGTTATTTTATTTTTTTTGCTTCAGACACTTTACATAATGATCTCCTTGCTGTTTGATTCTTTATTGGAGATCATCTCTTGTACAAGTCCACCCTTGATTCACTCTAACTTAGATATTTCCCTACTCAATACTGCTTTTTACAGAATACCCCTATTGGCTGTTAATATATTCTACTTAAACACTGCTGTTTGACCTTTGTAGATGTGTTTCAGATGTTAACAAGGATATCTTGGCAGTTTGAGATCTAGAATCAATTTAAA
Source organism: Onychomys torridus (assembly GCF_903995425.1). Taxonomy (NCBI): domain Eukaryota; kingdom Metazoa; phylum Chordata; class Mammalia; order Rodentia; family Cricetidae; genus Onychomys; species Onychomys torridus. The sequence goes on from NC_050444.1 coordinate 93,416,382, forward strand.
ACTCCATTTAACACCCAGTGAAAGCTTCAAAGTCCTCCGCCAGATTCGTGGCTCCTTCTGGGACTTCACCTCTGGACTGTATGCTTATATCTCTTACGAAATATTTCAGGATGTAGATTTTCTTAGAGTCCCCTGGGTGCTTTTATGTTTTAAGTGTGAATAAAACTCAGCCCCATCTCAGTTTCAACAGAGCCTCTCTCATTCAACTGAAAGTACAACAAATTTATATTATTGGAGACACAAGGGTAATAGAGAGGGGTATCACTTGACATCTTCACAAGCAAAATCTAGAAATTCCTGATCTCTCATTATCTCTGCTCCAGGGAAATTTTATTTGTTAGGTCATGTCCCCCACTTCATATTATCTGTCTAATATCTCTGTTAAACTGTTAGTCTCTCCTTCCATTCATTTTTCACAAACAGAGCAAAGTTCTTCATATTTTTTATGAATACTAATAAAGCCAATGATACTTTTGTTTGACTCCTAGATATTTACTTCACCATTATATCACTTCTATCCCAAAATACCAAGGTATTTTCTTCCAAAAGACATTTCTTCTTCCAAGGATAATTATACACTAGCTGTGAAGATGTCATTATTCTACCAGTGTGTGTGCAACCTTTCTACTGGTATTGTTGGTTCTTCTGGGAGGCAGCTCTCCTCATTTTACATATTAATGCTTAATATAAGTTATGCATTAGTAAGTATAATTTAAAAGGATGATAAATAATGTTGGGAAAAACATCTTTTGCTTTACATTGTGGGGAGAACAAACATGAATGTGATAGTATTTCTGTCCTATAAAAACTGGTAGGACTGGAGAGATGGCTATGTAAGAGATGGCAGAGAAGGCTGCTGATCTGAGTTCCATCCTAGAGCACACATAAATTTGGGAGGAGAGAACCTACTCCATAAAGCTGTCCTCTGACCTGCACATAAGCACTGTGTCATGTACCTTCCAAATACTTCATGTACATGTACAAATGGATATATTTTTCAAAGTTATGTTGTAATTTCAGAGTTGAGAACCCAAACAAAATGATGTTGATGATTAGAATAATGATGCTGAAAATAACAGAAGGGAAGAGAAAATAGAATAGAAACTGTGCTGTCAGTTTGCAAAGAATGGAAGGTTGCCTGAGATAGGTAACCCACTATGTCAATATTTACTCACTCATAATCTAGACTAAATGATACTTGATAGGAGATTTATAGGAAGGTTTTTAAGGTACAGAATTTCACAATCAATGGGCATTAAACATTTTTTAAACAACTCTGGGATTTTATGTCATTTAAAATATATATGCCTTCTGGTAAAGTGAAAGTTTTGTAGATCAAAAGCCTGGTAGAAGGCTTTCAGGACAATTCCAGCTCAGGGAACCTCTGGACCCTATGTCTGAAGTATATGGTGTCTTCAGTTAGGTGCCATTTATATACACTTATATTTGTCAACAATTAATGATAAAAAGAGACCATGAATTTGAAAAAGAATAAGGAAGAGTTTATGGGAGGATTTAGATGGAGAAAAGAGAAGATGGAAATGATGTTAATATAATCTCAACAAATAAAAAATAACTAAAAATGTCTATTTCAATTTTTATACCAATTTAATGTTTGTTTTTGTTTTCTTTCCTTATTCTGACCAAAAGCAGTGTTAGGAGGAAAGGATTTATTTCATCTTATGCTTCCATTGTTGACAGAAGTCAAGACAAGAACTTAAGGCAGGAACCTGAAAGTAGGAATGGAAGAAGAGACCATGGATGACTGCTGATTATTGCTTGTTCCCTCTGGCTCATTTTCAGTCAGTTTTCTTATACAACTCAGGAACATGGTAGCACTTCTCACAGTGGGATGAGCCCTCCCACATCATTATTAATCAAGAAATTGCCTTACAGACTTGCCTACAGGTCAGTCCAATTAAGACTTTTCCTCAAAGTTTCTACTTTTAACTCCAAGGTATATCAGGTCTATACCCAAAGTTAACTATGTGAATATTACAATAATTGAAGATACACATACATATTTAGTGAGTAATTTTGCCAACATTTGCTTAGCACTACTCTGCTCCAGAAAGAAAGCTGTAGCATCTTTTAAGCCTTCTAAATGTCTCTCCTTCAGTTTATTCTTTATCTCCCTCTGAAATTACTAATTTATAATACTTCAAGCTTATATTTATGCTTTTCTAGACTATGTTGTAATCAAAACAGCCCTTCTTTAGAGACAGATTTGTGATACAAGTTCTCACAGCATTTATTTCACCTTCAATATCTAGGATTAATTACTACTTTCCCAGAGAGTAAAATTTTACTGCTCCATATTCAAGTGAGATGTCATCTGCCATAGGTCTTGACTCTCTAATTAATTATCAGTATTGGCTCTCCAACATGGGCTAGCAGAAACCTGCTTTGTCACCTGGGACAGATGAAGACATTATTACATATGTACCATCCCACCCTCTTCATACATCAGTCACCTACTCACTCTACTTTTTATTCCTTGGCATATTGTGATAATATTTTATTTGTGCTGAAATGTGGTGATATTTTGTTTGTGCTTTAATGGATAAAGTTTGCCTGGAGATCAGAGGAATTAGAAAGCCACTTTAAGTAAACAAAGAAATCAGGCAGTGGTAGTACACACCTTTAATCCTATCCCTTAGCAGGCAGTATCTCTGTGTGTTTAAGGCCACACTAGGGAACAGAGCCAAGCATGGTGACACAAGCCTTTAATCCCAGTACCAACCATAGAGGCCTGGAGGTCTGTACAGACAGACAGAAAGTGACAGAGCTGTGTAGGAAGAGGGAGTGAGGTAGCTGGGCTAAGAGAGCCAATGAGAGGGCAAAACAGCAAGGCAATAAAAGCGTGGGGTAGACAAAAGGTAACTCACATTTGGAAGCTGCAGAGTTGATGAGGTAAGGTTGGCTGGTAGCTTTTCCTGTTTCCCAGATCTAAGGCTTCACTCCTATATTTGGCTCTGTGTTTTTTATTATTATTTATTTTTTATTTATTTAATAAGACCATTTAGAAATTTGTTTATGAAAAGACTGGATGGCAAAGCCAGGACCCTAATAGTCTCCCATAGCAGCCCTGGCATGGACCAGGCCTTAGTTTTATTTAGTTCACTACAATGGGCTGGAGAAGAGCAAGCAATTCTTGGGAAAACCACAATTTAGGGGCAACTAATCAACAGGTGCCCCCCCCAGCCTCCTGCTGGCTCAGTTTTTTTTTAAAGAGGGGCTTCTGTTAATTGATTGTTCTGTTCTCAGTTTTCTACCAATCAGTAGCTTGTCATATTGTCTTTAAAATACACATCATTATTTGTTATATTTTTGGTGTTTCTGTTTAATTATTAAATATTATTTTCATAATGCAAGACATTTAAAGGGGGAAATTTGATAATCTAATTTACTGTGATATATTCTTGCTTTAATAATTGGCATGAGATGTATTTCAATAAATATTTATTATTTAAATTTATCAATTACTTCAGCATCTGAAAGATAACAAAGACTTGGCCTTGGAGAATATTATATATGATTCTGTAGTCTGAACATCTTTGAGATTGGAAGATGGGATTTTGGAACAATTCTTGACTACCATGCAACCAGCAAAAAAGCGAGCAAATATAATACTGTTGAATGAATCAAGGAGTAAATTGAAGCAATACATTAAAAAAATAACTCTTATAAAGTATTCCATACTAGTCAAACTTCTGAACTCCCAGTCAGTTTTATGGAATCTATTTGAGTTATTCTAGATGATCAAACATTTGTAGCTACAATGAAGAAAAGTTTGGAAACTTCCCAGAAAATGTACCTCAGAAGAGCGATGAGTAAGTAAAACTTTAGGGAAGAATAAAAATAATGACTTGCTTAGAAATCAAACATAAAAGAAATAAGTACTTAAATAGCAAAAGAAAGCATTGAAAATTGTGGACTGGCCAGTTATCCATTTAGTATAAATAGTTGAGTATCTTTAATATGAATTAGCATTAAGAACACAGTTGATATGTACACAGGCATCCTGTCTTAGTCACAATTCCAGCATTGGGCACACATCACATTATCTGGGGTGGGAAACACTTTCTGAATGTCTTCAAGCCCCAAACTGAAAACCAGACCAGCTGAATCAGAATTAGAAATGATATGCACCAGAACACTAAAAATTGTTAAAAGTTTATTTATTCTTTGAGGATTACACACATAGATACACACACACACACACACACACACACACACACACACACAATGTGTTTTGATTATATCCAACCCTCACTACCCATCATACTTCTCCCAGATCCCACCCATACCACTTTCTAATAATGCCATATTCTCACTATTTCTTCCAGAATCTACTAAGCCTAGTGTTTACTGTGTGTGTATGGATGTAGGACCATCAAGTGGAGCTTGGGCAATCTTCCAGAGGTCATATCCCTGAAGAAAACTAACCGTGTCCCCTAGTAGAAATTAATTGTCAATAGCTCCTCAGCTGGAGGTGAGGACTCATGAACCCCTTTCCTGTAGATGGTGGAATTAACTGCCTTAATTTTGTGCTGGTCTTATGTAGACATCCATAGAGGCTGTAAGTTCATGATTGCAATTGACCTGTCATGTTCAGGTGAGCCACATAGCTGTCCTCTCCAATCTTTGGTTCCTACAAATCTCACTTTGCCATACTCCATGAGCCTTGGGGTAAGGAGTATGATATAGCTGTCACATTTGTGGTTCAGCACTCCACAGACACTTACATTTGGACAGTAAGTTTCTTTATCAACCATCATCCATTTGCACAAAGAAGATTCTCAAATGAAGGCTGATTAGCATCTATATTTATTTATTTAGACAGGGTCTCACTAGGTAGCCCTAGCTGGTCTAAAACTCACAGAAATCTATCTGCCTCTACCTCCTGAATACTGAGATTACAGTAATGTCAGGAAACCTCCATCTTATCCCCCTCTGCTCCACAAAATACACAAGTAAGTATTTAAATGGTAGTTTGATACTACATTCATTTAACAAAATAATAATAGTAGGTTCTTCATTAGGGCCTGTGGCCGGACTTCCCACCCATAGTTTTTTTGTTTATTACAAGGTAGGGAGATCCTTCCTAATGAAGGGCTTTAAACAATCTTTATTATTTCCTGAGTAACTTCAGAGTGAAATAGAAGTGAAAATTCACTGTTCTATATTTTTATCAATTCACTGTCTACCATGAATCTAACATTCTCCCACATCAAGACCGAGAATTATATCCTTGGCATTTAGCACAGAGTCTGAGCACTGGTACATACTTAACAGTAATTGAATTCACAAATTTACAGTGTGTTTTTGAGTCTTGGAAGAAATGATCAATGCATAGCTTCAATCACTAAAATGAATACTCCCTCACCTTTAGACTTTCTCTGTCCGTTTCTCACTCATATTCAAAAGGAATGTGAGTTCTGTGATTGATATATTAGAAATGCATTGAGACAAGGCCATCTCTGCACTGATGTCTGTCCTTCTTGGAGTAAAAACTGACACCAACAGAGTGTACAGCTGTCCTTTATTGGGAGCAATGCCATGCAGGGAGGCTATCTGGTACAATAAATATGCCTAATTCTGAGCCTGGCCTTCAAGCTACCAGTTGAATTTTAGCACTAAGAAACATAATTCTCTGATCTTTATCTGCATCCCCTCATTGTTCTTCCCCCAAATTCACAACTCAAGTGAGAAAACAGGGCCTACATGTTGGATATCCTGTCAGAATCCCAAATGCTTAAGAAAGAATTATGTCATCTAAAATATTCTCATGCTCAGACTAAATTAAAGTCATAAAAGAACAAATTCACTTCTAACTGGGAACCTTAAAATATTCCAGAGTGGCTGTCATGTTATACCTCTCGAGTCTTATTTGTTTATTTGTAAAGAAAGATTATCCCAAATTCTTCACTTATGTTTTGGAATGCCTCTGAGTATCTAACCACCTACAGCAAATTGCCCTGTCTACTCTTCTGGTTTTTTGTTTTTTTGTTTTTTTTTTTTTTTTTGTATTAGTTCTTTGAAAATTTCATACAATGTATTTTTTATCAGTTTTTCTTTAGCTTTATCTTACCTCATGTCTCCCAGATCAATCTCTGATTATCAACCCTCCCAACTGTGTTGTCTTTCTTTTTATTTTAACACAGAAACTCTACAGCTGCACATCATGTCCAATTTGTGATGACTGAGTAATTTTTGATATGTAAACTTCATTGGAGGGTGGTCAATCTACCAGGGGTCTCATTTTTACAGAAAATTAAATCTTCTTCTTCTAGCATCTATCAGTTACCAATACCTCCTTAGCTAGTTGTGGAATATGCCCAACTCCTCATTCCATAATGGATGCTTTTCTGAGTTGAGCTAGCACAGATCTTGTATATACTGTTTCAATTGTTTTGAATTCCTATATGAAACTGCCTTGCTGTGTTCAGAAAACAAAACTGTTTGGTTATAGTCATCCATTGCCAATTATTAGCGGTCCTAACTACATATTATTAGTCAAAGAATAAAATAATTCTTTCCTTAGAAAAAAAGAAAAATAAAAATAAAACATAAGAAAATGCTTGTGCCCTACAGCAAAAAATTACTGAAACAGGGTGAGGTGAACTATATATTACTGCACAAACACTTATTAGCTATGATCCTACCATTTCACACTCATGCTTGATGAAAATGGGAAAGACCACAGACACAAAAAGAAGGAGCTAGCATTATACAATTTATTTCATGAGTTAGAAGAAAGAGTTCAGAGAGCAAATATAGTGTGATTTCCTTTAAATGCTGATGCAAACTTCAACTTTCTACTCAGAGTTGTCCTTCTCTATACCTAAGCAGCTGGGACCTGGCAAACAGAATTATCTTGCTGAAATATATACCAATTTCTGATCATTGAAATTCAACCTAAGCCAACAGAGTGGCAAATTGTAGACCCAAAGAGAAGCACTGCTGAGTCCAGCGTGAAATTTCACACAAGAAAAGAATTCACATCTTTCTTAAATGGCAATAAACCAGGAAGATAGAAGATTTATTTGTGAGCCTCTGCAAATGTTCTAGCTGTTACATGAGGACTTAAGGCATTCCCTCCTGTAAGTGCAGACATCAAGCTAGTAATCCATTCAGCATGAAAACACGCTAACAAGCAGATTGCACTCCCAGAACTGTGTTTTCTAAACACAAAATGAAGGGGCTGAGATTGTGTGGTGCTCACATTGAAGCATTCCAAATCTGCTTCTATAAACATCTTTTGAGTGCTGTGTGCAAGGGTGTTTATAAGTCATTTCACATCTATTACCTTAGCAGCTTGTCAGTGCAACTGTAAGCAAGTTCAAGAAAGGCTCAAGCGAAACAGTTCCTAATGGTATAGTCACATAACAAGTTTCACAGTAATATTAATGCTGCTAAACAATTATATGCAATGATAGACATGGAAACCAAATTGAGTAAATATGTAAAAAAGATCTGAGGATAATGATGTAACATTTCTCTATTTTAAGCAAAAACTTAAGCAGTGAAGTAGCATCCTTTCCTCTCCTGCTTTCTCATTATCTTTCTTTCTTTTCCTGTTCTTGTCAATCTCCACCAGAAGTTATTTCTCCATGGAAAGAATTTTGAAAGGTGAACTCTCAGAGTCTCATAATAGATAAGATTTTGAAAAGAGAATTATGCAATGTATGATGTACCAGATTCATTCTAAAGTCTATAAAATAAATACTAACTTTCAAGAATAAAAGCTATCTCAAGGACTCTGGAAGAAGACACAACCCTAGAAGTGCCAGGCTGACTCATTCTAAAACTTTGTACCTTTAACCAGTGTGTGTGAATTCCTAGTGACCTCCTCTATCTCACAGGGCAATCACAAATTTGCTTAGTATAAGTACAACTTTCATGGGCTTTACATGTATTTGGCTTATCTCACTATGATGTCTTCAATGTTTATCCATGTCAGCACAAAAGGCAGTGTTTCCTTCTTGTAAAGACTAAAGAGTATTCCACTTGGCCATCAAGACACATAGCATATTTACTTTACCAATTTATTTGTTGATGAAAATAAGTTGATTGCACATTTTGGCTATTACAATTAGCATTGTTTGGACATACTGACTTTATTGTCTTTGTCTCTATACCATCTATTATAGGTCTACTTTTTCTTTTTTCTGAGACAGGGTTTCTCTGTGTAGCTTTGTGCCTTTCCTGGAACTTGCTTTGGAGACCAAGCTGGCCTCGAACTCACAAAGATCTGCCTGGCTCTGCCTCCCAAGTGCAGAGATTAAAGGCGTGTGCCACCACCTCCCGTACTTTTAAATTTTTAAGATTTATTTTTATTTATGTGTCTGTGTCTGTGTGAGTATATGCCATGTGTGCATAGTGATCCTGGAGACCAGAAAAGGGCATCTCATCCCCTGAAGCTAGAGTTACAGACAGTTGTGACCTGCCTAGTGTGGTGCTGGGAATTTCAGGTCCTCTGAAAAAGCAGCAAGTGCCTTAAACTGCTGAGCCACCTTCTCAGCCCTAACTACAAATATTGTGAACAACTTCTGTACTACTTTCCATAATACCTTTGCTTGATCTTGTTGTTTTATTTAATAGTTTTTAAATTCAATATATTTTTAGCATATTATTTCTCCTTCCAGTTCTTCCCTACCCCTCCAACACACACACACACACACACACACACACACACACACACACACACACCCCACCTCACCCCCACACAACTTCATGTCCTTGCATTACTGGGTTTTTGTGTTTTTGCTTTGCAAAGTCTTTATTAATACCAGTAATGTATGAGATTCCATTTTCTCTATAGCCTCACTGGCACTTAGTATCTCTTATTTTTAGTAGTGGGCACTCAAATAAGTGAGAAATGATACTTCATTTAGATTTTAATTTGCATTCCCCAGATGATTAGTAGGGTTAAAGATTTTCTTTATATCCTGTTGGTTGTGTGTCTAACTTCCTTTACGAAATATCCCCACACTTGACTGGCCCTGGGATAGCTGGCCTTGCCGCTGGCTGAACACTGTAGCAAGAGAGCTGGCCCCAACCTTCATGTGGAAGCTGCCTCCCCCTACTCCCCCCCTCAAAGACTCAGGAGAGATGCCCCCATCTCTCACCACAGGCAAAGAATTGACCCTGATCTGTGATATGGGGCTAGGGGAACTGTCTCCACCCCTTGCCTGAGGCAGGCAGACCCTGTGGCTTGGACTGACAAGATCAACTCCAACCCAAGCCCACAGTCCAGCCTGAGGTTGGCCCACCCTAACATCCACCCTATCTAATACCTGCTGGAGCTCATGAAGGGCCTGGTCCTGTGGAACCATACCGGAAGGGTCTCCATGGCTGGGGATATCTGAGAGGAGTTTTGGTAAGCATCTAGTGATAGCGGTGTACAGAGAACAGAGGCCTTGAACCGGACCAATACTCATTACAATGAACATTTGCAAGATGGCTCCCAATGCCACCAAGATGAATGAAGAGTTGTTAGAGAGGTGGGAAAGATAAAAGAGTGAAGAAGTGTGTTGGGGTGTGTGTGGGGGCGGGTACGGAGTTTGTATATGTCTTTTTGTTGTTGTTTTGTTTTTCTATCTTTTTGTTTGCTTGTGTTTTGGTTTGATTTTTTAAAATTTTCTTGTAGGGGATACTGCAGGGGTGAGGAGAGGATATCAGGGGACAGGGAGATAAGCCAAATTAGGATGCATAATGTGAAAGTCCCAAAGAATCGATAAAGAAATTATGTTAAGTAAAAAAGAAAGAAATTTTCTAGATATTAATACCTTCATGTGTAAATAATTTGACAAAAGTGTTTTATTCCATCAATTTTATCTTCACTCTGCTGATAGCTTATGTGCATAAATTCTTTTTTAACTTTAGTTCTTTAAACATTCTCTTTAGTTGCTACTGTGACTGTCTGTTTTTGTTTCTGTTGTCTGTGATTTGAGGTTATAGTTTTAAAATTATTTCCAGAACAATGTCAAGAAATGTGGCCTGTGTTTTAATTTTATACTTTCAAACTTTCTGGTTGTCTTAGGGTTTCTATTGCTATAAAGAGACACCATGACCACAGCAGTTCTTATAAAGGAAAACATTTCATTGTAGGTGGCTTACAGGTTCAGAGGTTTATTCCATTATTGTTGTGGAAAGAGGCATGGTGGCACACAGGTGACATGGTACTGGAGAAGGAGCTGAAAGTTCTACATCTGGTTTGACAGGCACCAGCAAGAGACAGTGAACCACTGGTCCTGGCTTCAGCTTCTGAAACTTCAAAACCCAGCTCCAGTGATACACACACTTCTAAAAAGGCCACACTTACTCCGTAAGGCCATACCTTGTAATGCCATCCCATAAGCATGCAAATACATGAGTATATGGGAGCTATTCTTATTCAAACCACCACATCAGTCTTATATTTGATACTGTTATCAACCTTGTGTTAATTTTTATAGATAATGTAAGTAAGTATTTGCTTTTGTCATTCTGTAGCTATATGTCCAGTTGCTATTTCCTAAAAAAAAAAATTGCCATGTTTCCACTGTAGGGTCTTGTCATCTTGTCAAATACCAATTGGTTATAAATGTGTAGACTTATTTTAGGTTTTATTCTGCTTAATATATAGAGTTATATATCTGCTTCATGCCAGTACCTTGTTGCTTTGATTACTATACTTTTGTAAAATTAGTACCAGAAAATACTAATTTACCTCTAGCTTCATGTTTTTTTTTCAAGATTGTTGTTGTATGTATGCTTTTTAAATGATTTTCCTTTTTGAGATTATGATATAATTAAAATATTTGTTCCCTATTCTCCTTCCCAATGCTCCTTTCTCTCTTTCAGATTCATGACCTTTTTCATTAACTATTATTACATTCATATATGTATATGCATATATATGTAGATTCCTAAATATAATCTATTCCATCAGTATAATGTTACTTTTCTATATATTTTCAGGGCTGTCCATTTGGTATTAGAAAACTAATTGGTGTGCGCTTCCTTAAGGAAGACTATTTCTCCTGATCCAAGCTTTCCCCAGTTGCCTGTAGTTCTTTGTGTAGGGTTCAGGCCTCATGGTCTTTCCCCTGAGTACCTTTATATCTATTTTTGTCCTTGTCTAGATCATCTTTGGGCAGTCATTTTGGTGAGATTTGTGGATGTAGCTTCTGATATTCCTAAGAGATATACTTTCTGATATCTGACTCTTACAATCTTTCTGTCCACTCTTCTACAAAGTCCCCTGAGCCTTTAATACAGGAACATTTTATAGAGGTATCCACTGGGACTGGGTTCCACAGTACTGCATTTTTATTTTGATCTCTTTTCAATTTATTGTTACTACATAGAAATGCTCATTTTTAGTATGTTGATTTTGTATTCTGAAACTTCACTGATACCATTAGTAGTTCTAACAGTTTTTTTTAAAGATGTGTTCAGAATTTTCATTCGTAAAATTACATGATCTAAAACCACATGTTCTTCATGTGGGAGAAATGTAGTTGCTAAGGGAAAGGAACAAACATAAAATTACCCTTCAGGTATGAATTTGTTTGGGGTTCTGATGCTGTTATTTATTGTTTGTTTGCTTTTTTTAATTTTTGAAAAAGGGTCTTACATCCATTACTGGAACTTGAGATGTGAGAACACTCAAAAGAGTTACTACATACAACACATCAGAGACAATATGAATGGAGTCTTAATGGGAAAACAGGGATCCTTTCAAACCTAGAGAAATATATCACTTAAAAGGATCACTTAGATTAAAAGACAGACAGGTACCATAGACAGGATGATGAGGGGAAGTTTCGTTTGGGGTGACCAAAGTGACAAGGAGCTTATAAAAACCAATAGTGGGTAGGATTGATGGGTGAGGTAGCCTATATGCTGTGAATGTGTTGCTAAGATTGGTTGATAAATAAAATGCTTATTGTCCAGTAGTCAGGTAGGAAGTATAGACAGGATAAGCAGAGAAAAAGAATTTTGGGAAGAGGAAGACTGAGTTGGGAGAACCAGCCTGCCATCCAGGGAGCAGCATGTAATAACACACAGGTAAAGACATGGAACACATGGATATATATAGATAGATATAGATATGTAGATATATAGATATAGATATAGATAGATAGATTAACAGAAATGGGCTGAGTTTAAGTGTAAGAGCTAGTCAGTAGGAAGGCTGAGCTAATGGCAGAGCAGTTTTAATTAATATAAGCCTGTGTGTGTTTACTTGGGTCTGAGTGGCTGCCAACCAGGTGGGACACAAGAAAAATTCCAACTACAGAGGATCATAAATTAGAGGCTGTGAAGCTACAATGCAGAGGAGGAAAAGGAAAGAAAGAGAGATGAAGATGGAGGTGGTCTGAATTATTCAGGCTATGGCCATTTAGAGTCACCACCATTCTAAAGGCTAAAGTCCATGATCTAAGACTTTCCTTTATAATCTGTGTTCTTTTCTCACTTAATTGCTCTAGAAGGGACTTCTCATATTATAGGAAATAGAACTTGTGAGATGGAGCATTTTGCCATATGTTTTAATTTGTAAGAAATGCTTCTTGCCATTGAGTATTATGTTGGCTATGAGATAACTTTATTAGGTAGAGGTACTTCTTTCTATAATCAATTTATATAGCAGTATTACTCATAAAATTATATTGAGTTGTGCTGACTTCTTTATTTTAGCCATACAGATTACCATGTTGTTGTTTTCCTTAACTTTGATAACATGATGCTTCACATTTATAAACCTACTCTTGCATTCTAGAGTAGTTAATTGATCATGCTGGGTCATGGCAAGCAATCCCACCATTACCTTGAGTTTGCTGACATTTGCTACTATTGTTGAAAATTTTTGCTGTTACATTTACCAAGGATATTGGCCTGTAGTTTCCTTTTCTTGTCATGTCCTTTTTTGGCTTGGCTATCAGGGTAAGGCTGACTTTATGAAATGAATTTGGGGATTTATCTTCCTCTTCTCCCCTTTAGTTTTTGATTAGTTTTGGTTTGGGGGTTTTGTTTGTTTGTTTTGCTTTGATTTTATATGGGTTTTGTTTGTTTGTTTCTTTGTCTTGGAAAGCCTGAGATTACCAATGGGTCTATGTAACAGCCAGTCTTGTTGTCAACTTGAGTACATCTGGAGATAACTAAAACACAAATATTCCTATAAGGGTTTTTTGTTTGTTTGTTTGTTTTGTTTTTTCAAACAGGGTTTCTCTATGTAGCTTTGTGCCTTTCCTGGAACTCACTCTGTAGCCCAGGATGGCTGCAAACACACAGAGATCTGCTTGCCTCTGCCTCTCAAGTGCTGGGATTAAGGGCATGTGCCACCACTGCCTGGCTTGAGGGATTTTTCTTAATTAAATCATTTTAAGGGTGAAGAGCTACCTTTAATCTAAATCTTTTAAGGTGGGAATATCCACCTTTAATCTGGGCCATACCTTTTAGTGGCTGCCTATATAAAGGACATGGGAGAAGGAAGTTTTACTCTTTGCTTGCTTGCCCTCACTCTTGCTGGCAAGTTCATTCTTTCATTGACAATAGAACTTACTTCCTTGAGATTAAAGCACATACTGAAGACCAGCCTCTTGGCCTGAAAAAATACTGGATTCTTGGACTTTCCTTGACTAGATAGCCCTTATTGAAATAACTGAACCATAAACTGTAAGCCACTCTAATAAGTTCCACACTAATTCATTGTCTATATATTTGTACAAATGAGTTGTAAAGGCCTTGGGTCTTGGGCTCTTTGTTCAAGAAAAACATTTTTATGATTATTCAATAACCTTATTAATTGTTGGTCTCTTCAAATTTTCTGTTTTCTCATAATTCAACATTCTTTATTTGCATCATTCTAGAAATAGGTTCATTTCTTACAGGCTTTCTAATTTATTAGCTTGTAACTATGCATACTGGGAATTATATCTGACCTCTTTCACAATATCTATTCAGATGTTTTCTCTTTCATTTCTGTGTTTGAGTCTTCCTCCCTTTATTGTTTGGTCTAGTTAAATAATGGTACATTTTAATTATCTTCCAAAAGCAACTTGTTTTCATTTTTCTTTCCCAATATTTTTAAGACTCTGTTTCATGTATTTCTGTTCTGATATTTCCTTCCATTTTCTAACATCAGGTTTGGTTTGTTTTCTATCTAGCTATCTGAGGCATAACACTGGGCTCCTTTAGTTTAAGTCCTTTTTGTAAGTAACTGTGGTGGATCCTAAGAGATATGGCTGCTTTTTTTTCCCATGTTTGCTGGAATTAGTTTTGTTTTTATTTTCCTTATCTCTTTGGTTTTCTAGAGCATACACTCTACTTTCATGTGTGAGTTTCAAGACCTACCTTCTGTTGCTCTACTTTTATAACTTTGTGGTTAGAAAGGATGCTTGAAATGATTTCAGCCTTTTTAGATTCCTTAAAATTTTTCTGTTCTAATCCAGGACCTATCCTGGAGGCTATTCCATATACACTAGAAGAATGTGTGTTTTGCTACTATCTATGGTAAGCTATGTGAATGTCTTTTATTTCCAGTTTGTCTAAAGCATATTTCAAGTCCAGTGATTTTTTATTTTCTATATAAATGTTCTATCCAGTGTTGAGAGAAGGGCATTGATGCCCCATATTATTGTTTTATTATGAATGTTGTGTCCTTTCAGACCTGCTTGGATTTGCCAGATAGTCTTAGATATGTCTTTTTTGAGCAAAAATATATTTACATTTGTTATGTTTTCTTCACGTTTGGCCCTTGATCATTATATAATTTTCCCTTTCCTTTATGTCAACTTTTGTCACACAGACTATTGTGCCTGACATAGGAATAATTATTATTGCTCTTTTGGCTTTCTCATTTGCAGGAAGAATCCTTCTTCATACTTTCAATTTCAATCTGTGAATTCTGAAATGTGCAGAGTCTCTGACAAATGATGTGTGAATTTTAATTTTTTTAATTTTAACTTTATTTTTATTTAGGCATCTTTTGTCTTTTAGTTAGTGAATTAAGTCCATTTGCATTGCAAATAATTATTCATAGGTTAGGATTTATTTCTTCCAATGAGTTCATCATTTTCTAGGTTTATTTTTTCATTTTGTTTTGTGTGATATAGGAAAAAATGTTTATTTTGTTTTATGTTCATGTACTTTCTGTAAACCTTCCTTTCCCCCCCCTCTTGTATTCCTATTTATAACTTTATAATTTTGTGGAGCATTGGGCTTTGATTGCATTGTCTTTTACCTTTTTTATATTTACTACATTAATTTGCTTTCTGGGACTTAAGTGAAAGTATATTCTAGTTGAATTAACTTATTTGAAGATGGCAAAATATACACACAAATCCCTGTATGTCCACATCCCCCAAACTTCCTGTCTTGGACATTCCAGTTCATATCAATTTATAATGTAAATCTATTCACAAGTAATCACAGGTATATTTGGTTTTATCTTTAAAATTTCTATGTTAACCATTGTACTATTTGTGAGTGTTTTGTAGATTATATTTATGGTGTCAGATTATTTTGTGTTTTACTATATGCATATGTTTAGTGGTGAGTATTATATTTCCTGATTTCATAGTCTTAATTGGCAACCTTTCAATTCATCTTGAAGAATTCCTGTATTAATTCTCACACAGTATTTCTACTGGTGATGAATTCCTTCAGCTTTTTTCTGACAAATTCTCTCTATCTTTTTCCAAGTTTCATTTAAAAGCAGAATCAATTCATAAATTGAATTTATCCTAGACAGAAAAACTGAGGATACATAAGTATTCAATTATATGCATGATGCAACTAAATGCAAATGTGTATTATCTGCTTGGTCTAAAGTGTCTAAAATGGAAAGCAACAAGAGTTTACTAGTCAGTATCATTCAATGCAAAGAATTGAATACAATTGCCTATATACTTTTGGGTGGCCATGCTAAAGCAGAAATCCTCAGTGTAAAAATACAGGTTACCAAGTAACATATGTAATAGTGTCTTATTCTTATAAATATGTTTGTCATGAAAAGTATATTTTTATACATGACACAAAATAACCTACAGTAGACTAAACAAAAATTTTATAATAATTTTATGAGAGTGATAGATACATACTTAATTTTCTAAAATGTTTTTTCAAAGATCATAACTTTTAAAGAATATTTTTAGGAAACAAAATTTTCCATAAGCATTGATTATGAAATGGATAGACAAAATATGTGTAAGTGAAATGTGACTTCAAATGTTCTTCTGCCCTGAAGCTCTGGCATATTATAATATGCATTTTCCAAGGCTCATAAATATAATTAAAGAAAAACAAATATAACAACAACAGAAAGCAGAAAAAAATGATAGAAATGAAGAAATCAGTCTCAGAGCAGAAGCCAAAATAATTCTTTAAGTCATTTGAAGTTCAACATTTTGTTGTGAAAAAGAAATAAAAAATAAAAATCTAAATTAATCTATGTATGATATAGAGTAATTTGAGTATTCACACATGGAGTTCAGAAGAACAGATATGTGCACACTTTTGAAGAAAACCACCAAATGGAATATCTCCTCAAATGCATCAAAATTTTTTAATGTGCTGTTTGAAATAGAGTAACATTACTCTCCAGCTGTAGCTCTTCCTCCTGTACTGTGTATAAAGACCAACCTTTTGCTCTGACTGTGCCTGAGTCCTTTTCCTTGCATTCATCTTCCACGGCTTCATGTAACATTTGCTGTGCCAGCTTAGTTAAGAGCTCATGGAGCTATCTCTGGAGATCTTTTTCCTAGTGCCAAAAATATTGTGGGCTTCAACAGTGTCACAACCTGAATGGACTCCAGCTGGGATCTCAGAAAGGTAACATGAAACCTTACCTGGACTATGACACAACATGGTCTGTTCCTCATGCCAAGGTTTCTATTACAACTAGTCTCTGTAGAGAAAGAATAGCAATAATTACCAAACAAATAAAGATTTAAGAACCCAATGGAAGCAATTTTAGCTTAACCTGTAAACCTAAAGCTTTAAAATAACTTTTTCCCAAGTATTTCAGAATAGCTGACATTACATCTTTTGGCCACATTGATAACATGCAATAGTATTCTGTCTCTATGCCACAGACCATGGGTGTCCAAAATAGAATGTACAGAATGTTAATAAAGAATGTTGTAACACATGAATACCTTGCATCTTCTTTATTCATTTCCAATTGTACAATGTTTTTGATAAATTTGGTTATATATATTAAACAAATGTCATATATGTGATATGTAATGAATTCAAGTGCAGTTAGAGAATGTGTTCAAGGCTTGAAAACAATTTCTCTAAGAAATTAAAATGCTTGCTGTAGAGTAAAATAACAATACATTTTGGTACTGTAGTAAAACAAATTTTAGTAGGTAGAAAAAGATTTGGGAACAAAAACAAACTAATCACCTAAGAGACAATAGAGATGGTCTCAAAATCAGTAAGCAAAGAAAATGTCAAATTATAATAGGAATAGAAAATTTAAAATATAGGCAGAGGAGTCATTAATTTAATTATTTGGCCTAGTTTCCTATTTAGAACAGTTTAAAGCTTCTTACCAGAAGGCAATGGAATTGTAAGAAGAGGGATGCAACATTTTACAAAGTAAATCATGACACAATTTCTCATTTTTCTCTTTCTATGACCAAGAAGTCCAAGCTGACAACTGCAACACTTTTTAAAACTCTATCAAGACACTGTAGATATTTGTGGCATCCTAAAATTTACACTGAATTTAACTAACTGCCTCTCCCCTCCAATACACATGGCCTCACACCTATTCAAAAAGAGTGACTTCCTCTAAAGGGGGCAAATTTCATATTGTTTAGACATTAAGAGGAAGGGAGAGCAACCTTCTATAACAATTTCAAGATTAAACATGAGCATCACCAGATGATGTTAAGAGTCCAGAAAAGAACAGAAGAGAATTAGGGAAGGCAAAGAAGGCAGTGGGCACAGGGCAGTAAGGAGGGCTTCATCTTTAGTGACACAATTCACAAACCATCAAACTCATAATCAACAGAAAGCTTGCTTTGAAAGTATGCATTCCTCTGGATGAAGAACACCAAGGCAGTCGAGGTAATGGATAAAATTCCAGTGAGTTTCATGGCTCAGTCAATTCATTAGAAATATAGGTGTGGCATAATAACCTCAGAAACCCATTGCTAACAGCCTGGAGGAAATTCTCCCATATAGCAGAACTTTCCCAAGCCCGCTGGCCTTGGTACAGCTGAAAAGTCAGATTTTATACTCACATGCTGGCAAGTATTTTCACTTTAAGTCAACTTTTGAGCTTTAACAGCTGAAACCAAGTCATTTAAAAAATACAATGAAAGCTGGAGCCATAAAGACTGTGGAAACTTACTTAACAGCATGAGCTAAAGATAACCAGGAATTTGCCACTGGGAACTATTTAATGCTTTTGATGGAGTTGCAGCATATAGAGCCTAAGGTAATTGATGTGCAGAGTGAACAAGCTAATAAATACTCATTCTAGAATTTCTATGATTTAAGGGGGATGGGAGTATTAAGTTGATGGATAAGTCCCTCGGTGCATTTTTTTTAAATGTGGTCTACTTAGCCTTGTTGGCAATACAATCGTATTTCAAATTCATTCATAAGGTCACTAGAGAAAAATAAAAAGCAAGTGTCATATGTCTGGACAGTCACAAAAAGAAAGAACAAAGGTTGTTATACATGTTTCAGCATTTAAAAAATGTGCTAAACCATTACTTCTGGTGAATCTATTCAGCATGTTTTTCCTATGCCTGGAAATTTAGATAGTCTCTAACCTGAAGCTTTAAAGAACTGAAGCCTTTAAGAACTCAAAATGTTAAACACCAGAACATCAGATTATTTGATCCATAAATAAGCAAATGGAATGGACAGTTTTTAAAATATGAAGAACACACGGCCAACAGACACATAAAAAGAATGTCAGAATCCTTGGCTAACACAAACATGCAAATCAAAACTATGCTGAGAGTCCAACCAACCCCTGCCAGTATGATGTCATTACAAAATAAAAAACACTGATGAGGATGAAGGGAGAAAGGCAGACACACTTACATACTGCTAATTAGATTATAAATTTGTACAGTCACTATAGAAATCTGTAAGGATGGTCCTCAAAAATTAAAAGTTCAACTACCACATGCTCTAGCCATATGATTTCTAGGAATATACCCAAAGAATTCTTGAGTCAGCATGTTACACAGACACCTGCTCATCCATGTTTATTGCAGTACTATTCACCATAGCCAAGCCATGGAACCCATCTATGGGTCCATCACTGACACATAAAGTTCTTAGAGCAGAGCATGACACAAAATCACTGGCTACTTTATAATATATGTTATCATTGCAAATAATAAGAAACTATTAATAAAGATGCAAATTAAATGGATGTGGACGTTCAGTGGTTTTCCAGCTGGTATGCAATTAGTGGAGTTCTGCATTAGGAATGTGTGAAGTTGTAAATGCACATCCACCTCATTCAACCTGGGTTCCAACAGCCCCCACACCTCCACTGGAATCTTGTTGAAGCCTTCTAACTAGCAATCAGAGAAGTATGTAAATGATTGAATTCACTTCACTTTGTGAAAAAGATAGGATTCTGGAATCACTTTAGTGCATTTTAAAGAAGGGAATTTTCAAAGTGAACTATAATTGTAGCACCACTCTACAAACAGGACCAGAAGGAACTATTTGAAGTCAGATATTTTTATATAGTTAGAGAGAAATAATTTTAAACTTCCTCACACCTCACTTCCAGTCCTCTCTTCCATTACCCAGGAAAGACATAAAGGAATTAGATAAAAAGTTCTGCAATCTCAATTCTATAGATTGTAAAAACAACATATTCTACTAGCAGATTGAAAATCCAGGGAAGCCAGCCTCCTAACTAGAGATCACAGCTAGAAAGTATGTATCAAGCACCTATCACTTGAAAGAAGGATGGAAGTGCTTCTGTGAGATGAAAATAAATGAGAAATCTGGGAAAAGAAAGATGCCAAGTCACCAGAGAAACCAATTATGCTTCCAAGCAGCCAGAACATAAGCATATGCCTGGGTGCCCAGGGCTTAAAAGAAACCAGAGTGTTGAAAGAAAATCAGGCTTTAGATCTAAAGGAAATCATTTTCTTTGTATATTCTGCCTGCAGTTTTGATTCTGTTTTATCTCAATAGAATTTGCATGAGCCATTTTAATTCATTCTTACACAGATACAGCACATTTACCAGCATGATGAACGCTCCAGTAAAAGAAGAATTTGATATATGCCTTTTGGTCTCTTTCAACAGGGTAGATCACACTGAAAGCTTTGGAGCTTCAGGGAGGAAGAAGTAATGTTTATTGAGCAAGAATATTTACGTGGCTGGATCTGACAAATGTCTTCACATATTGTCTTTCACTTGAAGGTTTCTACATTACAGCGTTGTAGCACCATTTTACAGATGAGAAGAGCCACAGAGCAAGGATTCCATTTGACCCAAACCAGATTGGGCACTTAGTAATTTATAGAAAAGGTAAACAGACACCCAAGTCTCTTTTCCAATCTTGACCACGCTTTATAAATCTATGGCTAAACAGCTCTACTTTACTGCTAATGCAACCATCTCTATTCATCTTTACAAGTGTCTCAGGCAAAAGGATCCAGCAAAGTTTCTTCTCTCTCAGTCTCTTTTTCTTTTGCTTTCTCTCAGACTTTCTAGTACTTACTCTCTCTTCCCTCCTTATAGAAAAAGAGAAAGAAAGAACAAATTTAGGAGTCAGAGAGAAAAGAGCGTTAAAAGTTTTAAAAAATGAAGTTCTGTGCATCACCAAGATGAGGGTATGGAGGAAAGATAGCTTGTACCTTATGTGTTCATCACCCTGCTTCTTTGAGAGATCTGCTTTCAATTACTTGTTTACTGCTTGTACTAGGTGCTGCTTAAGAAAGGGAATCATGCTCAACTACTCGGGCAGAGCTATGACTTCAGACCCAGGAACACCAGTTATAGTGAATTACTCATATGTAAATTGAATTTCATGTGAACATAAGTGAAGTTCAGCCCATGAATTGAAAATTTCCTTTAAAACAAGGTTATCTTGTAGATTGTATTCTATAGACCTCTACCCTTTAAGAAAGTTCAGGGGGTTGAACCCCAATTGTCATGTCTGTATTTCTAGATATTAAAACCAGAAAGAAAATGAGAATTAAATAATACTGTCTAGCCTTTAGGTAATGAACAGATTGTGAAACAGGCAAATGTGGGCTAGAGCTAGATATAAATATAACCTTGTATTCGTTATTAGAGTCTGTTTTAGGCAGAATTCTCTAGAGGAATGGACCCAATAGAAAAAATATGCCTATGAAAGGGCATTTACTAAATTGGCTTACAGGATAGTGGTGAGGAGTCTAACAGTGACCACCTGCCTGCTGGAAGGCTGAGAAGTTGGTAGCGGCTCAGCCCACAAAACAGGGCCTCAGCAACGCAGTGGAAGATGCAAGCAGCCACACAGGAACTCACTCTGGCAGAAGCAAAAGCAAGCAGGCCACCTTGCTTTTTCCTTGTTCTGTTTTCCTATCTCAGTATTAGACACATTCCCCCATTTTGCAAGTGGCTGGGCCCCCTCAGTTATTCTTCTCAGGAAATACACCACAGACTCACCTAGTATCTTCTAACTTCTCTGGTTGATTGGTTTGCTTGCTTTTGTTCTTGTTTTATTTTGTATATTCTTTTAAACAAAGTCTCACCATGTAAGCTTGCTGACCTGGACCTCACTACATAGACCAGACAGGCTTATAACTAACAGATCCTCCTGCCTCTGCTTCTGCTTCTGCCTCTGCTTCTGCCTCTGCCTCTGGCCTGATTCTTAACCTTGTCAATTTGACAATAAAATCAGTAATGACAAAGTCAAATATGTCATTCTTAAATCTTTCTACAGATTCCTGTAAGGAGGGCAGGTATTAAACACTGAATACAGGTCTAATCTATCCCATTCGGGGAATTCTGGTCATATGTGTTTCAAGAAAGCTCCAGGAAAGGGTGATTTTGAAAGGCCGATGTGGTTGATTTTTACTGCTACGACCTCAAAAACTGAATTAACCAGAAAGCAGGCAGGGTGGTATTTGTGGTGGTTGTGGAGAGCATTACGGCACTATTAGTGATACACTATGGCTTTTTTGTCGTTTTTTTGGTGACCCTTTCCACATTTGAAGAAAAACAGAAAGGTACAGGTGACAGAGAAGCAGGATTCCATACTTACTGAACAATGGAAATTTGTTGAATTGGAGAGGGAAAGTTTAGAGTTTACGTTTAAGAGAACCTGCTTGTAAGAACATCAACTCCTTGTGAGATAAAGGCAATGGCCTGAACTGCTTGGTTCTGTCCATGTTCTTGATCATTTGACCAGCTTTTTACTCCAGTACTCAGTAAACCAGACAGTTAGCATTTGTTGGGCTACAACCTATGCAAGAATAGATAGACTCTCTGACAAGATGTGCCAGGAAGACATTGTTTCTAAGCTTATCTTGCTGAAAAAATAATGATAAGGCCTCCACAGTGATAGGTAAATGTCCTTTAAACTAAATGTTAGGCTATTCCCAATTAGGGAGTCCTTAACTCTCATTAACAAAGACCACTCCCACACAGTGGCACATGTGTGGATCAAGGGAACTTGTGCATATTTATTCAGTAGCTGGTCCCTTCATCATGTTATTGTAAGAGATTATATGATGACAGGCGATCAATACTACCTACCACATTTATTTTAAACCCTCTTCAGTGATAATGGGGCATATCAAATCAGCCAGTTCAGTGAGCACACAGAGAAATCAGCATGAGGATAGCTCTAGAAATCCCTTCAGTTTACCGCCAGAAAGCTGCCAGGTGTTCCTGGAGCTGGTTTGACAGAATGCACATGCAACTTCCTTTGCCACAGAATAAAATCTGTTATTTGAGGAAGAAGAGATTCTTAGTGCTTATGGGATAGTCAAGGAATTGTTAGCTGTCCTTCCTCATTCAAGTAAACGATGTCACTAAAGTATTTGCCATGCCAATCTTTATATTTCCTTCACATTTCTCTGGGCCCTTGTGAAACTTTAAGGCCTACCTTTTGTTGTGAAGACTTAACTGAGCATTGCAGCCCAGAACGATGGCATCTCTTCCAAACACCTATGGCTCAAGTACTGAGCAGACTATGCATAGGCCTGACTTCCATCTGGATTCAGCATGGCCATGTGGTGCTGGCAAGAGAAAATTGTGTCAGTGACTCTTGAGTTCCTCACCTATCATTTTAGTCTAGTAATACTTCAGCCTTTCAGATAGTTATTAAACTTTTTTAAACACCAGTTGCAGTGGTTTGTGAAACTTAGCTGCTGAGGAAGTACATGGTCAAAGGTTTAATCAATGTAAATGACTTAAGCACAAACTGCAGAGCTATGTCCTGGGATGGACATGGTCAATGAACATATCCACTCTCTGGTTATTAGATGCTGGCATGCAGGGCAAAGTCAGTGGGAAATGGCCTTTACCAGAACTCTGGCAGAAAGGAAAAGTTTAGAAAGGGAAAAGAGTTCATCACCTTTGATAAAAGATACTAATAGGACTTAAGAAGCAATTTCATAGACAAATTTTCTGCTTCACAAAACCAATGTAAAACTAACAATTATAGATGTTTGCAGTATAAATTTGGGTCCTGGGATTTGAAAGGAAGGGGCCACAAGTAGTTTTCTTAAACACAAGCAATGAGTGCCAGAACCCAGAGGGGAGCTAACTCTACTATGTTGTAACTAGATCACCATGGAATGGAAAATCCCACAAGTTGAAAGAGTGATGTCCCTGATGAGAACCAAGAGTTAAAGTGGGATTCCTTTAACATACCTGGCAATGTGACTAGCAGAAACATAGTCCTGCAATTGTTTGGCCAATTAACCTAGATTAGCATTACTTAAACAGCATGATAACATGCCAGTCTGTATCTGAGCATCATGATCCACTCAGACTTATATGCAAACTCTTTATGATGACTCTGTCCTATCCTTTACACTTGCATTGTGTCCATACTTGAATCATTTCCAGAGCAACTCTTTCTGGAGGACTGGTTTATAGTATCCACTCCTTCTACAAACAGCATATCCAGGAGTATTGGTGAAATTATTAAGGCCACTCCACGTACTTAAAAGGGAACTTTATTTTGTGGGGTAACTTACAAATGAAGGGATAGGTTACAGGGTCTGGGAAAGGTATGGCACAGTCCAGCAGTGTTCTCTGAAGAAATCTGCTCGGTCTACCTCCAGCGGCCAGGGTCCCAGAACCAAGAGAAGCCTCTCCTCTTGATCCTGGGTCTTCAGCCTCCTCCCTCAGCCTTGCCTTGTAGGCGTGACCATTACTGAAGCCTCAATGGGGGTTGGAACTTCCAGGCCAAGGCTGGGATGGCCACCCACTATATCTTCCCCTTTCATCTAAATAAGAAAGTTCTAACCTAATACAAGACTATATACAAAGAGATGGTTATCAAATATTGTCCAGGAGTAATGAGGGATAATGACCTAGATAAGTTGGAATTACAATAAATGCAAACAATATCAAGCAAAAAACACATACTAAAATCCAGGAAAGTCTAGAGCATGGGTAGGTGGCATGTTACAAAGATCATTCCAAAAGGTTTCCTATCCTAAAGAAGATGAGTCTAATACTTAGTATATTCTATCTAGTATATATATAAAGTTGTGACTATAACTGCTAGTGTTCAACCTCATCAAAGACCTGAGAAGGAATAAAATAATACCCGAGAAATGGGGGAAGGATGCAAGCAATTTTGGGGAGTCTTGCAAGAGTAGATAGAGACAGCTGGCAGCCTGGACAGTCACCTAATGTTTCTCAGCATCTTTGGTGCATTCTAATTGGCTACAGGCCTAGAGTATCTGACAGACCATTTTCAGAAGTAGGAATTCTGAAAGACCATCATACCTTGTCTTGGCAAAGTGCAGTGGTCGCTTTCCTTGTGTCCCGCTTGTCCAGAAAGGACAGCATTTGAACTGTCAG
Organism: Onychomys torridus; assembly: GCF_903995425.1. Classification (NCBI taxonomy): domain Eukaryota; kingdom Metazoa; phylum Chordata; class Mammalia; order Rodentia; family Cricetidae; genus Onychomys; species Onychomys torridus. The sequence continues at coordinate 93,441,405 of NC_050444.1, forward strand.
CAGTTGAGGCAAGGGCAGTTCTTTGCCCAGTAGGCCATTTTGTGCCAAGAAGACAAACTTCCAAATGGAAATGTCTTAGAAGCCCAACATTCTCTCAGGATCAAATTGATGCTGCCAGGAGAAATTGTCTCTCACATCAACAGAATTCTAAGTTATTTAAATGCCATATTCTCTAGGCCTATGAAGTGTTTGAAGATTACCTGTCTATCCTACCTATGTATTTATAAATCTGGATAACCTAACTAACAAAATTATAGAGATGACAAGCATAGGTGACAATAAATCTGTAAGTCTTATCTACCTAAACAACCTAAGGACTAAGGCTTCATATAAACAAGGCAAACAGTTTGTAAGCAAATGTACAGTAAAAGGACAATGACTTTTATTGTGACAATACACAAAATATCTTTAACAGAGATAGGAATGCATAGTGCAATATGCAACATGACAATAATCCTAAATATATATATATATATATATATATATATATATATATATATATATATATATATATCAGTATACATAATATCTTAAACAGAAATAGAACATACATACAGTATGACAGATATAAATTTACATTTGTATCAATATACAAATATTTCAAATAAGAGTAAAAATATGTGTACATTATAACAAACATAGTTCTGTATCTGTATCAATATACAAATTATCTTAAATAGGAATATAAAAAGTTTATATTTTGTATCAACATATAAGAATTCATAACAGTGCAAATTATCTAAGGCTGCTATTTTACTAAATTTGTTTACTAATGTGTATGATAGTCTACCATAATATCTTATACCTATCCATTCCATTTCTTCTTTCCCTCTTTTTTTTAGAGACATATTTTCTTTCCTTAAGGAGAGTACTGAGTTTAACAGTTTCTTCCACCCCCAACCCTAGAACCATCATCCATAACCCTGAGAAATATGAAACCTTAGGGAGAAGGGGCATCGTTTTTTTAGAACTGCTTCCTGCTGTTTAGGGGGCAATGGTATCTCTGTTGGGTATTGTGAGAAATCTCAGATAGTTAAATCTCAGTTATACTAACTGTAGATTTTGCAGCAACTCTCAGAGTAATAGGGTAAGAGTGTCTGAAATTCTGGCAAGAAGTGTAGTATGATGATGATTACCATGGCATCATTCTGGACTGGGTAGAGTTGTTGTTATTGGGGCCCCATCTTCCTTCTGGAGACTTCAGAGATTGCTATTGGAAAAACTTATTTTTGTTATCAGAATAGAAGGTTTGGATTTAAAAATGACTTGACATGTAAGAAAAGAATCCCGAGAAATCAAGAGTAAGCATGGAGAGAATTAGAATCTTGAAGACAATGGTCCCTATAATTGGTTTCCTTCTGTCTCACATCAGAGGGCTCTTCTGATATGGGACTGACTGAAGAATCTCTCAACCTTTTCTTTTATCAATATGCTTGGGTTTAGAGAAGGAGTGAGCCAATTCCATCTCAAAGCCAGCTTGTTTTATAATTGAATTGGAACCACAACTATTCTAGATTGATAGAGATATAGATGTTAGACAGTGATATTTTACCCTGTGTAGATTGGTACCAATAGATTCTTTCTTTCTGATGTAAACATCCAGATATCCAAGGCCTTATGATTTCTGGAAGATGGGTATTTCCATTATCCTGGAAAGACAAAACCAGAACCCTACCCCAACCTTTGATTGTTAAAGTTTTCTTACAGCTTGAAGAGATGTCACATTGGTGGATGATCTTTTACTTCTCCTCATCAAGGGGTTTCTCCTGTTCGAATCGATTTTTTGTTTGTTTGTTTTTTGTTTTTTGTTTTTCGAGACAGGGTTTCTCTGTGTAGCTTTGCTCCTTTCCTGGATCTCACTCAGTAGACCAGGCTGGCCTTGAACTCACAAAGATCCGCCTGCATCTGCCTCCCGAGTGCTGGGATTACAGGCGTGTGCCACCACTGCCCAGCTCGAATCGAATTTTTATTAATTTTGTTGGTATCCATAGCTTTTCTTCTCCTGTGGAAACAAAAGCAAACCCCTTCCCCAACATAGGACATATCCAGGTTTCCATTCTGAGGTCAACACATCTTTTAAATAAACCAGTTGGTTTAGCTCAGGAGTTTTGTCTATCATCCAGTGTCTCTCCACAGCTGTTGTTCCTTTCTCATCAGCATGGAGAAAATTCAAGGTTAATAAAGCACTATGCAATCTATTTCCAGGAGTCATTGTTACCTGTTGCTGTTTATTTAGCATATCCTTTAAAGTTCGATTGGATCTTTCTATGACTGCTTGGCCTGTGGGATTGTGTGGTATACCTGTAACATGCTTTATATTATAATAAGCAAAGAATTGTCTCATTTTATTGGAGACATATGCTGGGGCATTGTCTGTCTTAATTTGTACAGGTATTCCCATGATTGCCATAACTTCTAATAGGTGTGTAACCACAGAATCAGCCTTCTCAGAACTCATAGGAGTTGCCCAATGAAATCATGAATAGGTGTCAATGGTATGGTATACACACTTTAATCTTCCAAATTCTGCAAAATGAAACACATCCATCTGCCAAATTTCATTTCTTTGTATACCTTTTGGATTGCTCCCTGCAGGTAATGGAATTTGGTTATACAGAGAACACGTAGGACATTTTTTCACAATATCCTTAGCTTGTTGCCAAGTAATGGAGAAATCCTTCTTCACACCTTTGCTATTTACATGGTGTTTCTTATGAAATTCTGAGGCTTCTAGCACATTACCTATTAGTAACTGATCAATCTCATCATTACCTTGTGCTAGAGATGCTGGCAGACCTGTATGGGATCTGATATGTGATATATATATAGGATGTTCCCTTTTTCTGATGATTTCCTGCAATTGTATGAATAATGAAGTTAATTCTGTATTATCAGGAATAAATTCAGCAGTTTCAATATGTAAAACAACTCTCTCAGCATATTGAGAGTCAGTGACTATATTGAGGGATTCTGTGAGGTCCATCAGTACCGTAAGAACGGCATACAGTTCTGCCTTTTGTACAGAGCTATATGGACTTTGTACCGCTTTACTTAAGTCTCCTGATTTGTATCCTGCTTTCCCTGATTTATTTGCATCAGTATAGAATGTGAGGACACCAGAAATTGGCTTGTGTCATACAATGTGAGGAAGGACCCATTCAGTCTTCTTTATGAATTCTATTCTCTTGCTTTTGGGATAGTGGTTGTTAATCTCTCCCAAAAGGTTACTGCAGGCTCTCTGCCAGTATTCATTATCTTTCCATAGTGATGAAATTTCCTCATTAGTTAAAGGTACTACAATTTCTGCTGGGTCCATTCCTGTCAACTGTCGAAGTCTTAATTTACCTTTTTTAATCAAATCAGAGATCTTTTCTATATAAGTCTTTAATTTCTTATTTGGTTTACATGGTAGGACTATCCATTCCAATATAATATCTTCCCTCTGCATCAAAATACATGTGGGGGAATGTCTGGAGGGGAATATGACAAGAATGCATTTAAGTTCTGGGTCCACACGATCCACATGTGCTTCTCGAATTGTCTTTTCTACTAGAGCCAATTCCTTCTCAGCTTTATCTGATAATTCTCTAGGACTATTTAATTCTTTGTCCCCTTCTAGAGTATTAGACAAATTTTGTAGTCCATCTTTGGGTATTCCCATGATACCAAATCAGTTGGAAATGCTTCCTAACAACTTTTGAAAATCATTAAGAGTCTTCAATCGATCTCTCCTCAGTTGTACCTTTTGGGGTCTAATTTTTTGTAGCTCTATCTTATATCCTAAGTAATTAATAGAATCTCCTCTTTGTATTTTTTCAGGAGCAATTTGTAGTCCCCAGCAAGGCAAAACTTTTTTTACTTCTTCAAACATGCTTTCTGATGTGTCTAACTTTGAATCAGCTAATATGATATCATCCATATAGTGATAAATTTTGGATTGTGGAAACTTTACATGAATTATCTCCAATAGTTTTTGCACAAAGTATTGGCATAAGGTAGGGCTGTTTAACATTCCCTGTGGGATGACCTTCCATTGATATCTCTTGACTGGCTGAGAATTGTTATAATTAGGAACTGTGAAGGCAAATTTTTCTCTATCATTTTCTTGTAAGGGTATGGTAAAAAATAGTCTTTTAAGTCAATAACTACTATAGGCCATTCTTTGGGTAGCAGAGAGGGCAAGGGCATCCCAGTCTGTATGGAGCCCATTGGCTGAATTACTTTATTAAGAGCTCTAAGATCTGTCAGCATTCTCCAATTACCAGACTTTTTGTTTTTTAATAACAAATACAGGAGAATTCTAAGGGCTGGTAGATTCGTCAATGTGTTGAGCATTTAACTACTCTTGAACCAGCTGTTCTAAAGCTTGTAGCTTCTCTTTTGTCAAAGGCCACTGTCCAACCCAGACAGGTTTATTAGTTAGCCATTTTAAAGGTAAAGCAGTTGGTACTTCCAAGAATTCAACAGCAGTTGTGCTCTGTTTGTGTACAGCCTGAATGGTTGGTGACTGCTTTTTATAGCATGTTATGATATTATTCCTAGAAACACGCATTGGCCTGTATTCCTTTTCTGAGAGTGTAGGAATTTTAATCTGGGTATTCCACTGTTGTAACAGATCTCAGCCCCATAGATTTACTGCTACATTTGCTTCATATGGCTTCAGCCTTCCTCTCTGTCCTTCTGGCCCTATGCATTCAACCCATCTCAAATTCTGTTTTATCTGAGATAGGGTGCCAATTCCTAAAAATTGGACATCTACCTCTTGAAGAGGCCAATTTGGATGCCATAATTTTGGTGTACTTATAGTCACATCTACACCTATGTCTACCAGGCCCTCCAGAACCAAGATATTAATTCAAATTCTAAGCTTTCGTCTTTGTTTGTTTATGGAAGTCTGCCAAAATATTTGTTTTATTGTGTTCTTTGTGTTCATCTACCATTGCTGTTTTATCATCCATTGCAGTATTGGTTTTTACATCAGGTATTGGTTTATTCAGTTGTCTTGGAGAGGAATGTCTTCCACAGTGACTGGGAATGTTCTTACCACATTTGATTTGGGGGCCTGCAAGAGGCCCCCTGATGTTTCCTGCCAGAAAAGAGTTGCCTCATATATCTATGTTAGATCTGCACTCACTGGTCCAATGTCGGCCTTTGCCACATCTTCTACATAATCCAGGAGGTGGTTGGGGTCTCCTGTTTAGGCTATTCCTAGAAGGAGTATTACTTCTAGGATTACCCCATGTATAGTTTTTTACTTATATGACCTGGTGTACCACATTTAAAACATTTGGTACCATGGGGCCTTTTTTCACCTCTGGGATTTGTCTCTCCTTTTTTCACCTCTGGGATTTGTCTCTCCTATCCAAGCCTCATTACTGTAGTTAAGAGACTCAACAACATTAGTGTACTGAATCCTTTCTAATAAGCTTACCATGCCAAAAAAAAAAAAAAAAAGAAAAAAAGTCCATACCCTCAGTCTGACAAAGCACAGGAAAGACTATGTCATAGTTCTATAGGAGGGGGGCACTTCACTTGAATGGCTATGAGATGTAGATGAGAAATCACAAAAGGCTCTTTAAACAAGATCCTCTGGACTGTGTTTTGTTAGATGAGGAGGTGCTAGCTAGAGCAGACTTCTAAACTTTTCTACTTTCCCCCTGTGGTACTTTGAATGGGAATGGCCTCCATAGACTGATATATTTGAATACTTAATCATTAGATAATGGTGTTATTTGACAGAGATTAGGGGGTATGGTCTTGTTGGAATAAGTGTGGCCTTGTTGGAGGAATTGTGACATTGAAGGTGGGCTCAAGACAGGCTCAGTATCTGTCTCTCTTCCTTTTGCCTGGAGAATATGATGTAGAACTCTCAGTTTCTTCTCCAGAACCACATCTGCTTATGCTGCCATGCTTCCTTCCAGCTAATAATGGACTAAATCTCTGAAACTGAAAGAAAACCCCAATTACATGCTTTCCTTTATAAGAGTTGCCATCGTCACAGAATAACAGACAGGCTCTCTGGCTGTGGAACTTTCTCACTCCCTCAGTTTGGTTTCCAAAGATCCAGTCTGTCATCATCACTTCCCTCCCAATGTACAATCCCCACTGCTGTGCCCCAACCCCAACTCTGGTGGACATCCCATGCTCAAGTACAGGCCATGCCAGCCAGAAGAACAGATAGGCTAACCGAAGCTGAGACTCCCTGCTGGACCACCTCCTGCACTCTCTCAGTGCCCCTCCCCACTTTCTCCCATCCCCTTCCCCTCCTTATCATCACTCCCCAGCCCCCAACTCAGGCAAAGATACCTCACTTAAACAAAAACCATGAGGGCCACGTCCAGGTAGGCTGTCCACACCTTGATGTCTCCCATTCTCTTTGTCCCTCTTCCTTCCTCATCACCAGGTCCCAGGCCACAACTTGGGTGGGAACTCTCTGCTGGACAAGAGACCACACAGACTACCAGAACTCCAGAAATGTGTGACCTCTGGATTCCTCCAATCTCTTGGTGCCCCTCCCCCGACTAACACTATCCCCAATCCTCCTATCCCTCCTCTTCACCATGTGCTCTAGATGCCACAAGCCACCAGAAGACAAGCCCCCAACTCAGGCACAGAACCTCTGCTCAACCACAGGCCACAGAAGCCAGGAAACCAGGGAGGAAACAGAAATTAAGGAACAAAACACCCATCCACCAAAGACAAACTCAGAAATCAGCACTAGACCTACAATCACCCCCAAGCCCAAATGCCTAGACACCAGCTTAAAAACACAATCAGCACTAGCCAGGACAATATGTCACCACCATAGCCCACCTGCAAACACAAGCCCTGAATATTACAACACAGATGAAGTACAAAAAAAAAAAAAAAAAAAAAAAAAAAAAAACCCTTAAAATCAGCTGTATGAAGATGCTATGGGTCCTTAAAGTAGGTAAATCCATTAAAGAAATCAAGGAAAAGACAAACAAAAAAAAAAAATGGAGGAAATCAATATACATTTTAAAGAAAGCCAAAAAGGCCATAAAAACAAAAGTTGAAAGAAATGCATAAAATGGTTCAAGACCTGAAAATGAAAGCAGAAGCAATAAAGAAAACAAAAACTGAAGGAAATTTGGAAATGAAAAATCTAGGTTAGCAAACAGAAACTATAAATGCAAGCATCACCAACAGAATACAAACTATGGAAGAGGGAATTTCAGGTTGTGAAGATATGATAGAAGAAATATATGCATCAGTCAAAGAAAGTATAAATCTAAAAAGTCCTTAGTACATGAGCTGGCTGTTTGAAACCTTGGGCTTACACATGGACACTTTGCTCAGTCTGGAAGGAGGTGACAGGACCTGCCTGTACTGAATCTACCAGGTTTAAATGAATCCCCAGGGGTGCCTTGATCCTGGAGGATATGGGAATGGAGGGGAGGGGCTGGGGGAAAGGTGGGGGTGGGGGCGGGAGGGGGGAGGACAGGGGAACCCATGGCTGATGTATAAAATTTAAAACACATAATAATAAACAAAAAAATTATTTATAAAAAAAATTCCTGACACAAAATATCCAGAAAATCTGAGACATTATGGAAAGACCAAGTATAGCAGGAATATTAAATGGTCTTATTAATAAAAATAAAACCTGAGGCCAGTTATTGGGGTGATTGCTGGAAGATCAGAGACACAAAACAAGCCACAGCTATCTCACCTTGCTAGTTCCTCAGGTGATCCTGTTTCCTCAGGCTGGAAGCTTCTGAGTCCTCCTCCACATGAATCTCAGCTGAACTGTGTTGCTCCAAAGCCTGAATGCTAACCAAGCAAATGCTTAACTAACTACATGCTTTTCTCACTCAGTTCCTGGTCCTCAAGCCTTATATACCTTTCTCTTTCTGCCCCCACTCCCTGGGATTAAAGGTTGGGTTTCTGGGATTAAAGGTGTGGGCCACCATGCTTAGCTGTTTCTAAAGTGGCCTTGAACACACAGAGATCCACCTGGCTCTGCCTCCCAAGTGCTGGGATTAAAGGCATGTACCACCACCGCCCAACTTCTGCTATGGCTTACTCTTCCCATTTTCTAGCCACCATTTTTGGCTTTGTTCTAGTGGCTGTCTGCTCTCTGTCCCCAGATAAGTTCATTTCAGGGAATACACAATATTTCAGGCAACACAATACCCACCACAACCAAGTCTAAAAATAATAGAATAGAATAAGAAAAATCACAGCTCAAAAGCCCAGAAAATGTTTTCAATAAAATAATTTTAAAAATGCGTAATCTAAAGAATGAGATGCATATAAATGTATAAGGAACATACAGAACACCAAATAGATTGGACCAAAAAAGGTAGTTCCTTTGCCACATAATAATCAAGATATTAAACTACAGAACAAGAGATCATGGATATCAAGCCAGACTACTACATCCAGCTAAACTTTCAATCAACAAAGATGAATAAAGCAAGACATTACATGATAAGTCAAATTTTTAAAAAATCCACAAATCAAGCCCTACAGAATATATTAGAAAGAAAACTCCAAACCAAGGAGATCAGTTACACCTATGGAAACACAGGAAATAACTAATATCACAGTAACAAAACAAATAACACACACACTACCACCACCACCACCAACAGAACAACAGGAATTAGCAGTTACTGGTCTTAGACATCTCTCAATTTCAATGTACTTAATTCAACAATAAAAGGACACAGACTAACAGAATTATGTAAAACCAGCATCTATCCTTCTTTTGGGTTCAAGAAACACACCAAAACATCAACAATAGACATTACCTCAGAGTAAAGGGTTAGGAAAAGATTTTCCAAGCAAATAGACTTAGGCAACAAGCTATTGTAGACATTATAATATTTAACAAAATAGAATTCAAACCAAAATTAATCAAAAGAGGTGGGGAACAACACCATACTCATCAAAGGAAAAAAATCCACCAGGATGATATTTTAATTGTTAACATCTATATCACAAATGCAAGGGCACCCATGTTTGTAAAAGAAATATTTCTAAATCTTAAATCACACACTGACCTTCACACATTGATAATAGGAGGCTTCAATACCCTACTCCCACCAACAGACAGGTCATCCAGACAAAAAATAAACAGAGAAATGCTCTAGAGAACAGATGTTATGAACCAAATTACCTAACAGATACCTGCAGAACATTTTACCTAAACACAAATGAATATAGATTGTTCTCAGCACTTTATAAAACTTTTTCAAAAACTGACCACATATTGCATCACATAGCAACTCTTAACAGATACAAGAAATTTTAAATAAACCCCTGCATCCTGTCAGGCCACAACCAATTAAAGGTAGCTTTTAACAACCACAGAATCAACAGAAAAACCTACAAACACATGGAAACTGATCAATTTCTACAGAATGACTACTGGATCAGGTAGAAATAAAGAAGGAAATTAAAGACTTCCTATAATTCAATAAAAATGAATGCACAACACACCCAAACTTATGGGACACCATGAAAAAAGTGCTAAGAGAATAGTTCATAGCCCTAATTGCCTACAAAACAGAAAATGTAAAGTTCTCCTACTAGATAGACAAATCCTTATCCAAACTAACTGAAAGGCAGAGAGAGAATATCTAAATTAACAAAATCAGAAACAAAAAGGGGGACATAACAACAGACACTGAGGTAATCCAGAGAATCCTTTGGTCATACTTCAAAAAGTTGTACACACCAAATCTGATAGACAAAGAAGTGGAGAAATATCTTTGAATGCATTGGCACAAGAGACAATTTCCTAAACTAAACACTGATCGCACAGGCACTAAGATTAACAACCAATAAATGAGACCTCATGAAACTGAAAAGCTTCTATAAGACAAAGCATGCCATCATAGGACAAAACAGCAACCTGTGGAATAAGAAAATACTCTCACCAAATCCATATCCAACAGAGGGCTAATACCCAAAATATATAAATAACTCAAGAAACTAGACATTAACAAACCAAATAATTCATTAAAAAATGGGGTACACGTGTAAACAGAATTCTCAACAGAGTAATATCAAATGGTTAAGAAATACTTAAAGAAATAGTCAACATCTTTAGCCATCAGAAAATGCAAATCAAAAGTACTTTGAGATTCTATCTTATACCTGTGAGAGTGGCTAAGGTCAAAAACACAAGTGACAGCTCATGCTGGAGGGAATGTGGAGCAAGGGAAGCACTCTTCCACTGCCAATGTGGATGAAAACATATACAGTCACTACGAAATCAACACAATAGTACCTAATAAAATTTGTACCCTAATAAAATTTGCCTGAAAATCAGAGAATAGAACAAGCCTCTAGATTAAACATAGATGCCAGGCAGTGGTGGCACACACCTTTAATCCTAGCACTGCAGTGGTAGAGATCAGTCTGAATCTCTTTGAGTTCAAAGCCACCCTGGACTACATAAGATTGACTCAATCTAAGAGAGAAACAGCGCCAGGCAGTAGCAGCACACACCTTTAATCCCAATACTTAGAAGTCACACCCCTTCAATCCCAGCACTTGAAATATCACACATTTAATCCCAGTATTTGGGTAGCACACATGCCATGAATTCCAGCAATAGGAAGGAAGTGATGGCTGGGCAGAGAAAGGTCTATAAAATATGAAGGGATAGGAACTAAAGGCTTTTTGGCTGAAGAAGCCCTTCAGCTAACTTTTTCAGGCTGAGGAGTCCTAGAGGTAGTAGGTGGCTGTGTCTTGTTCCTTTGTCTCTCTGATCTTTCAGCATTTACCCCAATATCTGGCTCTGGGATTTTTATTAAAAGACCATTTAGCAATTTGTGTTACACAGTAGTTCCTCAGAAAATTGGGAATTGATTTGCTTCAAGACCCAGTTATACTACTCTTGGGTGTATACTCAAAGAAAGGATATTGAATCCTACCACAAGGAAATCTGCTCAACTATCTTCATAGCAGCTTTATTTGTAATAGCTAGAAAATGAAAATGACCTAGATGTCCCTCAACTGAAGAATGGGTAAAGAAAATATTGTTCATTTATACAATGGACATCAGGAAATTTGCATGCAAATGAATGGAATTAGAAAAAAAAAAATCATCCTTAGTCAGGTAACCCAGACCCAGAAAGATAAATATGGTATGTACTCACTTATGAGTGAATATTATCTATTAAGTTATGGATAATCATGCTACAATCCACAGACCCAGAAAAACTAAGTAGCAAGGAGGATTTAATGAGGACATATACATTTGGGGGATGATATAGAAACCTAATGTTGTGAAAACTCTCTGGAATCTATAAGGATGTCCCTAGAAAAGATTCGTAGCAACGGAAAATAAGGAGCCCAAACCAGCAATCTTCTGCAACCACACAAGGCTTCTGATGTTGGGGTTGGGCCATCAACCCTGTCCCCAAACCTTCAACCTACAACCTACAATTTGTCCTGCCTATAAAACTTGTAGGGGTAATGATGGCACAGGACTTGTGGGAGTGTAGCCCATGCTGGGAGAGGAAGCCCGTGCCTGATACTGTCTATGTGGTGAGAAACCAGAGGCTGGACAGCTCAGAGACCTAGCATAGAACCAATCATGACTGGCAAAAAAAAGTTAATGAAATCATTCCTAATAATATTATGGTATACACACAGTTCAGAGACTAGCCCGATCTCCATCAGAGACGCTGCATGGAAGAAAATGTAGAGACCCACAAGTATACTTTTTGCAGAGCTGGGGAACTCCACAGAGGAAGGGGAGGAAGGATTGTAGGTGCCAGAATGATTAAGGACAAATGAAAACACAGCCCACAGAATCAACTAAGCAGAGCTCATAGGAGCTCATAGAGACTTAAGTGACAATCACAGAACCTGTATGGGTCTGAGCTAAGACCTTTGCATCTAAGCTATCGTTATGTAGCTTGGTGTTCTTATGCAACTCCTAGCAGTGAGAGTCAGGGGTGGGAGACAGGATGTCTCTAACTCTTTTTTCCTGCTCTTGGGACCTTTTTCTCCTTTTGGGTTGACTTGACCAGCCTTGATATGAAGGTATCTGCCTAGTCTTATTGTAACTTCTTATTCAGTGTTCAGTTGCTATCCTGGGGATGGGGGCTGCTCTTATCTGAAAGGTAATGGAGGAGGAGTCTCTCTGGAGGAGAGGAGAAGTTGGTGGAGACTTGGAGGAATGGAAAGAGGGAGAACTGCAGTTGGGATGTAATATATGGAAGAAGAATCAACTTAAAAAGAGTTGCCATGGTCATGGTGTCTCTTCACAGCAACAGAACATTGATAAAGACACCTCTCTTGTCTCCTAAAAAATTTGTATGAGATCTCAACTACACAGACATATTAAATACATATACAAATCAAACATTTGCTGATAATAAATCATTAAATTGTTTATTATAAAATAATACTTTGGTATATTTTTTCTCAGATATGAAAGCAAGGTAGCATATTAACTGCTTGTTTATTTATTTATTATTTTACTTAAATGGTTTTTTTTTTTCATTTTGCATGCCAATGCCTGTCCCCTCTCCCTCCACTTCTCCTGCTCCCCCTCACTCCCCCATCCCAGTCACATCACTCCTCATAGAGGGCAAGGTCTCCCTTGGGTAGTCAGCACAAGAAGGTATACCAAGTTGGGGCAGGACCAAGACCCTCCCCACTGCATTAAGGCTGAGTAAGGCATCCCACCATAGGGAATGGGCTCTAAAATGCCAGTTTATCTACCCAGGATAAGTCCTGGTGTCACTGCCAGGGGACCCACAAACACATCAAATAATGCAACTGTCACCAACATTCAGAGGGCCTAGTGCAGTCCCACTGCTTATTTATTTTTACATAAAAGTAGTGTTTTGGATGAATATGTCAAAGGACATAAAGTACTGTCAACTTTTTCTGAGTTTACTGATAGTTTGATCCTATGATTATCAGTACTGAAAATTACGCTTAACATAAATATGTAGTACAAAATGTCAGAAGTGTATTTGGGACGTTTCAAACTCTGTTGGAAATTCTGCCCTGATCCAAAATTAAAATTCACTTAGTGATTATTTCATGAAACTCAAGGAGGAACTCAAACACTCAAGTTTAAAATAAAACATTGTCATATAATATGATCTGAAGACATACTAGTATGCGGCTTATATTTTCATTAATTGTTGTTACATTCGTGTATGTATATGTGCATGCATTGCCTCCCTCCCTCCCTCCTCCTCTCTCTCTCTCTCTCTCTCTCTCTCTCTCTCTCTCTCTCTCTCTCTCTCTCTGTGTGTGTTCCTAAATGCAGTGTTCTTAGTCTTATATGTTTATTATTGTATATACAATGTTAACTATGTATATTTCAGGACTGAACATTTTATTGAATTACCAACTAATACGATATTTTTTGGGAAAGACTATTTCTCCTGTTCTTAGCATTGCTTACTTGTCAATATTTCTTGTATAGGGTTGAGGTCTTATGCCCCTCCCCACTCACATTAGCATATCTATTTTTATTCTCTTCGTTCAGCTTTTGTTTAAGGAGTAAGACTTTGGTGAGACATTATGGGTTTAGCTTCTGACATTACTAGGAGACACAAACTCCCAGCAAACTCCATGGTCCTCTGGCCTTTACAATCTTCTTGGACCCTCTTCTACAATGACCCGTGAGTTTTATTTGCAATAGTTGTGTTGTTGTATTGTAGATGTGTGAGCTGCGACTGGGCTCACAACTCTGCATTTTGACTGGTTGTGGTTTCCTCTAATGGTCTCCTTGTTTTACAAAGAGAAGTTCCCTAGATATGTGGTGAAGATGATTCATATCTGTGGGTATAAGGGCAAATTTTGAATGTAGTGAGAGATTGTGCTGGCTTAGTAAAGTGGTGGTTGCAAGTTTTCCTTCAAGATTCATGACTTCACTAGCTCTGCGTGTTTGGTTAGATTTCTAGTACCAGTCATAATTTCCCTCTTGGTGAGTGGGTCTTAAGTCCAATTAGAGAGCTGTTTGTTACCATCAAGGTATTCCTGGCACTACTGGACACCTAGGGTCACTATAACTTGCTGGGTACATTGTGGTTCATGGGTGTCACATGTTGTTGTGGTTCATAGTTGTCACAGTTGGATAGTACTTTCTTCCATTGAAAGCTTGCTTGGCACCTTCTGGTACCATGAAAGCTACTCCTCAGGAAGATGGTTTCCAGTCACTTCCTGATGAGGGACATCTGGTCCCACTATCTGAAGTACTCAGTGCCTTCAGCAATAGGGACTTACTTTCCACCTCTGGGGAAACCAAGGGCAGTAGCAATACCCTATAATGTTTGGGGTGTTTCTTGAACAACCTTGACCAACAACTCAAAAGAAACTTTCTCATGTCTAGCATTGGGGTTTTTCTTAAAAGGTCTTTCATTCTTAGAAGTAATATTGTCATCCTAGTTGGGAAATTTTATTTAAACTACATACATATAAACTTTATATGTATTATGGATATTTTTAGGTAATTAACACTATAACTCTTTATGATTTTTCAGTTATCATTACTGTTATTTTACCATCCTTCTGTACTTAGCTCCCTCCCTTCCTAATTACAGCCCCATACCTATTTTCTCATTTCCCCCATCAAGTCACTTGTATGCAGCTATACCCCTTTCTATTGCTGTCCCACCCTGTAATGGTCCATTTTTACTTTCCCAGTTTCTCCAGATACTCCAGAATATGTACTCACATCTGAAGTTTTTGAGTTAGGTGGTTGAGATGAGAGAGAACCTCTGATGTTTCTCTTTTTGGTCTGGGTTGCCTCATTTGAAGTATTCTTTTCCAATTACATCTATTTACCTGGAATTTTCAGTATTTTCTTTATGGCCATAGTATTCTATAATATATAAGGACAATTTTTCCATTATCTATTTATCAGTTGAAAGACATTTAGGTTATGTCCATCTCCTAGCTGTAATGAACAGAGCATCAATGAACATGGCTGAGTGTGGAGTGTGATGTCAAGTCCTTTGGGCATGTGCCAAGGAGTGGTGTAGCTGAGTCACATGATAGATTTATTTTTAGCATTTTGAGAATTTTGTAGACTAATTTCTAAAGTGGCTGCACCAGTTGGCAGTCCCATCAAAAGAAAAGAGGACTCTCCTTTTCTCATATCTCCTCTAGTCTTTGCTGCCAGTTGTTTTGTTGATCTTTGTCACTCTACTGTGGCAAGATGAAATCTCAAGGTTGATTTCTTTGCATTTCTCTTATTGCTAGTGTTGTGGTTTGAATGAAAATGGCCCATTCATAGGATGTAACACTACTGAGAAGTTTGGTGTTATTGAAGTATTGTGGCCTTGTTGGGGGAAGTGTGCCACTAGGGTGGGCTTTGGGTTTTCAAATACTCAAGCCAGGCCCAGTGTCACTCTCTCTTCTTGCTGCCTGCTGGTACTGATGTAGAACTCTTTGCTTCTTTTCCAGCACCATGTTTGCTTGCATGTCACCACGCTCCCTGCCATGATGACAATGGACTGAACTTCTGAACTGTAAGCCAGCCCAAATGAAATGTTTTCCTTTGTAAGAGTTGCTGTGGTCATGGCGTTTATTCACAATAGACACTCGAAGACAGCTAGTGACAAAAAAATTTTTTTAGATAATTCTTAGCAATTTTTTTCTTCGAGAATCTGTTCAAATCTCTGGCACATTTTTTTTTTAATGGGTCATTTTTTTGTTTTATTTTGGACTATTTTTTTAAGTTCTTCAGATATCTGGATATTAATTCTCCATCAGATGTATAAAGTGGCAAAGATTCACTCCCATTTTGTTAGCTTCCTCCTTACCTGATTGATCTTATATGTTTGGTTGATTGGTCTTTGTATTTTTCAGATGCATAGATTTTTAGTTGTATGATGTCCTGCTTTTCAATTGCTGGCTTTAATTCTTGAACAAACGGAGTTCTAATAAGAAAGTTGTTTTTTATATCTATTTAATGTAGGGTACTACATATATTTTCTTCTAGTAGTTTTAATTATTGAGTTGCAGGTTTAGGTCTTTGATCCATTTGGAGTTAGTTTTGCGCATGGTGATAGATACAAATCTAATTTCATTTTCCTGTACATGGATATTCCATTTATACAGCACCATTTGAAGAGACTTTCTTTTCTCCAGTATAAGTTTTTGGGACATTTTGTCAAATATTAAATTGCTAAGGTTACATGGACTCACGCTTAGGTCTGTTTTTGTGGACAATACTATATTTTTATTACTATGGCTCTGTAATTTATCTTGAGATCTGCAATGATAATTCCTCCAACATTATTTTTCCACAGGATTGTTTTGGCTATTTGGGGCCTTTTGTAGTTCCATATAAATTTTAGGATTTTTTTTCTATCTCTATGAAGAATGAGATGGGTATTTTGATTGAGATTGCATTGAATGTGTCACTAGCTTTTGGTAAAATGGCCATTTTTACAATACTAATTCTTTCAATCCATGAATATAGGATGCCTTTCCATCCTTTCCATTTTCCATTGTCTTTCTAGCTCTTTCTTCAAAGATTTAAAGTTTTCATTGTAGAGGCCCTTAACTTCCTCAGTAGGATTTATAGTTAGATATTTTATTTTCTTTGAGGCTATAGTCAATGGGGGTGCTACATTGGTCTCTGTTTCTGTATGCTTGTTGTTTGTGTATTGAAAATCTATTGATTTGTAGAGGTTGATTCTGTCCCCTGCCATGTTGCTGAATTTATTTATCCTTTATAGAAATTTTCTGGGAGAATTTTTGAATTTCTAATGTATATTGTCACATCATCAGGATAGTTTGACTTCTCATTTTTCTGTTTGTAAACTTTTAAATTCTCTCTCTTGCCTTATTGCTTCTGCTATTGCTTAAAGCATAATACTGAAAAGAACTGAGGAGAGAAGACATCTTTGTCTCATTCTTGACTTCAATGGGATTGCTTTTAAGTATGGTACCTTAGACATTATCTCACACATCCTTTTGAAATCACTTTCAAATAGCTGGGACAATACCTGAACAGTAAAAGTAAATATACCTAGAGAAAACTGAAAACTATAACCAGTTTTAAAAGTTGCCATCTGCCGCTTCCAACAATAAACCAAACCATCTACTAGTGCAAGTAATAGTTACAAATGACTATGTTCATTAGGTTTCTAGTTTGATTTCCTTTAGAGTGATATATAAATAATGGGGAAAGAGATAAAGATGTCCAAGTCTGAATTTCTATATTAGCCAAAATGTTCAGTTAAAACCCTCTGCAGAGCAAAACAGGGTAATAAGAGGATTTGACATTTATGGAGGATTTTTACTTCCATCATGAGTGGATGGGTCCAACACAATGACAACCAGTCCTTATTCTCCAATCACATTTTAATAAATAGAACAAATTTGCTGTACTCATGAACATGAAAAGACATTTGGCAGTGCAGGTTGTTTTAATGGACATATTTTAAGCTAAACCTTCTCCATCTGTTTTGCTCTCTAATCACCAATGAACACAGTCCATAATTCATAATTGCAACATAAAAACAAGACTGGTGTTATATCAACTAATGTCATAGTCTTTTGGTCTACACTATTTGGCACCTGCAACAGTATTCTTATTTCCTCTATTCCAAAAACACATCACTTTCTCATTTAAGAGAATCTTTGATATTATGGTTTCAATAAGGGAAAAAATCCCCTACCAGGTCATTTCATTTTATAGTTCTGCATCAGTCACCTTCCACTCCAATTAGCATTACAAAGTCTAGTTCTTTCTATACTCACCTTCACAACACACTTCTAAAAGAGTAGAAACTAGTAGAGTTGCAAAAGCCAAATATCTCACTGCTACACTAATCTGGGAATTAAAGAAGACACAACATGTAACAGAGAGGAAATACATATACATGTACACAAACACACATTCATTCATAATTTTCATGAAAACTGAATTATGAAAAGGATTTTTTCCTAAGGAAAATCCTAGGAAGAGACTAATCGGAGGGGTGAGAAGAATGACAGGGATGCAATGGTGAATATGCTTCCCTATTCTGTATTCTTTACCTGCCCTCAACGCCACTCCCATGAAGGAGATTGAGTTGTGTGATGTATTCCCCTAGGTGATGCCCCTAGTTCCTTGAAACTTGTTCTGGGATCCTATATACTTGAATGTTCTCTTTGATTAGGCTTGTCCTGGATACAATCCTTTCACTTTTATAATCACTAGTATAAATGTTGTTGTTGTTTTGCATATCAAAGTTGTTCATTATTAGGACCCATGAGTTTCTTTGATGGAGCTCCTTTCCTCCTTTACAATGTTTCATGAATGACTTGTTTTATAGTTAAGATCATAAACAACACAAAGAAGGAAATGGAAGGTGCTGCTTGCTTCAGATGGTGGACAGGAGAATTCCAGTTCAAGACCTTTTTCTGCTATAAATTAGAGAATTACCATTTAAGGGAATTATTGGCTTAAAAGGTGTGGTGGTTTGAAAGAAAATGGCTCCCAAAGGGAGTGGCACCATTAGGAGATGTGGCCTTGTTGGAGGAAGTGTGTCACTGTGGTGACAGGCTTTGAGTTCTCCTATGTGTGGTCACAAGGAGACACAAGCTACTACCAGTGTGTCACAGACCTCTTCCTATTGCCTGCCTATCAAGATGTAAGGACTCTCATCTCTAGCACCATGTCTTCCTGCATGCTGACTTGCTTCCTGCCATGATGATAATGGGCTAAACCTCAGAAACTGTAAGCCACCTCAATTAAATGCTTTTCTTTATAATAGTTGAAATGATCATCCTGTCTCTTCCTAGAAATAGAAACCCTAGACAGAAAGTCTTCCCATCACAGTCTAGACAGAATTTTGTTTGTAATCCTTCTTAAAAATTGTTCTGGCCTGTACTGAATCCACCAGATTTAAATGAATCCCCAGGGGTGTCTTGGTCCTGAAGGACATGGGAATGGAGGGGAGGGGCTAGGGGGAAGGTGGAGGTGGGGGTGGGAGGGGGGAGGACAGGGGAACCCATGGCTGATGTATAAAATTAAAACACATAATAATATTAATAATAATAATAATAATAATAATAATAATAATAAAAATTGTTCTGGCAAAATGAACATCTGATAAATGTCCTTAGTATTCTGTCAAACAAACATTTAGCAGATTAATTGGTGCTTCATCTAACTTTTTGTAATACCTTACATGTGTGTTCTATAACACTCATTAACTCATTATTTGTTCACAATTTTAATAGACTAGGAGGACCATCAGTTAACTGTTGTAGGCTAAATTGTACCTTCTATCCAAAATGTGTAAGATGAAGCTCTGACTTCCTTCCTCCAGTGTCTATGATGTGATTAAGTTTGGAGATGTGTAGAGCGATGACTAAAGTCAATTAGGTCACTGGAGTTTGACCTTAATCCATCATTGCTGGTGTCCTTATTAAAAGGGGATGATGAGCTAGAGAGATGGCTCAGAATGTAAAGCAGTCATCACATAAGTCTGAGGAACTGAAATCAGATCCTCAGCACCCAGGTAAATGCTAGACAAGTGCAGCAGCTTATCTGTAATCCCAGCTCTTGGTTCATATTGGCTAGCTAGTCAATCAGTAAGGTCTAAGTTCAGTGAGAGACCTTACCTTGATATGTAAAATAGAGAGTGACAGAGGAAGGTAGATATTCAGTGTCATCTGTTGGCTTCAACATGTGTGTTTGGACACATATGAACAGACATAAACTCATATACATGCATATATGTGCAAAACTAAAGAGGAAATGATGATGAAGCATATGAAAGGGAAAACATAAAGACTCAGTGAGTAGACAAACTTCACACCAAAGAAAACTACCTCAGAAGCCGCCACCCCCGAAGACCTTTGAATTCTGGCTTGGAGCTTCCCGAATTCTGAGAAAATCCATTCTATTGTTTAAACCAGCCATCCTGTGGTATTTGTTATTGTAGGCTTAGTAGACTAACATGAGCAGGGATTAAGTTTTAGGAACATTTTCAGCCCTTTTCCCAGCATAGCCTATTGTTTGATGGTTAATTCTCAGTGAGGGATTGTTGATAAGGTAGTGATTTAATCAATTAATGTTCAATGTCTAACTGTTTTTAACCTTATTCATTTGCCTCAAAAAACTTCCTACTTGCACAACCCCAAGATTTTCTGTAAGAGGGAAGTCAGTTGGGTGAAGAAGCCATGAAGACAGATCTCTGGAGGGTTCAGCATGAGAAGCTAGGCAGAAGCTAGAAGAGGAATTGTCACTCAGGAGAGATAGCTGAGTTCACATATTGAAAAAAAATACCTTGTTTTTACAGTTCACAGTATTTAGGGATTCTGCATTCACTCCTCATGAAAAGTTACTATGGGTCCAGTGTGGTCCCTTTATCTTTTCCAG
Source organism: Onychomys torridus (assembly GCF_903995425.1). Classification (NCBI taxonomy): domain Eukaryota; kingdom Metazoa; phylum Chordata; class Mammalia; order Rodentia; family Cricetidae; genus Onychomys; species Onychomys torridus. The sequence continues at coordinate 93,461,737 of NC_050444.1, forward strand.
AAGCATAAGTACCACAAGACCCTGTGAACCATGATGTGCTTCATTAAGTTGTTACTGGGAAAAGATTATTTCTGCATTTCTGCCCACTCCAGACAGGTTGTATGGCATTGCTGAACTAATTGTGGACCAGACACATAAATTTACCATAGCAAGAGTCATCAGATTTAATTTTATTAGATGAATAATATCTTCTATAATAATGTACATAAGGCAAGAAAGCCGAAAAGTAAACTTGATGGACTAGACTTTAACAAACACACTATTTTTCTTTTTATAAATCATGGATGTAATTTACCTGAAAGTGGACAATGAATATAGTGATTATTTAAATTAATATTTATTCCTTTTCTAGAAAAATCTCCCTTAACAATTGATGTAAACGCATTTATGTTTCTATTCTTTTGTTTAATAAAAATGACAACTCATTTTTGAGAGATAACTCAATGGTTAAGTGTATATATGGGTTTGGTTCACATCAGCCATACACTGTCTCACAACCACCCAAAACAACAGTTCCAAGGGATTACATGCCCAATCTATATCCAGAGGCATCAAGCACACACAGTGAACATAGACACTTGCAGGCAAAAAGCAAACATTGCCCCAAAATGAAATGAATATATTATGTGAACACACACACACACACACACACACACACACACACACACACACCTCTACAGGAATGTCTAGGGCAAATATTTACATGATGAAATCCTGCCAACCAAGAAAACATGGAATTATACTTCATGAACTGTGTCACATAATCTGCCTTGTCATGTTCATGCATGCACTTTAAGGAATGGCAAGCATCTCTTTACCCATTCTCTAGCACCTTCCCAGCTATTTCTTTGCTGATGTTGTTTTGAGTGTAATCCAAGGTGGAAAAAGGAAAATAAGAATGATTTCCTGGTGCATTCACTAATTGAATAGCTTATCAAAATTAGTGTTAATATATTGTTGGTCTATGTACTGGTCACTATTCCTGAGACAATGAGAATAGAGTTGGCCGTGAAAGACTCCTACTCTTTCACAGTATCTCTCTTAGTAAGAGAGGAAAGGTACTTCTGATATGGTTTGTCATAAGTTATGAAGTTCAGATTAGTCCTATAGTGTCTTTTCTGAATACTTACCATGTTTTATTCTATCCTCTAGAAAAGGAATTGGGATACATAGAATTTTAGAATACTTTGCATGCATTTTATATTACACACAATTAAATATTGTTTCTCAAGTTCTTCAGATCCTAACTGCATTCTCAAACAACTCAAGCCTTTCTGACCTCAATGTTTCTTTTTCAATGCAATGAAAGAAACCTTTGGGTCATTTTTAAAAGTTTCTGTTGTCCTATCAATAGCAGCTGGGATCCCATTAAAATAAGCTATATTGTACTAAAAAAAAAAGAAAAAGATGTTGTATATGTAATCCAAATTGTGAGATATTGTCTCCTTCTGTAAAGACAATGTTGACTCACCTCTTCCAAAATTATTGGATACTATTTGATTCATAAATTATATCAAAAGTGAGAATCTGGTAGCTGGGCGGTAGTGGCGCATGCCTTTAATCCCAGTACTGGGGAGGCAGAGCCAGGCAGATCTCTGTGAGTTTGAGGCCAGCCTGGGCTACCAAGTGAGTTCTAGGAAAGGCACAAAGCTACACAGAGAAACCCTGTCTCAAAAAACAAAAACAAAAACAAAGACAAAAAGTGAGAATCTGGCTTCCAATTATCCTAAAAAGAAAAAAAAAAAAAAGAAGAAGACTTGAAATGGTTTACTAAATACCACCCTCTCACATTATGCAATAATATTTGTGTTAAAAAGCTGCTTTTACAGATTAGGGGTAATGCCTAGAAACTTCTACATGCTCACTCTTTGGGAATTCAGCACTCCTCTTTCAGCAACATGGCCACACCATAGTTTCTTCTACCAACCACTGACTCCTAAACAAGTTATTTGATTTAAATGGGGCTGCTTGCCATTCTAAGCTATTTGCCAGTTCACTTTGACTTCTACTTCCACTTTTTGTTTTTTACTCCCTTCTTGAAACTCTCATATCTGTCTTCTAAAATCTACTCAAAATCAGAGTCCTCCTGTATTATCATTTGCCCTGAAAGACTTATGCCTGATAAAATAGTCAGCCCCTTGGGGTGATGGCCAGTTTTGCTAATAGATAAATTGTAGAGTCACTTGGGAAGAGAATCTCAATGAGGAATTATTTGAATTGGGTTGGCCTGCACATAAGGGAAAATCTGTGAGAGATTTTCTTGGCTGGATTAATCGAGGTGGGAAGATTTCCCCTGAATATGGGCAACACCATTCCCTGGGTTTAAGTCCTAGACTGTATAAGAGTGGAAAATAAGAGCTGAGTGCTAAGAATGCACACATTCATCCCCTCCTTGATTTTGACTGTGAATAAGATTGTAACCTCGTATCATAAGCCAAATAAACCCATTCTTCTCCAGGTTGCTCTTGGTCAGGGTATTTTTATCACAGCCATTCAAAGGAAACCAGGATAGTGGGGTCTTAATAATGGAATAAGTAATTTTCTATCACATTTAGTAAGTATTTATATTAATTTGATGAGCTATGTGGGGCTTGGCAGAGTAGACAGATCCGTGAACAAGAATGACCTGTTTTGAGAGTTCATTTGCAGCTTCAGCATTCAGCAGAGAACCAGCCCAAAATTGCCATGCTTTGGAAATATTTGTTGAATGAAGCAAAGCATGTATAAAACTGCTAGAGACACTGTATTCATCCTTTCACAATCATGAGAAGAAAGACCAGAGAATCTATTTTTTTTTAATGTGTGGTCCCTTTAAAAATAATCCTTGCCTTCCCAGAAGGTTAGTAGTGTCACTCAGCAGAGAACACAGAGTGATCGTATCAATATTAATGAGTTCAGTGAAGTGCCACTGGCTTCAATGCAATTTTGACACTCTGCAACCTGACTAATAAAATAAAAACTAATTCTAAAAATAATTTACCTCCTGGAGACCTTAAAATGGATTTCACTAATGAATGGGGTAAAATTCCAGCATAAATCTTTCCTTTTTGCAGGTGAACCAAATGTTATAATAGGCCATAAGTCTCAAATGGCATATCCTAAATTCTTAGTGTCTGTTTTGGAGAACATTGTAGTCCTTCTTTTTTCCATCCAGACTTATAATCCAAATCACTTTAGCAACCAACCAATGACAGGAGGATGAGGCTGAGGGTAGTGAGGAAACCAAAGGAATTAGGATGTGTCGTTATTTACTCCATTTTAGCTGCTTTAGCTTCCAGCTATCTTCCAATTCACTATGTGGAAGACTGTAGATCAGGAAATGAAGAACAAAAGTAGAGAGGTCTTAACATATAAAAAATATCATTTTAATTACTAAATTCCTTTACTGTTCAAATAAGGTCAGAATAACCTGTGGCCAAATGAAGACTTTGCAAGCAAAAGACAACTAACTCCATGGTCCTGTTGGCTAGCCACAGACTGAAATCATCCTGGAGGCTGTGTGTTGTTTGTAATTCCTTGCATGTTTGATGTTTGAGCCCTGAGGATTTTTCTTGTGGTGGTATGTGTGCACAAGTTCATGTGCATGCCTTCCCACATGAGAGTACATGGTGCAAATGATGAGAGAGAACCATCAGAACTGTTAAAATTCTCCTCGGTCAGACCAATAATTCCAGATCAGCCACTAGGTAAATAGGCATAACTGTAAATATTTAGAAAACACAGGCTACATTAATCCTGAGTATTTTAATGTAACATCTTCCTAAAGGGACAGGGATAGGCAGATACTTTAAAATGTTTACTTTCTGTTATATTTTGAATTGACATTTCCTTCTTGAGAGTTAAGATCATTTCATCTCAGAACCCCCACAACTTGCTTAAAAAAATACACCTTTTTAATAGAATCACAGAACATTGTCTCTGAAAACTACATTAAACAAAATAAGACTCCACTAGCTACCCTCTTAGGGTTTATGCTGAGAAATATAAAACTCAGAAGTCTTAATACCCTAATCAGTCAGTGAAACCCCAGAAACATGGACATTAGTCTTTCTCTGTCCATCTCATGATTTCCTGTTTTCCATGTAGTTATTTATTTGTTTTTATCTACACTGGCTATGAATCAAGTCATTCTAGTATATTAGGGTGCATTGGTCCATCAAAAAAGGAAGATGAAGTACTTTCATGAAAATCTGAGTCTGCCTTGTGTTTCCAGAAGTCTTCTGAAACACTATTCATATTTTTTTTTACTTTATTCTTTTAGTAAAAAGCACCCACTTGCTAGGCAATGAGTATAAAATACCATACTCCGTCCTCATCATACAGACTTTATAAACAGTGATAGTACACATTCATACATGTAAGAAATATTTTCTAACATTATGTTAAGAGGAAAAGGTAAAAGAATATTTTGCATAAACTTTTAAAAGGTCTTCTCTATGTCTTGAATGTGGCACTAATTGTCTCCCCCAACAACGACAGTCAGTTAGATTCAGGTTAGCTAGTACATACCACATGCATGCTTACCCCTGCTGACATACCTCATATGTCACCTGAGTCTATTCTCCATGCACTCTGTCAATCTGTGCTGATCTAAAGTCAATGCAGGCAGAGTGCATTCAGCTTCAGGTTGAGAAGTTCACAAATGGAAGTGCTAACATCTATGCAGACTTTGTTATTCAGAGCCACATAGAGACTGCTTGCAGATCTATGATTAATTTCCTCTGAAGGAAGCATGCTGGACTGAGTGAGCACCCCTATTGCTGCATTAACTTCTGACCCTTTCTGTGCCCTTTCTTATGACTCTTACCAAGTTTTGGATTTCTTCAATGAAATCAATAGCTTGAGATGAAATCTCATCACTGTGGGCCACCTTTGCAAACTCTATTGAATACAGTGTGCAGTGTGTCCTATCCAGCCTCCCACATTTTTGCCATTTCAAACCTCATTGCTGAGCTGGCCTTGATGACATTCTGCCTGAGTTCTTTATTGAATATGCTTCTCTTTTGATCTGTTTCTAATTTACCTTGTGCTTTGTGCTGCCTCGTTCTCTATTGGGGATCGATGGGTGTTTATTGTGTCATTGGTTGTATCACTAATTACTTGACTATAAGTCTGCTGAATGTGTCCAATTTATTTGTCTACAAAATGTTTTTGCCTTCTCCTGTGTATATATTGGTTTCTACAGAGCTCCCAAAATGGGTAGAGAAGTTCAAAGACAATCAGTTTCTAATGGACATTGATGACTAGGTTTCCTACTGAAGGGCCTCTGATAGAGACACGTACTATGTTCCTAGAGAAAGTGATATCTTTCCTGGTTCTTCTGAAGACAGTGTGATTTGACTCACTTCCATGTTTCTCTTTAAGACATGCAGAAATTCTTATTCCCCAGCTCGCTGTCTTCATTGCAACAGCATTACTAACCTTTATTTGACTGTGCTTCTCACTTTTGGAAGCTTCCAAGACTGGCATTTGTATTGTAACTCTTGTGCTGTTCACACATATCTAATCATCGTTTTGATAATAAAATATGTCAGTTCATTCACAAGGTAATCATATAAGACTGAGAAAAAATCTGATGGTTTCTGTATTTCCTCAATGAAATATTCATGACACAAAGACTTCATCTTTATAAATCATAGTTACTGTATAGCCTTTTTTTTCTTTCACATTTACCAAATGTGCTTATATATTTTTTAATATGGATCAAAGAAAACAACATGAATGAATAGATGGCTGTGCTTTTCCACTACATGTGCTTATGGTTTCTTAACTACCTTCAGCTTATTTCTAAGAATGAGACAGTACTTAGAAGAATTCCCCACATGCAATAATTGCAAAGTAATTTCTTATTATGAAAACTATTGATCGGGGTTGGGGATTTAGCTCAGTGGTAGAGCGCTTGCCTAGCAAGCACAAGGCCCTGGGTTCGTTCCTCCACTCTGGGAAAAGGAAAAAAAAAAAAAAACTATTGATCATCATGATATAATTAAAACAATGATTAAGTCATTGTAGTCACTTAAGTTTCAACAGAAAGAACACTACTTACCAATGTGTATGAATTCCTACTTAATTACTGGCTTGTGTATTTATCTGACTTCCTTCTTTTTAATCTTTCTTAGAGAAAATAGAGTATGTAAAATAAATGAGGACTTGAAACACATTCAAAGCAAGAATCTGCTCCAAAGCATTGTGGCTTAAAATTGTTGCAATTTGTTCTTGACTTAATGAGTTTAATAAGTTTAGCTGAATGGTTCTTCTGCTCAATGTTAAATCATTAAGGTAATTTACTAATGGTCATATACCACATACATGTCTGGTCATCGACATCTCTCTATCTGGTTTCTACAGACCAGATATAGATAGCATGGTGGTCTCTGACATGCAGTCTAGTCCCTGTGCCTTGTGAACTGGCTTTGGAGAGGGTGAAAGCTCTGTCAATCTACATAAGGTCTGGCCTCAGTGGTTTCAAATACCATTTCTTTCACTAAATTCTCTTGTTCTCAAGTTAGTCTGCCAATCCAAATTTAGGAAGATGGGAAATATAATGTTACTTGGTGGGTAGACTGAATAAATTTGCCAAGAAATTTTTTTCTCCAAGTATTTAAAGGACTTTGACACATGTTTGAAACAAAACTGAAATGTGAAGTAACCAAAGTAAATTATCACCAATGTATATTCTTTTTGGATTTGCTACCAATCAATCTGGACAAATGAGTGGAACTAAACTTTATTCATTTTGTAAAAGAGACAAGTGGATATGCTATGTCTCTGAAGTGTGTGTATGCATATATGCACATGTATGAGTCTACTCTCCCCAAAGTCTCAAATAAGGTGATGCCTAAAAGAGGTGAGTATATAACTAGTTAGAAGCAAAAATATTACTTTTATGTTTGTCCGATAATTTGTTTGGCAGCTAACACAAGAAGTACTAGTTATGTAGTATAAATAATAGAAATATTTCAGTGTACAAAACAAGCTGCTTTAAGATTCAGGTGTTAAGAGCATCAACAACTAAAAAGAGAAGATGTTCTCAGCATTTTTCTTCACCATTAAAATACTTTTTTTTTTTTTTTTTGGTGTGTGTGTGGGGGATCGAGATAGGGCTTCTCTGTGTAACTTTGTGCCTTTGGAGACCAGGCTGGCCTCGAACTCACAGAGATCTGCCTGCCTCTGCCTCCTGAGTGCTAGAATTAAAGGCATGTGCCACCACCACCTGGCTTAAAATATTTTTTAAACAATGTATTTTGATCAGATTCTTTAACCTCCACTGGCTTCTCCCTGATCCTCCACACCTATCCAATATCATGTTCTACCCCAGATGATTCTCTCCATCCAAAATAAAGAAAATCAAAACAAACCAAAAAAAAAAAAACCCAGAAAGACAAAAAACACCAAACCAAACAAAAATCATACCAAAAACAGGGATTCCATTTTGTGTTGGTCAAATACTTTTAACTATAATTCATCCCTGGAGTGGTTGATATGTCCAATACCAGTGTCAATACATTGAAGAGAACTGATTCTCTCTTTCCCAGAAGTTATCAATTACAAATATCTTCTTGATTAAAAAAAAAACCTGTAGGTTACTCCCATAACCTTTGTGCCACTATTACAACAGTAAGTATTTCAAGCAGGTTTGTTACTGTAGCTGGGTGATATTGATGATGACACCACTGGTAGCATACATAGTACCTTCCAACATCATCAGTGCTAAATACTGGTAAAACAACAGCTCAGTTTCTCCATGTTCAATGACATAAGTATGCAGTGTCTTCAGAAACAGAGTCCAATCATCAAATTGTGGAGGGTAATTAACAGCCTTGCAATAGCCTGTGTTATTTGGAGGAGTATGTGGAATCCATTAGCCCAGTGACTTATCAAAGTGTAACCCATACCTAGCACTGTGGGTTTCACTTGGTGGCATATAGTATCTACTTTAGGCATTGTTTTCCCCTGTTATATGGAGACGACATTAAATCATTTCATATATGTGTGTGTGTGTGTGTGTGTGTGTGTGTGTGTGTGTATACATATATATATATATATGAACCTTCTATAGCAATATGTTTCCATATGAGTTTTCAAAAGATCTCTACTGTTAGTTATCCCTGCCTATATCTGCTTCTTTACCCTGAGCTCACATCACCCTCCACATTTAAGCCTCCCATTTTAGTTCTATTTTATTTATTTATAGTACTATATTCTACTTCCATTCCTTGGAAGAGTCCCTCCCCCTGCCCCAGCCTCTAGCCTCTGTGGTTATTCCAGTTGAAACACATACATCTAAAGCTTAAACTCTAACATCCATATAAAAAAGAAAACTTGCAATGTTTGTCTTTCTGAGTTGGCATTATTAGGATGATTCTTCCTAGCTTCATCCATTTACCTATAAATTCCACAATTTCATTTTGCTTAACAGTTGAATAACATTCCATTATTGGATGGATAATGGAAATGTGGTACATCCATCAGTTGATGAACCTAAAGAAGATCTATCTTTAGTTTTTTGAGGAACCTTCACATTGATTTCCATAGTTACTGTGGCTGTCTGCTCTCCTACAAGTAATTGAATAAGTGTTATCCTTTGCTGCATTCTTACCAGCATGAAATGTCATTTGTTTTGATTGATTTTGGCCATTCTGATTGGGATAAGATAGAATCTCAAATTAGTTTTAATTTTTATTCCCTTATTGACTACAAATATTTAACATTTAAAAAAAGTTTCTCTGCCATTTGCATTTCATTTATTAAGAATATTCTGTTTAGTTCTATACCCCATTTTAGAATTGAGTCTTTTCTTGATGTTCAGAAATTTTTCTTTATATATCTATGTCAGACATATAATTGATAAAGATTTTTGTCCACTTACATAGGCTGCTACTTTGCTCAAATGATTGTTTCAAAGTATCTTTACCTGCAGATATGATTTTATAGATAACAGACCCTAAAGTCTCCACCAAGAAACCTCTATAACTGATAAACTCTTTCATCCAAGTAGCATTATATAAAATTAACACATAAAACAAGTAGCCTTCCTATATACAAATGACCGACTGAGAAAGAAATCATGGATACAGTATCTTTCACAATAGCCTCAAAAAGTGAAAGATTTGTATAATAAAACTTTTAAGAGATTAACTAAGAAAATGGACGAAGTCATAAGATAGAAAAACCTCCATTGCTTATAGAATGATAGAATTAATATTGTGAAAATAGCAATTCTATCAGAAGAAATCTAAAGAATTAGTGCAAGCCCCATCAAAATTCTAACACAATTCTTCACAGAAATTGAAAAAAATCTTAAACCTCATATGGAAATACACACCCAGAGACAGAGACAGACAAGAGAGAAAGAGAGAGAGAGAAGTAAAGATACCTAAAATAATCCTGAACTATAAAAGAAAAACTCAGGCTATCACCGCCCCAGACTTCAAGTTGTCTTATAGAAATATAGTAATAAAAACAGCATTGCATTGACATAAAAATAATGTCATTGTCATAAAAATATGTTGATAACTGGAATAGAAAATATGACATAGACATAACTTCATATAACTATGAACACCTGATTTTTAACAAAAAAATCCAAAAATACACCCTGGAGAAATATAGAAATGATGTTGATCAAACTAGATAATCACATGTAGAAGATTTAAAATAGACCTAACCTGTGCTGTGGGATGTCTTTCTGTACACTGTGAATATGTGTTGCTCTGACTGGTGATTAATGAAATACTGATTGGCCAGTAGTCAGGCAGGAAGTATAGGCAGGGCAAGAAAAAGAAAAGAATTTCTGGGAAGAGGAAGGCTGAGTCAGGAGTCACCAGCCAGATACAGGGGAAGCAAGATGACAAGGCAGAACTGAGAAAAGGTACCAAGCCACATGGCAAAACATATATAAGAATTATGGGTTGCCGGGCAGTGGTGGCGCATGCCTTTAATCCCAGCACTTGGAAGGCAGAGGCAAGCAGATCTCTGTGAGTTAGAGGCCAGCCTGGGTTACCAAGTGAGTTCCAGAAAAGGTGCAAAGCTACACAGAGAAACCCTGTCTCGAAAAACCAAAAAAAAAAAAAAAAAGAATTATGGGTTAATTTAAGTGTAAGAGCTAATTAGTAATAAGCTTGAGCTAATGGCCTAGCAGTTATAATTAACGTAAGCTTCTGAATGTTTATTTTATAAGCAGGGCACAGGACTGAGGGGGCCTGACGGGACCAGAGAAATCTTCCTACAGCAACCCTGCATAAAACTAAGCTCCAAAACAGTTCAAGGACCTCAATGCTCAATGTAAGACCAGGTAACCTTGAATCTAATAGAAGATAAAGTAGGGAATTCATTAGAACTGAGGGGCAAAAGAAAGGACTTTTAGAACAGGGTACCAATAGCATAGGCATTAAGACCAAGTTAGTAACTGGGATCTCATGAAGGTACTAGTTTCTGTACAGGAAAAGATCATTAAACCTCTCATAAGAGTATTTCCCCATCTACTTGTGTGTGCCCATCAACAGTCACCTTTTTTCTCACTAAGGTTAAACAGCCAATAAAGTGGACTATGTTATTTCTTCAGAATTATTTGTGTTCCCACATAAGACTAGGTTTCTGATATGAGCACAGCCTCTTTTTGTTTGAGCAGCACTAAGCAAGGTGAAGTCGAATTGTGCAGTAACGTTCCAGCTTCTGCAAGATGAACCCAGCTTGTTTCTAGGCCATTTTGCTGTCTCTCATCCTCAGTGTCCTTTGTTGAGTTTCAGAAAATGCAAAGTAATGTCAATGACATAAGCTAAATATAATTAGAAAAGCAATCTGTTGGAAAAAGAAATGATAATGCTTTTCAAAATGAAGTAGTGTACCATGTAGAGAACTTGGGTGCAGTCCATTGTTTTAGAGGATCCATGCCATGGTTCCTCACCATTAGCCCTGATATTGGAAGACAGTAATTTCAACTATTTTGACCTCCAAACTAACTGAACTCTCTACATTTTCAAATAACACTGCTTAGAGAAGTTACAGGACTTAGTAATGTATGCTTCAAAGTAAATTACAAAAAAGTAATTGCATATATTATTCCCTAAATTCCCAATTTTTGCTTGTAATTTATATTCTTTGGTATTTTGGATGAGAAAAAAATAGAAAAAGTCAGACATCATAAATAAATCAACAGTGACTGATGACTGAATTGTGTTCTGTCATCTCTTCTAACCGGTGTTGACAAGCACAGTATGTGGCTGCCATGGAGATGAAGATTGCTATTGAGCCAGGTATTATAAACACCCAAGACTAGTAAAGGCAGAAGGCTGGAATGGCGATGGGCTCACAGTGGCCATTATGATACTGAGTACCACTCAGACTCAGTCTTAAACTGCTGGTATAGAAGAACTTGTTTGATGTGAGGGAATACCAGAGGAATCATTGGCACAGCAAGGCAGAAAACACAATGATGCTGTTTCCATGAACTCCAGATTTCTCTTTGCTGAAAGTCAATTGAAATCATATGCTAGGCAATTCACATGGATTACTTCACTCCATCTGTATGACAACTTAGTGAGTTAAATATTATTATGAAATTTGTATTATAAGTAAAGACTCTAAAATAAGCCTGAATAAACAAAGTAATTTGCTCAATGTACAGAAATAAGAAATAGTAGAAGACAGTGTCAGTTTGAATTTAACAAATCAAAACCACTTGAGCTATAATTTATATACTTGAAAAGTCATCTATTTTTTAAGTGTATATATCTAAGATTTGACACATATATAAACCATGTAACCCCCTAGAACATGTAAAATATAGAAAAGCTTCATCACCTGCCAAAATTACCTCATGCCCTGTGTATTCAGCTAGCACCCAGTCTTTGGTCCCTATTATCCAGTGATATTCTCCCTTTCCTTATAGTTTTTCTTCTTTTCAAACTATCAAGTAATCAGAATCAGTTGGCATATAGCTTTTTATTTCAGTGCTGAATGTTGAACACAGAACCTTATGCATACTAAGCAGACACTTAACACTGAGATTGCTACCTAGCTTACATGCAGCCTTTGACTCTGAATTCTGTATTCAAGTACCAGTTCTTCACTGAGATTTCATTCATCCTTCAGAAGGAACCATAAGCTGATCTTTTTTTTTTTACCAAATATTAGTCTATTCTATGACTATGCCATTGGAAGTTTATCTTTTAGTCACGGAAGGAAATTTCAATTAGTTTTATTATTTTTAGATCCCAATATCTAAGCAATACAAGATTTTGTTTTATTCAGCTAGAACTCTTTCCTAATTATGATGGCTAATGTTCCTGGGACATCTTTATTTTCAGTATTTTCTTCTGATTACTCAATTATTTCTGAGATCCTGCTCAAGCTCAGTCCTTCAGTGTCATGTTTATTGTGCAGAAATGCTGTTAAACTTTCATTCCAACTGTTATGTGGCACTCATCACCAAGAACAATCTTAAAACAATGTGGAATGAATAAATATGATATTGTGTTCCCCAAAATATTGTGCACCCTAATAAACTTATCTGGGGTCAGAGAACAGAACACCCGCAATATTAAACATACAGGTTAGGGAGTGGTACCATACACCTTTAATCCTAGCATTCCAGAGGCAGAGATCTACCTGGATGTCTGTGAATTTAAAGTCACACTGGAAACAGCCAGGCATGGTGACTCACACCTTTAATCCCAGAAAGTGAGCCTTTAATCACAGGAAGTGATGGCAGAAAGCAGAAAGGTACTGCATTGATTAAATTTATTTATTATGTAATTATATTTAGAAGTAGTGTTTTTTCTTCAAAATTTCATTATCAGTATATAGTAAAGCTACTGGATAATTTTCATGTTTATTTCATATCCTGATACATCCCTAAGAGTATTGATCAGATCTCAGATTCTTTAGTGGTGTCTTGTAGTGGTATTCTGTTCCCCAAAATTGTGCACCCTAATAAACTTATCTATGGTCAGAATATCCACAATATTAAACATAGAGGTTAGGCAATGGTAGCACATGCCTTTAATCCTAGCATTCCAGAGGCAGAAATCCATCTGTTCAAGGATACAGCCAAGCATGGTGACTCATGTCTTTAATCCCAGAAAGCAAGCCTTTAATCCCAGGGAGTGATAGCAGAAAGCAAAAAAGGTATATAAGGCATGAGGACCAGGAACTAAGTTAGTTAACCTTTTGGCTGGTTAAGCTTTTAGGCTTTTGAGCAACAGTTCAGCTAAGACCCATTCTGGATGAGGACTCAGAGACTTCCAGTCTGAGAAAACAGGATCAGCTGAGGAACTGGCAAGGTGAGGTAGCTGTGGCTTGTTCTGCTTCTCTGATCTTCCAGCATTCACCCTGGTACCTGACTACGGTTTTGTTTTTATTAATGCGACCTGTTTAAGATAATTGCTACATAAATACATGAAAAACATAAATTATACACATGAATCTTCTACACAGGAAGAAGTTCTGCACCAATTCAAGGACCTACAGTTTTTCCACTCAGTTTGCAATCAGATTTCTTCACTGACCACCCTGAAAGCTGTAAAATACTGAGCCCAGTGCCTTCCAAACACTTCATCCTCACTCAGAATTAAACAGATTCTACAGGGGTGACACCCAACCTCTTGCTCCCATCTAAATATTTGTGTGAATGGCCTCAATAATTTTCCATACATAACCCTCCCCTTTTTATTTCCAAAGGCAAGATTTGAAGTAACCCAAACAGCACTAATTAGGAGAAATATCCTATACAATCTAGCACAAAATAAGGAAAAAACAAAGGAGGAGATAGATGGCAGGGACTCCTTTAGAGGTGCAGAATTCCATGAAAAAGAACTCTTAGCTGGATGTGGTAGTACGCATCTGTAATCCTGGTTTAGGAGTCAGGCAGGAGGATCTTGGGTTCAAGACCAACCTAGATATCTTAGTGAGACAAAAAAACCAAAAACCAACTAGCTGTGTTATAGCTCCATGGTATAATGTTTTTCCAGGACCACAAGGCCCTGAGTTGAACTCCTAGCAACATAAAAATAACTTAAATAATTCATTAAACACATTCTTTCAAATGTTTTTAAAATGTCTCATTATATCTGAAATCTCTGTGATAAAAGTAACTATGAGAAAAGAAGAAATAAGATAGACTGGGATTATAAACAATAGTACACTGATGTCTACCCCCCTAAAGTGAATATAAATAGAGACAACATAATTTTCTACTGCCATTTTGTCCACTGGCAGCTTTACAGACACTTCTCACCATATTTTTTTTCTGTGAGATGTTTATAAATTTGTTTTGTTTCATTGATGATAATAGTAATACTACAGCATATGGTAGCTATTGACTCGTTCAATTCTGTTCTAATTTCCCTAGGTTAGGCCTTATGACCCAGGTGCCTTTTAGCTAGACAAAGCAGGTGCAAAGGTAAATGTGCAATGGGAGACCCATGGTGGTAAGGACAACCTTTGACGTTGTGGTAGCAGCAAAAGCAGGGATTCCAGTATTCAGTGCATTATTGTGCATGAGTTGGGAGTCTGGTTGTCTGTCTCTTGGAATGGAATAACTGCACTGTGTTTGTGACAGCTCTCAAACTGTGGCAGTAAGTTGCTCCAAACCTCACAATTCAGGCATTTGTTTCCTCTTCCCTCAACATCCTGTTCTTCCCCTGTGTTCCTTACTATGTTCAAAGTGCACACTTTTGATAGGTAAGATCTTCAGTATTGCTTTCAGATTTATTTGTGGAGTTTCTATGTGGAGACTACATCTCAAGATTTTCCATATTTTTAAAGCAACTAATTCAGTAGATTAAATCTTTTCTGTAATTGAACCCTGATCTCTATGTATAGTAAAATGCATGATGTAATTTTCTCATTTTATATCTTTCTGATTTATGACTTGAAGTTATTGGCTTTCTTGTTTCCAATTCTCTAATTTATCCTCAGGGCAGAGATTTATCTAACTGAGATGGAAAGGTATGTGCTCTTTGTCTTACCTTCACCAGCTTTTCTCAAATGCTCTTGCTGAATATATTGTATTCATTGTAACTTTTCTCCAGAGGACATTGCAGAACACACGAAGCATCTCTATTCTCTCTCTGCAGAGGGCTCAGTCCCTGCAATATGCAAACAGCTGGAAAGATCTGAAGACATAGTCATTCTCTATGCTTTCATGTTTGGTAGTAATATCAACTTTGTGCTTTGTTTGGCATTAGAATTATATGGAAAGGTAGTACTTATAAACCCAGAAAACTACACAAAACTAAATGAAATAGTCTTTACCTATCCATTATTTTGCTTTTGCTGTTTTTAACTGTTCAAAATTAATAAAAAGTTGAAATATGCAGTAGAAAACTATAGAAATTGACAGTTTCAAATTATGTACCATTTCTGAGTAGTATTATGAAACTTCCCATAACCCAGATCCATCCACATTAGGCCATCTTACACTTCCATCAATTACTTCGTAGCAATCTGAATGACAGATTACATAATAACCCTTCCAAGTACAGTGGTAGTGATCCTATTAATGTAAACAGCCAATGAGCACCACAGAGTGCTTTCTCTAGGTGAAAACATGAAAGAGCTTAGTTTAGGGGTAAAGAAATTTGCAATAGTTTTACTGTAATATCTCAAATTGCAAACTTTCAAGTATAGCATTATTGGTGAAATTATGAAGGCCGCTCCACAGAGTTAAAAGGGAGGTTTATTTAGTGGCATAACTTACAAATGAATGGATAGTTAGGTTGCAGGGTCTGGGAAAGGTATGTCGCAGTCAGGCGGTGTTCTCTGGAGAACTCTGCTCGGTCTACCTCCAGCATCCAGGGAGATGTAACCAAAAGAGCCCTGGCATCCAGAACTTGGGTCTTCAGCGTCCTCTCCCAGCCTCACCTTGTAGGCATGACCATTACCAAAGCCTCAATGGGGGTTAAAACTTCCAAGTCAAAGCTGGAATGGCTACCCACTACATAGCATAGTAAGTGCTCAGGTAAGATAAAAATGCATAATATTTTATATGATGATGTTGTGTAGAAGGAAACAGTATACATATGGTTCACATGCAGCTTCAGGAATCCATGGGAATTCTTGCAACATATGTCAAGGTGATGGATTTGACTACCATCTGTATACATTATGGATTTGCTACAGCAAACTAATTAACATATGCTACTTCACATGATAATCTTTTAAAATATTTTATATGTTTATCAGATGTTTTAGTTTCATACAACATGCTTTGATCATATTCACCTCCCCCTCATCCAACTCTTTCCCATTCACCCCTTTTCTAGCCACCCAACTTCATGTTTTTTGTTTATTTGTTTATTTATTTGTTTGTTTGTTTTTTAATCTTTCAAGACCAATTTGTGCTACCAAAATATCCTTGGATGTGTGGTCTTTCATAGGACAGTGGTCAATTTACCAGGGGCTAATGTCTTTTAAAATAGTTTTTTTTTTAATTCTTTGAGAATATCTCTTTTTATATTGAAGATAGATTCTTCTCTCATGCAATATATCCTGAACACAGATTCTCTTCCCTCTACTCCCCACACCTCCTCTTTCCCCCAGATTCACTCCCCTTTGGTTTCCTTTCAGAAAAGAGCAGGTCTCCAAGAGATGACAGACAAACAGGACAAAACAAGATACAATAAGACAAGACAAAAGCCCTCATATTGAGACTGGGTCAAGGCAACCCAATAGGAGGAGAGAGTCCAAAAAATAGGCAAAAGAGTCAGAGATACACCTGCTCTCATTCTTAGGGGTCTCACAAAAACACCAAGCCATAACATATGCTTAGAGAAGCTGATGCAGACTCTTGCAGGCCCTGTGCTTGCTGATTCAGTCTTTGTGAGCCTAAATGAACCCTCCTTAGTTGATTTAATGGGCCATGTCATCATGGTATCTTCCATCCCATCTGACTCCAACAATCTTTCCTTCCCCTCTTCCAGGGGTTTCCCACTCTACTAGGAAAGGGACCATGTGGAGACTTCCAATTTAGATTCTCTCTCCACATAATGTCTGACTGTGGGTCTCTGCACCTGTTCCTATCTGCTGCCTGATGAAGCCTCTCTGATGATGACTGGATAAGGCACTGATCTATGAATACAACAAAATATCATTAGCAATCATTTCATTTTTTTTCCAGTCATGTTTGGTTCTACCTGGGCCATCCTGTCTCTGATCCTGGCCATGCAGGTAGTTTAGAACATGGGCTCCTTCTCATGGTTTGAACCTCAAGTTAACCCAGACATGGATGGCCATCCCCACAAGTTCTGAATGACCATTGCCCAGGACATCTTGCAGTCAGGAAAGATTGTAAGTTGAGAGTTTTGGAGCTGGGGTGGTGTCCAGATTTCTCTTTCCATATCCAGCAAATTACCTTCCCATGCCAAATAGACTAGAACATAGGGGTGAAGGCTCCATATAAGCACTAGCTTGACCTCTCTAAGCTCTCTAAGTTCAATGAGCTGTGTGGATGTTATCCTTGTCAATGAAACTCCACCCCACCCACCTGTCAGTTTTTGAAGAGCAGTCAAAATGATGCTCTCTCATAGCATCAACCTGGGTTGTTTAGGGAATTTCCATGGGAACTCATTGGCTAACAACTCAACCAAATGGAACACAGTGCCACTACTGTAAGCCTTGTCTAGCTACAAAAGATGGCCAGTTTAGACTCCATATCTTCAGTTACTAGGAGTCTTTACTAGGGTTACCCTTACATATTCCAGGAAGTATCCAATGTCCTAGGTTTCTGCAGCATGCCCTATATGACTTCAATTCCAGCTGTCTCTTCCCACACACTCTTTCTCTTCATTGCTTTCCCACACCACCAGATCCCTCCTGGTCCTGTCCCCACCTGCCCCCAGTCAACCCACAAAATCTATTCTATTTCCCCTTCCCAGGGTTATCCATGACCTAGAGCCCTCCTTTTTATGTAAACTCTCTGGGTCTGTAGATTATAGTTTGACTATGTGCATTGACTCTATTCATAGCAGACAGAAACTAGAAATAAACTAGATATCCTTCCACTGAAAATGGATAAAGAAAATGTGGTACATTTACACATGGAATATTACTCATCAGTTAAAGAAAATGACACCAAGAAATTTACAGGCAAATGGGTACAACTAGAAAAAAAATCATCCTAAGTGAGGTAACTCAAATCCAGAAAGACAAATATAGTATGTATTTACTTTATAAGTGAGAATTAGCTGTTAACTAAACAATATTCTTGCCATGGAGGACATGGGAATGGGGGTGGATTGGGGGGAGGACGGGGGGGCAGGAGGAGGGAGGACAGGAGAATCCATGGCTGATATGTAAAATTAAATTAAATTATAAAATTTAAAAAATGAGAGTTTCATATATGCATACAATGCACTGTGATCATATCACACCACTCTTTCCCCCTATTTCTTCCAGATCCATCCCATTCCCCTATTCTCCTTATCTTTTTAAATAAGCTACTTAGCTCAATTTGTGCAACCCATATATTTATGAATGTAGGGCTATCCACTGAGAATGGCTGACTCACACAGGCCATAAACTCAAAGAAAATAGGCTCTAGCGGCCATCAACTGTCCATATTTCTTCAGATGGGGAGGGAGGCTCCCTCTCTCCCCTGTCCATGCTAGAATCTTGACTGGCTTGATCTTATGCAGGTCTTATGCAGGCAACCACAGCTGCTGTGAGTCCATGGGTGCAGCACTTCTGTCAAGGTGTAAAGTACTGTTTTGTTCTAGTTCCTCACCTTTTCTAGGTCTTGAAGTCTTTCTCTTCTCTTTTCCTTGGTGGTCACTGACCTTGGGAGGAAAGAGTATAATGTCTATGTCCCAATTATAATCTTTTTAATGAATATCTGTCTTCAGTGTAAGAAGAAAATCTAACAAAGGAACATGTTACAACATTTTAATTGCAGTTTATCATGTGTCTATATCTTGATTAACTTCTTAAAAATAAAACAAATGCATTTTATTAGTATATTCTTTAAATTTGTCTCCAGCTTTACTGAAACAAGTTTGAAGACATAGTGTCTCTTCATATCTTCATAAATCTCCTTAAACTTGGTTAAAAAATACAATGACTTAGATGTTTACAAAATGTTTGTGTATATCATCTCATTTTCAAAATATTCCTTATAAACAAGGTGGAGGAATGGAAGTCAGATGGAAGTGGATAAGGAGTGAGAGGAATGTAGAGAAGAAAGATGAAGAAGTAGAAGATGACAACAAAGATAAAAAGACTTGTTCTTTCCCACAGAGTAAAATAACACCCATGCACAATGAAATCATGTGTTGTTCTTTCAGGACAGGCAAAAACATTCATCCAGAAGCCATTGCCATTGATAATGAATATGATGTCTGGTTTTCATAGTCTGCTATTTCATAGTGTGCAGTGGGGCTTATAGAATAAACTTAGCAGTTTGCTTTGAACTATGTTATTGTTTCTAAATCTGTACTTTAAAAAGAAGGAAGAGATTAGCTGTAAAAATAGTGAAAATGAAAAAATACATGAAAAATAAAGTGTTTCAATTCTCTTATATCAATCTGGCTTTAGCCACAAATTCTCATGTACTAAGTCTATCTTGAAGCACCTCATAGTCCAACCCCACTTTGTAAGTCCTCTCCAGCACCAACAGGCTGCACAATCATCCTTCTCATTGAGAAACCAGGAAATAGATTCTGAAACAGAATATTCTCAATGAAAAAATTCTTTGTGTCTTTCTATCTTTCTGTGTGTCTCTCTGTATTGTCTCCACTTGATTAGTCACTCATATACACACATATTAGAGTAGTATCAAAAACTCATGGTTTTTCTCTCTTTCCCTCATTAAATGATAAATATGAAATAAAAGTATTATAGAAGATAAGATAGGGTGATTTTGCAAGCTGTGGAACTTATCCATTTATCATTTTAAAGTAAAAAGGCTCTGTTTAAGGATTGAAGTCAGGGATAAAACTAATATGCAAATAATGTATTTGAATAATATTGTAATACCAAAAGTTTATCAGAACTTTTCAGAAATATATAAAAATATCCTACAAATCAACAACAGGAAGATAAGATCCAGAGATGGAAAAAATTAAAAAGAAACGGTTCATTTAATATAGAAAACCCAAAGAGAGATACAACAATATGAATCTGAAGTAAGGCTTTTTGACCCTGCACCGGAAGAATGATAGTAGATGGAGATCCACCCTGTGTTTCTAGTGGAGTACAGACTAGTAAAGTACTTCAGAAAAACACTGTCACAAATGAACCACATACCACAACATGTCAGGAACTGCATATGGAAGACAAAAAGAAGTCAGACACTTCCAAGTATGTAGATGTGTGGCACTTTATGAAACAGTCAAAAGTAGGAGGTTAAACACTCCTTCACTGGAGAGAAGGACTAAGTAAATATGTGGGTTCACCCTTGGGAACTCAAGTAAAGGGTTAGAAAAAGATATTCCAATCAAATGGACCTAACAAACAATCTGAGGAAGCCATCCTAATAGCTAACAAAATAGGCATCAAACCAAAATTAATCAAAAAATGGAGAAGGGCATTTCATATTCATCAAAGGAAAAATCCACCAAGATGATATCTCAGCTCTGAACATCTATGCCCCAAATGCAAAGGCACCCCCATTTGAAAAATAAATATTATTAGAGCTTAAATCACATATCAAGCCCCACACATTAATAGTGGGAGACTTCAACACCTTACTCTCACCCGTGGACAGGCCTTCCAAGCAGAAACTATTCAGAGAAATAACAGAACTCATGGATGTTCTGACTCAAATGGACCTAACAGATATCTATAGAACAATCCAAACCCCAAAGAATATACCTTATTCTCAGGAACTCACTTCCTAAATTGACGATATACTTGGCCACAAATCAAGTCTCACCATATACAAAAACAGTTGAGAATAACCTTCTGTGTTTTATTAGACCATCATGGATTAAGGCAGGATATTGATAACAACAGAAAGCCTACAAACTCACGGAAACTTAAAACCTCCATACTGAATGACTATTATGTCAAGGCAGAAAGAAATGAAAACTTGCTAGAATTCAATGAAAATGAAGGGACAACACATCCAAACTTAGGGAACACAATGAAAGTGTTGCAAAGAGGAAAGCGCATAGCCCTAAGTGCCTACATAAAAAAAAGGAGAGATCTCATACTATTAACAGCACACCTGAATGCTCTAGAACAAAAAGAAGCAAACATTGAAGAGTGATAGATGGCAGGAAATAATAAAACTCTGAGCTGAAATCAATAATAAAGAAACAAAGAGAACAATACAGAGAATCACCAAAACAAAGAGTTTGTTCTATGAGAAAAACAACAAAATAAATAAGCCCTTATCCAAACTAACTAAAAGTCAGAGAGAATATCCAAATTAACAAATTCAGGAACAAAAGGAAGGACATCACAACAGACACTGAAGATCCAGAAAATCAGTAGGTCATACTTCATAAAACCATACTCCACAAAATTGGAAAATCTAAAAGAAATGGACAAATTTCTTGACTGATACCATTTACCAAAGTTAAATCAAAATCAGATAAGCAACTTAAATAGACATATAGCCCTTAAGGAAGTAGAAGCAGTCATTAAAATCTCCCATCTCGAAAAAAGCCTAGGGCCAGAGGGTTTTAACAGAGAATTCTACCAAACTTTCAAAGAAGAGCTAATACCAATATTCTTCAAATAGAAATATTGCACAAATAGAAAAAAAGGAACATTGCCAAATTCTTTCTATGAGGTTATAGTTACCCTGATACCCAAACCACACAAAGATACAACAAAGAGAATTAAAAACCAGTTTCACTGGAGAACATTGATGCAATATACTCAATAAAATACTGGCAAACCAAATTTGAAAACACATCAAGAAGATCATCCACCATGATCAAGTAGGCTTCATCCCAGAGATGCAGGGATGGTTCAAACTCAAAAATCTGTCAATGTAATCTACTATATAAAGAAACTGTAAGGAAAAAATAAGAATGCTCATTCAGTAGATGCTAGAAAAGCTTTTTACAGAATTCAACAACTTTTACAATGAAAGTTCTTAGAGAGATCAAGGATACAAGTGACATACCTAAACATAAAAGAGCAATATAAAGCAAGCAGACAGCCACCATCAAATTAAATGGAGAGAAACTCAAAGTAATTCCACTAAAATCAGGAACAAGACAAGGCTGTCCACTCTCTTCATATCAATTCATTATAGTGCTTCAAGTTCTACCTAAAGCATATGACAACTAAAGGAGATCAAGTAATACAAATTTGAAAGTAGAGAGTCAAAGTATTTTTTGCAGATGGTATGATAGTATACATAAGCAAGTCCAACAATTCTACCATGGAACTCCTACACCTTATGAACATCTTTTGTGAAGTGGCTGATACAAGATTAACTCAAAAAATCAGTAACCTGTTGTATGATATTTTGTTTGTGTTCTGACAAATAAAGCTTGCCTAGAGATCACAGGGTAGAGCTAGCCACTAGTTAACTATAGAAGCCAGGCAGTGGCACACACCTTTAATCCTAGCACTTGGGAGGAAGAAGCAGGAAGATCAGGAATTCAAAAGCACCCTGGGCAACATAAGATTGAACCAGTCTAAAAAAGAAACAGAGATGGGCAGTGGTGGTACACATCTTTAATCCCAGCACTAAGGAGGTGGAGATGGGAATGAATATAAGGTGGGTAAAGACAGAATCTCACCCCCATCTAGTCTGAGGATTCATAGAGGTGAGAAGACATGAGTGGCTGCTGCTCTGCTTCTCTGATCTTTCAGGTTTCACCCTCGATATCTGACTCCAGGTTTTTATTGTAAAGACTAATTAGGATCCTGCTCCAGTAGCCCTCCTCTATACAAATGGGCTGAGAAAGAAATCATGGAAATGTAGCTGGTGTTTTCCTGGTCCTGCCTGGCCCACAGTCAGGACAAATCTCTCTCACCTGCCAGTCCCACAGCCAAGTAAACACACAGAAACTTATATTACTTATAAACAGCATGGCTGTGGCAGGCTTCTTGTTATCTAGTTCCTATTTCTTAAATTAACCCATTTCTATAAATCTATACCTTGCCACATGGCTCGTGGCTTACCAATATCTTACATCCTGTTTCTCATGGCTGTGGCTAGCAGTGTCTCCTGACTCAGACTTCCACTTCCCAGAATTCTTCTTTCTTTTTGTCCTGTCTATACTTTCTGCCTGGCTACTGGCCAATCACTTTATTTATTAACCAATCAAAGCAACACATTCATAGCATAGAGAACATCCTCCAGCAGGGAAACTATACTTCTCATGATAGCCACGAATGATATAAAATATCTTGAACTCTAACCAAGCAAATGAAAGACCTATATGACAAGAACTTGCAATATTTGAAGAAAGAAATTTGAGAAGATATCAAAAAATGGAAAGATATCTCATATCCACGGACTGGAAGTATTAACACAGTGAAAATGGCCATGTTACCCAAAACAATCTACAGATTCAACAAAATTTCAATTAAAATCCCAACACAATTCTTTACAGACTTTGAAAAAACAATAGTCAACATCTTATGGAGAAACAAAATAACTCAGGATAGGTAAAACAATACCATTTCAAGCTCTGCTACAGGGCTATAACAATAAAACCTGCATGGTACTGTTACTAAAAATAGACAGGTGAACTAATGAAATAAAATCAAAGACCCAGACATAAAACCACATACCTATGGACACCTGATTTTTGACAAAGAAGACAAAAAACTATACAATGGAAAAAAGAGAGCATCATTAACAAATGGTCCTGGTATAACTGGATTCAGCATGTATAAAAATGCAAATGGGTCCATATCTATCATCCTACACAAAACTCAAGTCCCAGTGCATAAAAGACCTCAACATAAATCCAGTTATCTGATATAAGAGAAAAGTGGGGAATAGTCTTGAATGCATTGGCACAAGAGACAACTTCCTGAACAGAACATCAATAGTACAAACCCTAAGATCATGAAGTAACAAATGGGACCTCAGGAAACTGAAAAGCTTCTGTAAGGCAACAAACACTGTCAATAGGACAAAACAGAAACCTACAGAATGGGAAAAGATCTTCACCATCCCTACATCTGACAGAGGACTGATTTACAAAATATATATATAAATCAAGAAAGTAGACATCGAATCCCCAGGGGATTCTTGGCCCTGGAGGAGATGGGAATGGAGGGAAGGGGCTGGGGGGAAGGTGGGGATGGGGGTGGGAGGGGGGAGGACAGAGGAACCCATGGCTGATGTGTAAAATTAAAACACAAATATAATAAATAAAAAAGGAGAAAAAACAATCCAATTAAAAATAGATTTTAATCTAAACAGAGAATTCTCGAGAAAAGAACCTCAAAAGGCCAAGAAACACTCAAAACACAGCATCCTTAGCCATCAGGGAAATCAAAATAACTCTGAGATTCCACCTTACACCTGTCAGAATGACGAAGGTCAAAAATACAATTGACAGCTCTTGTTGGGGAGGATGTGGAGCAAAGGGAACACTCCTCCATTGCTGGTGGGAATGCGAACTTATACAACCACTTTGAAAATCAATATGATGGCTTCTCAGAAAATTGGGAATCAATCTACTTCAAAACCCATATACCCAAAGGGGCATATATCCAAAGGATGCACAATCATATCACAAAGACACATGTTCAACTATGCTTATAGCCACTTTATTTGTAATACTCAGAACCTGGAAACAACCTAGGTGCCACCTCAACTGAAAAATGGATAAAGAAAACAAAGCACATTTACACAATGGAGTATTACTCAGCTGGTAAAAACAATGACATCAAGAAATTTGAAGACAAATAGATGCAACTAGTAAAAATCATCCTGAGTGAGGTAACCCAGACCCAGAAATATAAACATTGTGTGTACTCACTTAGAAGTGGATATTTACTATGAAGGATAGCAAAGCTACACCCCAAAGACTCAGAGAGGCTAACTAACAAGAAGCAATCAAGGGGGACACTGGGATCTCCCTGGGAATGGGACATTGAAGAGATTTCATGGGTGCACTGAAGAGAAGTGAAGAAGAGAACATGAGGTATCGGGTGGGGGAATGGGGAGGAGAGTACTGCAAGAGATGGCTGGAAAGGGTGTTAATTTAGGGTCAGTTAGAAACCTGGTGCAAGGAAACTCCCAAGAGTCCACAAGAATGGCCCCAGGTAAGACTCCTAGCAAAAGAGTATATGTAGCCTGAACTAGCTACCTACCAGTAGAAGATTGAGACACCAACACAACCACATAATGTCTACAATGTGTCTAGCCTATGGGATGTGCTGGGGTAATGATGGCACAGATATTCTGGGAGTAGCCAACCAATCAGTGATACAGTCTGAAACCAGTGCTACCCCTGACACTGCCTGGAGTGCCAGGACCCAGAGGCTGGATGGTTCAGAGACCTACGATGAGCCAAATATGGCCAGAGGAAAAAAATGGAAAAAAATAAAGAAGCCTAATGATATTCTGCTATACTCAGAGATTGGTGTCTACCAAATAGTCATCAGAGAGGCTTTTGGAAGCAGATGCAGAGACCCATGGTCGACCATTAGGCCAAGCTGGGGGAATCCTGCTGAAGAGAGGGAAGAAGGATTGTAGGAACCAGAGGAGTCAGGGACATCACAAAAAAACCCACAGAATCTACTAACATGGGCCCATAGGAGCTCACAGAAACTGAACCTACATGGAAGTGACCTAATTCCTCTGCATATATGTGACAATGATATAGCTTGGTTTTCTTGTGGGACTCCTAACACAGGGAGCAGGGGCTGTCTCTGACTCTTCTGCTGGCTTTTGGGAGCCTATTCCTCAAACTAGGTTACCTTGCCCAGCCTTAAGACAAGGTGAGCTGCTTAGTCTTACTACAACTTGATGTGCCATGTTTTCTTGATATCCATGGGAGGCCTGCCCTGTCCAGAACATAAATGGAGAAGTGGATTGCGGAGTTGGAGGGTGGGGTGGGAGGAGGAGGGAGGGACTGTGATGAGAGAAGGGAGGGAAAACTGCAGGCAAGATGTAAAATCAGTAAATTACTTAATTAAAAAGAAGAAATAAAAATCTCATTTCCCTCCAGCACAGTTTTTGTCCCTTCCTGTTCCTTTAGGAAAGATATGGGTCAGATAGAGCAGAAGAATACCAAAAATTGGGTATTTGATGTCCTAAAGTGTTTGTATTCCACTGTGAAAGTGGTCATGGAACAAGCCCTAGATATAGACTCAGACGTGCAGCATGGCCTTAGGGCTGGAAATCATTTTGAGGCCTCACACTTTGTCATAATAAACCTTTCACATTACCATCACATATCGGTTATGATAAAGTGTGTATATGAATGTGCATGTGTGCCCGTGTGTGTGCGTGCGTGTGTGTGTGTGTGTGTGTGTGTGTGTGTGTGTGTGTGTGTGTGTGTGTGTGTGTGTGTGTGTGTGTGTAGACCTTGAAGAAACAAAGGGAATTTGGCCACTCAGGGTGTCATGAAGAATGCTGCTTTGAAAGAAATCCTTACAAGCTCGTATACAAACTGTTTATTTACAGCTCTGCAGCTATCAATAACAAAAACAATTAAATTAGCTGGGTCAAAAGCCCATTTGAGCTGAAGAACTCTATTAGAAAATTAA
Organism: Onychomys torridus; assembly: GCF_903995425.1. Lineage (NCBI taxonomy): Eukaryota > Metazoa > Chordata > Mammalia > Rodentia > Cricetidae > Onychomys > Onychomys torridus. Next base: position 93,488,371 of record NC_050444.1, read on the forward strand.
GGTTTGTGGAAAGTGCCCCTCACTAGCCTTTCTCACATGAAATTGATGTAGAGCCTGTTTGGCTTTGTTAAAATACTAAAAGGATTAATAGCTTTCATGTTAGATAATATTGCCCACAAACAGTGCCAAGTTTAAGATCCCACCCCCACCCCCAGTGTGAATGAGGACTGTTGCCTTGATTCATTTTAGAGAATGGATGGCACTGTGTCGAATCTAGAGAGGATCTGGGGTGAGGTTTGACTGTTTGGGGCGGGTCACCCATTGTGAAGCCCAGCAATGGTGTGGAATTTGCTATCCAACTCCAACTAATAAGTCAAATTGTGGCTTCAGCTGCATCTCTGAATAAACAGCAAATTTCTTCATTAACTGATCAAATACAGAGCTCAAATGTCACTGCTGTGTTCTTTTGTGTAGGAAAATAATAGATGATAACTAATATTTAGGGCTTTAGAAGGTGCTGGTAAGCACAGAAATCCACAAGGCATTTGTGTGCTAACATCATGCAGTGATGTCCTACTCACAATGGAGCCTGCATTTGATTAGAGGAGGGTTCAGCTCCAGAGAAGAAATGAATCCCTTGAGCCCAGTAGTCTTCAGTGGAGCTTGACAGGAGCAGGAGCGTCCTAGTGTGGTATTCTGCTTCACTCATGCTAATGGTGTGGCATCTCCATGGATTCCTTCCCTCTGTCTTTCCCTCTCTCACTCATCTCCTCCTCTCCCTGTCCTCCTCTCTCTTCTCCCTCTGATACAGTAGAAATCTAGGTGTCCCCTCCTGGGTTTGTCTCATTAATTTAAAACAAAAATTTAAATAGGCTCAAATGGGAATTCAAGGCCAATTCTAAACAACATCACAAAGCAAACAACAACAAAATAAAATAACAACTACTGAGAGCTATCCAGAGAACAGGGACCAGAAGGGGGAAAGAGCCATACCATTTAAGCTGTCATGGAGGTCAGACACAAGGGTGACAAACAGCTACACACCAGGAAGGGGATTTAGAGAAACTCTGAGGAAGTCCAGGATGCTGCAGAAGTCCAAGTGTAAGGGCAAGGAAGCTTAGACAAGAGATGGAAAGAAGAAAGGCAGGATTTACACAGTTCTGAATAGTTCAGGAAAGAAAGCAGATTGGCAAACTAAACAGTTGTGGCCTGTAATCAACTGCTCTAGGGCTGGCAGTTCTTGGAAAGAAAATCATAGTATCCCATTAAAGAATTAATTATAGCATCTATCTCTTTAGTATGGCTTACATTGACCCTGCATTCCTAGGGTGTTCCCTTGGCCAAGTGATCAACCTGCCCCAAATGGAATGTTAGGTTTCTACCCAGGCCAGTGATTCCACTCTCTCAGCCAGGTTTTCCTCTATGGAACTTCAGTGCTGCTCTAGCACCTCCCTCCCTCTCTCCCTCTAGCCCATCCCCCTTTCTATTCCTTCCCTTCCTTTATTTCTCAGAATTGTGCAGCTGTTTGTTTATAGACATTTTCTTTGAGAAACACTTTGTATTCACTATGAATTCATTGAATGTGTATCTCCAACTTAGATTTTTATGATAAATTTGTATTTTTATTCATCTTTTGGAATCTCTCTATCAAGAAATCTGTGGGGTTTGTTGTTGTTGTTGTTGTTTTAACAGTTCCAGTATTGGTTACATTATCATCTCTTCAAACATCCTCACTGTAAGAAGTCTTTCTCTGTCCCACCAGCTAGCTCCCAAATAATGACATGGAGACATCTTATTAATTATGAAAGCTCAGCCTATAGCTTAGGCTTGTTCCTAACTAGCTCTTATATCTTAAATTAAATTAAATTTTTATGAAGCTATGTTCTACCATGTGGCTTTTACTTCTATGGCACTTTTGTGTGCCCAACTCATTCTACATCTGGCTGTCTTCTCTGTATTTTTCTTCTTTCCAGAGGTCTCTATGCCCAGAAGTCCAGCCTAACTTCTTTCTGCCTAACTAATAGCCAATCAGCTCTTTATTAAACCAATCATAGTGACACATCTTCACAGAGCATAAAGGAATATTTCATAACACTCTCTTCTTTTTGTGTGTATATTATTCTGCCTCCATTTTCTGCTCACCACCATCTCAAATTGTAACTATGGAAGGTCACTTAGTCCTCTCTCATATTTTCACAACCTTCGGTAAACAGCTCATATCATGCCTAATATATAAAAGTAGGTAGTCTGGGTGCATACATTACATCCACCATCCTGTATTCTCTGACAAGTTGTATATAGTCCCTATCTTTGTTTTCGAGACTGTAAAATATCCAACACAGTGATATCTGCCTCTTTGAAGTATAAGGTTAAAAGAAGACACTCAACGAAAACAAGTCACCTGGTATCTGGCTTATTGATATAAGGATGTGAACTAGTTTATTTTCTTCTGTCTTTCAAATGTTTTATCCACTTTGTGCCTAGGTCTGCTCTGATGTTGCCTTCAAATTCTATCATTTCTGTGCAATATCTGGTCTCTGATCCCAACCCCCAACTTATTCATAAGTTTTTCATTAATAATATTGCTTACACTACTACCTTTCTAAAAACTAATCATTGGAGCATTTGTTGTATTAATATGTATACTGGTGACAAGTGATGAAGGCAGATGAAACACTTCACAGTGGCAATTTTGAATCTGCCTTCTCTCCAGTTAACTTCATGTTCTAGACACAGGCTCTCAGGTGATTCATAGACCACTCTTTCCTTCATTCTTCCCTTAGACCACTGAGACCATTTAGACCACCTTCAACAGCACCCACTATACAGTCTTCTCAGCTTTCTAGCCATAAAGCATGGTGGTGGTTTGCTTCCAAGGAGGTTGTAAAGGTAAGATTGCACAAAAAAGAGAAGGTGGCATCTGTCCTCTAGTGATCCTGTTCTGGCCATGTTCTGCCTCTGGAGACCCACTATATATGTTTTCCTCAACAGCCATAAAGTCTTCATATTAATCCCATAATTCATCACCAATTATACTAAATTAGACTAATTTGCTAATATGGTAAATCATACCTTTAATTACAACTGATCTGCAACTTGAAAAAACTCAATGTTAAGGCACATTTAGAAACTCCTATATTCTTATATTATTCTCAGAGATTTGAATGGTTAACCATCACTCTTCACCAAGAATTGGGCTATTTTCAACTTCCTGAAGAATTGTTGTTACCATTGAGTCTTCTTGACAACTCTCAGTGGCATACAGGGGAAATATTATTACCTCTACTTTTCTGATGAAGAAATTGATGCGTGGGAGATTAAAAGATTTCTCAAGGTTTCAGCTCTGGCTGGTGAATAGCAAATCTAAAAAAAAAAAAAACAAAGCTTCTGATTCATAATCTACTGTTCTCTCTCCCACCTACTTCACACATCTCTTGTCACATGTAGTGCTCTCAGAGAGCATTGATAAAAACTGAGCATGTTAGTAAAATTCAAAGAACATTTTAACAAATATTTATGCATCTTTAAATTGTGCCTCTATTTCATGATAATAAAAAATTGTATCATCAATTTACTAAATTTGGAAAATGAAAACCTATGAAAGGAAAAAATAGAGCATGATTTTGCCATGTAATTATATTTTGGTTAATTTCCTTTCAATATTTTTTCTGTACTTGATTCATTTTATTTACATTATCATGTTCTCAGTTACATTCGATTTTTTTCTCCTTTCCATGTGGTATTTTTAACTTTAGAAACACAGAATTACTAATATTATTACTATAGTATAAAAATATTCTGTTTCTAAGTTTATTTTAATATAATTAGTAACATCTAATTTGGGTCATTTTCTGTACATTTTTACTATCTTTCATATCTTTTAATTACTTAATTCCTCTTAACACTGAGTATCACATCTCCAAATAAGGATATGGTAAATATACATTTATCTACAACATATGCTGAGGTAACAAAATTCAAACTTGAATTTATAGAGAATGACCCTGATCTACACAGCATACCAAGCAGGAATTAATTCACCCCAGGCAGGATAAATTACACAGACATGGAACCCTCATTTATTTGACCCACAGAGAGACCAGAAGCACCCAGCATTCCCCTTGCTCCAGCTACTGTGAATCTAGGAGAAACTCAAAAACAAAACTCTGACTTTGGTTCATCTTTTAAACTCACTTTCTTTATGGCATGTAGAAATCTCAGATAGTTCATTCTGACTTACTTAATACTAATTAAAATAGAGACATTTATATAAGTGCATTTTATCCTTTCCATAAATACTATAAGAGTAGAGACAGAGTATTTCCAAGTTTTAATAACCCCACAGAAGTGATAAACAGTTAGTCAAATAATGTCAGACTATAAAGGACTTTACTATTAAGAAATTCAAAGTATATTGAGCCAGAGGCCAAGGGCTGAGTTTTGTTAGCTGTTTGTCCTGAAGCAAATGTCTTGATCTCCCTAGCTTCATTAGTCCAATCTGCTAACTGCAACACTACTTGCTTTGTAAGATGATAGTGAAAATTAAAAGTGGTTATTTCTATAAAGTACCTAGAATAATGCTGGACTGAGCTAAGTCTGGAATGGCTATTAGATAGAATTAGTTTTATCACTTTATTTTATGGAAACAGGGACTAAAGAGCAGGATTAACAACCTAGGTTCAACTATTTTTATATTAAACCAAACTTAAAAGGTATTCTAAATTTGGATTTTGGTAAAAATCACTCCAATAAAGTTTTGCTTTCTATTTTTTAAACTTGATATCTTCAAACAACATCCTTCCCTGAATTCTCAAACCCTTGTGTATTACAGAGGAAATTGAATCAATAAATTCCTGATTCACTTACCTTAACTCATCAAACCATCATTAGAGTTATTTCATGTCTGGGGAAGTCCTACATGCTTCCGCGTGCAGTGTGAATAGCTTCTCCTTCTAAACCAATACATTTTCAAGACAGCCATAAATAGCAATGAAATACTAAATAATAGGTGCAACCCTGAACTTCAAATTGTTGAAAATCAAGGAAGCCTGTTATGTGCAGTCTTGATTTTCTCAGAATGACTTAACCCTCGATTATCAGAGATAAGTACTTCCGGCTCAGCACACCTATGTTTATCTATAAGTAGTATTTATTGAATGTCTGCTATGTGACTATTCTTTCATAGGGGAAGTATAAACTGCCTTTCATCAGTTCTGAACTTAGTATCATGAATTGCTACTGAATCAACACTGGCATTTTCAGCTGGCGAGAGAAGACTCTGAAAGACAGAGGGGTTCATCAGGGCCTCTGCTTAATCACATGGTTCTTCACTCTGGATCTTGTAGGCAACGTCTCTATATGTTGGGTCTTGTCACAATAATCACACCTGAAATTTAATTCCACGTTTTAGCTGTCAGCTAGAAATTCAACTTGGGTTTGACCTGCTTTATATCAGAGCATGGCTCAAGGCTCTGACTTACCATTTCTTTAGCTTTAACATGGACTACTAGAGGCAGAATATACACACCGAGAATAAAGTCCATTCTGGTATAATAAACATAGAAACAGTAGCAAGCATGCTAAGCTGTAGAAGAAATGGAATGGATGGAGATGGAAGGACCACAGCAATTTCACAGAATATTCCTGATATTGGTGTTGCTGGATCGTCTTTGTTGGAGTCAGAATAAACCACAGTTCTAAACATAACAATATTAAGAGACACAGAAGCTTTCAAAGAGTATGAATTGACTGGCCCCTGAGTAATATGGACTGTGAAATATATTTACATATATATATATGTGTGTGTGTGTGTGTGTGTGTGTGTATATGATATTCATATATGTATATATGTGATATATATATATATATATATATGAACCTGGAGAATTTTACAAGCATTTGAAACCATATCTAGCTTTCCTAAGACTCCATTTCCTCAGCTGTGAAATTGGGATCTAACTCATTGGACTTGTATAAGAAATAAATGGATTTTAGTATTGACTCATTCAGAACTTATTAAATATTCAATTAGTGTTAACTGTTGAGTCTATATCTTATTTGATTTAGAGTAATAGAATGTCTAAATGGATATATAATTAGAAAGACACACTGGCAATGGGATGTCCTTAAGAGTGTGTGTGTGTGTGTGTGTGTGTGTGTGTGTGTGTGTGTGTGGTGTTTATAGAAGTTTATAAAAAGGTTTTTGTTCTTGAATTTGCTCTTTTTGTTTGTTTGCTTTTGTTTTGCGATAGAATTTCACTATGTGGCCTTGACTGATATGGAACTCACTATATATACCAGGCCGGTCTCAAAGTTATAGAGCTCCACCTGTCTCTGCTTTTGAGTGCCTGAATTAAGATATGTACTGTCTCACCTGGCTTGTTTTTTAAATTTTTACTTAAGTTGGGGACAAGTAGACATGGTTAAATTGTAAGCAGGAGAAAATGTAAACAAAGACATAAGTAAACAAGTCCAGGGAAAAAATGCTGTACCAAGCCAGAAAGTCCACTTAGAAGCAGCATTCTGGCTAATGTTGGCCTTTCAACCTGCATGCAACAGAGAAACTGAGCTCTGCTAACAATCAAGTAAAACATCAAGAAGGAGGCTGAACCAAAGCAGGCAGTGCCTGGTGGAACTGTGCTCAAAGTCTATCAAAAACAAATAAAACCTCTCTTTAAAGGCTGAAATGAACAGTAGAAGGCCAAGAAAGACAGAGACTCTGTTAACTCTGGGTCAGATACCAGCAACGGGGGCTCCTGTTGAATTAGGAAGGATTTAGGGTAGACACCATAGCTCTTATTTAGACCTTTTATTTCTTTTTTATATGGTGTTTTATTAAAAGAATATTTTCTTTCCTTTTTACATACCAACCCTTTTTCCCCCTCCTTCCTCTTCTTCCTCTCCCCTCACCTACCCCTACCCTCCTCCCACCCACTCCTCACACAGAGTAAGGCCTCCCTTGAGTAGTCAATACAGGCTGTTATACCATGTTGGGGCCAGACCTACCACCTCTTTCCTGCATCAAGGCTGAGTAAGGCATGGCACCTTAGGGAATGGGGGTCTAAAAAGCCAGTTTGTGTACCCAGGTTAAGTCCTGGTCCCATTGCCAGGGAACTCACAAACACATCAAGCCAAGCAACTTTCACCAACATTCAGAGGGCCTTGTTTAGTCCCATGAAGGCTCCCCAGCTGTCAGTCCAGAGTTCATGAACTCCCACTAGCTTGGGTCAGCTATTTCTATAGTTTTTCCCATCATGATTCTGAACCTCAAAATTACTATACAGGAAGATCCATTGGAAAGATGTTGTGATTGATACAGAGGAAAGCAATCAGTGAAGGTGGAATACCGTTCCAGACAGTGGAGACAGTAAGAATGGGTGGGGGCAATTGTCACAAAATCACATAACTTCTTAGTGATAGAAAAATCCATGTAGCTTAAATGCAAGTGGATATTGGGAGATTGTGAGAGAAGTCACAAGAGGAGGATGTGGTCAGACTATGGAAGAAATTGCATGACCTTATAAAAATCACAAGTTTTTTTGTAATAGACTCATATTTGGTAACTATTTGGTACTTGAATTATCTACTGTAATAATTTTTCCATAATTGCAGATTACTATTTACTTGTGGTTTTTTCTTTAGTGTGATATTTAAAAGACCTAATGTTTTCATTTGATGATATTTTTCTTATCATTAGAAATTTATTTATAAAATCACAGATGGATACAAAAAAAAAGCTTCCTTTGTCTTAATACAAATGATAACACATACAATGATTGTGGGTTTGGGACTTTATGAGACAGGTTCTCATCCCATGTAGCACAGACTGACTTAGGATTCACTAAATACCCAGGAATAACACTGAACTTCTAATATTCCTGCCTTCACTTCCCAAATCCCAAGTCTCATATGGGTATGAGAACCAAAGCTCTCGATTGTTAATTTTGTATTTTTATGAAAAGGGGTTATTTTGGCCCACTCCTTTTGAAGTTTCAGTCCATGGTCACTTGGATCTTTTACTTGGGATGTGTCATAAACCATGGTTGGGGATGCACTGTGGAGCAAGATAGCTCACTTTATAACAAGAGACCTGAACACAGAGACCCATGTTCTACAATTTCCTACGACAGTAGCACAAAATAATCCAAAGAAACCCTACACAGCCCATCTCTTAAACTCTCTACCATGTTCTAAAAGTGCCTAGCTGGGGATAAAATGTTTAACCCCTGGCCCAAAGCGGGATATTCCACCTTTAAACTAAAGAGAGACTGTTGGATATGGCATGGAACTCACATCTGCATACTAAGGGTAGACCCCCCCAAGTGTCAAAACCTGAAAACAAAGCTGAGTGAACCACAGTCCTTAAACTTCAGCATGTTTTCCATTCTCACAGTGAGGAAGCAATTGTTTCGAAGCCATTGTTGGTTGCTATGACAATGCTACAGGTTTCTTCCAACCAGGCTGGATAGAGAAAGTTTGTACGTGTGCAGGTCAAACACTACATAGGACATACTAGACCATGAATTGAATGTTTCAATTCTTAACTCAGTTTGAATGTGCAGTTTGAGACAAGAATTTTTATGTACGTCAAGAACTAAAAGAAAAAATATATAGTTGATTTTTATTCTTATCAGCACTACAGAGCAAACTAAAATGTTAAATTCTTGTGAGCAGAGAAGTCAGTTTGAAGGTAGAAGTTCACATATCTGCAAGAGAGTTAACTCACATGGTAGTATGCTTTCACCAGTAGCTCAAAAATGCAATCAGAGACAACAGATAGGTTGGTTGCCAGAATGCAGAGCTTTCTGGAAACTTGTGTTTACTAAAAAAAAAAGTCTAGTAAGGACATAACTTACAACATGCTGGATAGATTGCCTCTGTGAACAGCCATGCATAAGAAATGGACAGTTCAAATAAATGTTTGTTAACTGACAAAATAAATCTTTCGGTTCAAAAATAATGTCTCTTGCTAATTATTATGCACAAATGGGCTTTAATCCTTCCCCGATTGTATCTGCATGTCCTAAATAAATTAAAGGAAATGATAAGATGGAGATGCTCAGCTAAATTAACTTAGGTTAGAAGGTGCTTCACACCTTACTTGCCTTGGAATCTGCATTGATTTCATTAAACTTTAGTACTTGCTAAGCCAAAGTCTTTGGTTCTCTCTTTGTATCTGTTCTCTTTCCTATTTCTGTTCCGTATGACTGATTTGCTCATTTTATTCCTTGTATTTTACTTCCTCTTTGTCCAGAGTCTCTAAACTCTTTTTGGCTCAGATTTTAATAATGCACAACCCACTCACCAAGCTACCTCATTCTGTGGTGAGTGTTGCATCCTCAAGACATTTACAAAAACAATCAGCAAATACTCTGTTGTAATTAGGTCAAATAATTCTAGAAAATTCCTTTTGTTGACTGAGCCTATAGACTCATCATGGTCTCTTAGCGCTTTTTTTTTTTTTTTTTTTTTTTCTTGGCACAAAGATAATTACTTCTATTACATCCCCAAATAGCAATGCTTTTCTTCTCCAGTCTTTGTTTGGAGCTGTCTATTAGCTCACTGACACAAGAGTTTCTAATATGTTGTTTTGGTCCATAATTTATTTACTACATGAATTTCAGCTGAGCTGCAAGCATTTAGATTCTAGCTTAGGTCAGCTATTTTCTATCCAGATTCCTTATCTTTTTAGTTAAATATATTAGAAGTTCTGATAAATCCAAGGCTATATATGCACAGATAGCTATTTAAAAGCACGTGTCCATAAATTGATAGGCCATTCTTTTTAAATACTGATTAGTGCTGTATTAGTCTCTGAGTGATCTGCTACTCTTCAGTGTTTTCACTACAGCAGTCTACCATCAATTCTCAACCAAATGCTCACTTGTATCCTTATAGTTCAGAGTTCAGGAAGTAAACAGTTTAAATTTCCTGAAGTCAGAACCCGGTGGTTTCTGCAACATACTCTCATAGAATAGAACAATACCAGTTTTAAAGTTTGTTTTTGTTTTGTTTTGTTTGTTTTGTTCTATTTTGATACACGGTCTCTCTGGTAGGTCTGACTATCTTTGAATTTGCTCAGTAGACCAGGCTGGTCTCGAACTCAGAAAGACACTGCTTCTGCCTCCCAAGTGCTGGAATTAAAGGTGTGTGTCAACACCACCCAGACTCTAGTTGTAAAGTTTAATCCAACAAATCTTCTGGTACACTAGCCCGGGCAGTCACTTAATTTTGATGGCCATGTCAATAGATTCCCTCCAATCAACATTATAAAATATTCAGTTGCTAATGAACACTAACTAAAATTCCTTTCCATCAATGGGGTTATCTGCCATTCTCTTCATCCTTTGAAGGTGCAAACATTTGTTTTATTTTGGTTTTGTTTGTTTTCTCTGTTTTTAAAATGACTTTTGGGTCTACAATAAACAGTAGACAGTTGCTGTTTTTCCACTAAACACATTCTTACAAATACTCATAATAGTATATACATCAATGAATTACCTTATTATCCACCTTGTCAGAACATAAGATTCTCAGCTACTTAGCACCAGAATGTAATCCTAATAGATGTAAATCAAATCCCACATTCCAACTGCTGTCTTCAATGTGTGACTGGAATAAATAAGGAATGAATCCTGTCAGGCCAATGAAGTGCAAAAGAGATATGTATGGGGCATGTCTGGGGATACTGTTTCCAATTGCTCTCTCCATTGCCAACATAACAAAAGTTTTATTTATACTGCACTGAGTCAAAAAGTGCATGGTTAGGAATAGATGTATTCCCTCTCTTTAAATCCCATCTTTTCTACCTTGTATGACCTTGGGAAAGTTGTTTATTATCTCTGTTTCTTGTTTCTCATATGTAAAATGGATATAATAGGAATTTCTACATATGGAGTTTTAGTTCAAGTCATGTAAACCTGTACTTCTTAAGCACTGAAAACAGTGCTTGGAACAAAATAAGTCTTTTCAGAAAATAAATGTAGCTCTAGGAAGGGTCAAAACCTGGAGATATGAAAACATGGACTTCAAACGGTATAACCCTTCTGAAGCTAGCCCTAAGCAGCTAGTTTTGAGCTATGAGTCATCATTATAGCTTTGTTGATTAAACCAGGTTCACATGAGCACTCTGTTTCTACAATGAGATAGTCTTCATTTTAATAAAGACAACACAGCATTTTTGTTTTGAATATAAAGATAAAGAAGACAGGGATACTGCCTCACATTTAACACATACTTACTAAATATCTATTATAAATACAGCAACCAGCAATTACTGAAGGTAAAGTGAGATGGATTTATACAAATGACTATAATGAATGATATAAAGACAGCCACTGGCAAGTTACCCAGAAAAGTCCCATAGAGATTCAGTTTTTCATTTGGCATTTGTCTTAGTTACTTAGTCGCTCTGATAAAGTACTCAGACAAAAATGTAGGAAGGGGTTTATTTTGGATCACAGTTCATGAATGCAGTCTAGCAGGGCTATAAAATCAGACACTGGAACATTAAGCAGCTGGTCACATTACCTCCACACACTGGGAGCCTAGGGAGAGTAATGACAGCACTCAGCTCACTTCTACCTCTTTAGACTCAGTAATGTGTCCCAAGACGGAGAATGGTGCCACCCAAAATGAAGGTGATACTTTTCATATCAACTAACCTGCCTGGATAATCTCACAGAAGCATGCCCAGGGGCTAACCTAACGTAGAAAATATTTCACAAATGTGGCCAGAGGTGTGTTTCCTAAATGATTCTAGAGTCTAAAATTAATATTATCCTGTCAAGGTAATATTAGTCATCACAGTATTCTTGAGACTGTGCCATTTCTAAGAATAAGAATGTAAGATCTTTTGTAAATTCTGTGTTTCCATTTATTTATCAAAAAAAGTTCATTGAGTTCTTAGAAGTGTCAGAAATAATTTTAAAAAGTTAGATATTGACCAATTTAGACATTATACCCATTCCCACACAGCAGCAGTGGTCAGGAAGTTCTTAACTAAAGAGTCATATATATTGTGAGGAGCTAGGAGTGTGACTCCATAATATAATGCAGCCTTAACATATGCAGGGTCCTGAGTTTAATGTCCAGCACACACACACACACACACACACACACACACACACACACACACACACGCACACACACGCACACACACACACACACACACACACGCACACACACAAACATATGCACATTATTTAAATACAATTAATTGTGTTTTTGAATAGAGAAAATTCACACAATTTCAAAGATATTAGACAAAGAAAATGTGGAGTCACCACAGATTTTTGTATTTTATGCATAAGGAATTGCTTTATCAAAGAGACTCATGATTGCTCAGCTGGTCATCATGGGAGTCAGAACAAAAACCCAGTTCTCTTGGATTCTTCCCTCCTGCTTTGTCCTTTCCGGTGAGCATCATGTTAATGGATGGAACTATTTATTTCAGTTTACAATGATCCTAGGTGGATCATAATTCCTAATAAAACACTATTCTCAAAATAAATACCACATGTCTTTCTAAGTAAACATAAGTAACTGCTGTTTAAAGTTTATGTCGGGGTCAGTGAGATGGCTCAAAGGTTGTCATGTAATCTTAGCCAACAAAATTTGATCCTCAGAACCTACATAAAGGTAGAGAGTACCAACTATACAGGCTGTCATCTGACCTCCACTCTATGCATGGCTCATTTGTCCATGCACAGGAATGCATACAATAATAATAACAATGATGATGGTAGTAGTATGTCAATAACAACCTTCTTGCAGTAAGGTAGGAGTATTGTTCACTTAATGTTAAGATATTTTACAGTAAGTAACGAAAGTTTGAACTCAAAGAGGGAGAAAAACGTCTGTAATAAAATTTTCAGTACTAAATTAATGTCTTATCCAGTTGTGCTGGACTGATTCCTTGCCTTTCCTTGACAAACTGACAAAGAATGAAAACTAACTCAAATTATACTACTAGAGTCACATATGGCTTAACTGGACTCTTAGGTTGAAGTGTTGACATGTGGCTATTTTGTAGAAACAAATGATCATTAAAGAGAACAGAGCAGGCAACACAAACAGGAGGCTATTAGCATGTGTCACCACCGGCTTCTTGTAGAAACAGCCTAATGGGCAACAAATAATAAAAGTTACTGTTTTGAAACTAGCTCAATTAATGGCTTTTGTTGTTGTTGTTGTTTCTCATGGGTCAAAGCAAACTATTTTGGTCTTGTTTTCCCTGCTTTCCAATACTGACCATTATTCCCTATAGGCAGAGTCGGGGTCCCTTGATTCGCTTCAGCTCACTTCTGTGAAGAGCACTCATTAAAAAAAATGTCCTTACACTTTACCACCTTCTTTGCAAAGTGCATTTTGTTTTTATTGCATTTTTCATGCTTAAGGTATCTCAAAGCAATTTACAGTAATGAGTTTCAAATCTGGATTGACAGTGGCTCTGTAGGCAATCATGTTAGCCATTTCTGATTCAAGGAAAGCTAATTCTAAATCCTGGAATTAAAATCTCTCTTGTCAAAAGAGGCAGTCTCCTGGGAGATAGCATGTTTCCTTCGGCTGTCCCATTCTCCCTCCCTCACACTCTTGCTCTCTCTCTGATCTCCCTTTCCTTTCTTCCTCTCCAAACTTACTTTGACAGCACTGACAGCTATCATGTGGCTATAAAAGGATGGAATATATGTCATTCTCACAGAGACATTTTCTTCTGCTGTGTTGGGGCCTTGTATATGCTATGAACACCCATTTAGTGATTTAAGATATAATTTAGAGAGTGCTTGGATCACTTTGGAAATGTGTTAAATTAAAGAACCAGGTTATACTAGGTCTGCCACATTAATACTATTAATCCCTGCAGTCCCAAACTTGTGTCCAAAAGCCTACTTATTTGATGTCATCTTCCACATGAATCCTGTTCTGGGATTAGTAATCCCTCCTAAAATGCTCCTGGATAGCATCCTGAATCCTTATAATATGATTTTGTAATGTAAGTTGTATTTAGTATTTGTCTATGTCCTTGAGTAATGGTAAACATTACAGTAACCTTCTCTAATGTGACATGATTGTACCCTAGTATTTACTATCTTGTCTAACTTATAATGGTTAGTAGGTAATGTAATTAAGAATAAAGAGGAAAGAAAACATGAAACTGATTTAGAGAGAGAGAGAGAGAGCCAAAGTGGAAGAGAAGGGAAAAAAGTGAAGGGTGATAAGAAAAGAAAGTTAAATAGCTTCCTGTACATGCTGGAACAAACTGGGATTGGTCTAATTCCATGTAGATAATCTAGACTGTTTGGGTTGTTAAGCGATTTCTGTTTACTTACTTCATTTTGTTTCTGTAACAGGACCCTATTGACTGGGAGGGTTTATGCACAGCAGAGACTAATTGCTCACAGTTCTGGAAGTTGGGAAATCAAAGAACAAGGTTCTGTCTCATTTTGTGCCTGTTGAGGGTCTGGTTCCTGGTTCACAGAGGCCAATCTCAGTGTGTTCTCATTTGGAGAAAGTAGAAACTATTTGGGTACCTTTATTTGAGACACCAATCCCATCTTGTAGTCTCTGCCTTCATAACCATCGAGCCATCTCTCCAGCCCAAATAATCTAATCATTTACATGGCTGGTCTCCTAATACATTCCCTGTTGAGATCAGGTTTTCTGTGAATCTGATAATGGTATTCACCTTCTTCCTGATAAAGGGATTACTTCCATGAGGATTCTAGTAAAAGGTCTTTCAGCCTTTGCCCAAATTCCACAATTCTCCCAAGTCATCTTTGATAAGTTTGAAAAGGCACAATTATTGAAGCATATTTCTCCAATAGTAAATAATCTATCTCCTACAACACAGGCATTCATCTCAGTCTGTGTCCTCCAGCATCTGAAAGTATGATTCAACCCTTCTTACACTGGACATCTCTTAGACATTTAGAAACTCTTCCTAAGTCTATCCTGTCATTGTCAGTAGGTACCTCTGCTTTCATTCAGGCCAGGTATTCGTTATTGTAAAGAATAATTTAAACAAGGCCTCACCCTGCCAACCAGAGCTACCTCAGTGTTGACCAGGACTCTGCTTACAATAATATTTCTTCATCAGCTCATTCCAAGCATTTACTCCTCTAAAACTTTGAGGAATTTTACAACACATTTATGATATCAAGAATTCAGAATTTTCATTTTTAATAAAGTAGTACTCAGCTTTGTTTTATCTTTCTGGTGTTTTTATTATTTTAAATGGAAGTTTATCTTGATACTAGTTTTACTTTAGTTATTTACTTGAGGTTATCATTTGTGATGATTACTTATTTCTTAGTACTGTGGATTGAAAAGGGGGTCTTCTGTATTCTAGGCACAGTAGAAAAGAAAAAGCAGGCTGAGTTGTGGCGCATGCCTTTAATCCCAGCACTCAGCAGGCAGATCTCTGTGAGTTTGAGGGCAGCCTGGTCTACAGAGGGAGTATCAGGACAGCCAAGGCTACATAGAGATATCCTGTCTTGAAAAACAAAGCAAAACAAAAAAGGGCTGAAGAGATAGCTTAGCATTTGAGGGCACTTGCTACACTTCCAGAAGTCTGGAGTTTAATTCCCAACTACCACATGGTGGCTCACAACCATCTGTAATGGGATCTGATGCCCTCTACTGCCCTGCAGGCATACATGCAGACAGACTACTCATACACATAAAATAAATAAGTAAATCTTTAAAAAAAGATCAAGTATATTTATTCTCATATTTTCACAGCTAGTAAAATTAAAAAAAAAAAAAGAGGGAACTGGGTTGGCAATTTTCTAGTAGGTGAGAGAATTGTTACCAGTAAGAGCTTGTCTTTCAGGAAGTCACTACTCTCAGAAATCACAATGTTGAAAGACTTTCTGCCTCCATTTAAAGAGCAAAACAATAACTGACATGTTTGACCTAGAGTGATACAAACTGATGAAACTAACGTCAGAAAAAAAATTAACAACTCACTATAATAGATGTTAGTCACTTTTTGAACTACTTGATGTTTCTTTACTCAGAACTCAAGACCCAGGTCCTATTTAAGGCTCCGTTCATTGTGGTAATGTTACTTCCAAATTCTGTGTGCTCATGTCGGTCAATCGAATGGGGGAAAACACATGGAGGAAGAATGTCATTTGTTAAGCTCTTTTTCTAGAAAATGATGCATATTACCTCTGCACACACCCACTAGACAAAATTAGTCATGTGATTCTGCTGTGCTTCCCTCCCAGACCAGCTTTCCTCTGTTCTCTAGAAGATAAACCCCAACATTAGGTATCATATGTCTGACACAAGCATCGTTGTAGGGGTGGCATAGTTTATGTACATGGATCTGGTCATTTTTAATAATTCAGGCAGTTTTTAATAACCAATTCCAATACTGTAGTAAAAAATTTTGAACTGGCAATTATATTTACAACTTACCTAGCACCCAGTAATTATTTCCTTACTTCAAAACCAAACTTTCTTACAATTATTAACATATTCCTATTAGTTGGTTGATTTTCATAAATACACATTTAAAATTTTATTTCAAAATAATCTGTTAAACTTTTCAAGACTTCATGAAAAAATGTGAAAAATGACTTTCCCATGTGAGCAACACACTTGTTTCTTGCTAGGAATAAGCAGGTTTTTTCTAGAAATAAAAAATACATCAGGGAAGGAAAAAACACCAATGATATTCTAATAAAAGCCACAAATACAGAACTTGACAAAATTCTTCCTTCATAAAAATTCAGTCAAAATATTTCACATACATATATAAGCCTTAGGTTCATTTACACAGCTGCAAAATGAATTTATAAAGTAATTCAATAACTTGTACATTGAGAAAATATATTGTTATCCAATTTATTATTCTCCATATTGTTCTAAAGACATGAAGGAAATCCATTTTGCCAAATCTTGAATAGAAAAAAAGCAATTTCTCAACCTATTATATTTATTTAAAAAGAACATGTCATGCTTTGTAGATGAATGAATACTATCAATTCTCTTTACTAGTGGGAATTAAGTGTTTATCAAAATGTTCAGGAATTAGATATGTCATGTCAAATACACCAGTAGAAAACAGCTATTTTGTCATATGAAGTACCCTGGAATCTATTACCTAAAGCTTGCTGTTCTGTGGTGCTGATTTTAAAACTCCAGTGGATTGCAACACTCATGGCACTCAGATTTTCCACTTTTCACAGTTATGGAGGTATAGTGTGGAAAGCAAATAAATTTTCATCACATGGAGAATGTCATGCTAAGGTTCTTAAGGATGGGAATGCAGTGATGCTGCATCACAGTTCCTCAGTTCTTTCTCTACTTAGTATTGCTTTAAGGGAATCGATCCCAGAAAAAGAAAGTTTTTTACAGTAATTTTTTTTTTAAGAACCAGCAGAGGAAATTTTAACTGTCTGTTCAAAGCTGTATTAGAAGCAGATAAATCTGGTCTTTTCCTCCTGGGAAACTAATGGAGTGAAGGAATTCAGATTTCAACAGGTAATGTTTTATGCTTGTGACAGATGGACAAACCATGGTCCGTGATATTCTCTCCAGATGCTGCAGGGATTCTTCAAGATGCCAGAAGTTTAGGATCCATGATAGGAAAGTGGAAAACCTGGGGAAAGTTGTCCTTTTTGTGTATTTACTTTAGTGGCCACTGTTTCTCAACCATTTGGGCGGTGTATGTGATTTGACTCTTTAATACTTGATCAGAAATACTCCTTGTAGAGCATGGGAGGTAGAACACCTTGGATAGTGACCTCTTGACTCTTTCATTGGATCCTTGTCACTATTCACCTCTATTCATAGAAATCACTCAGGTTGCATAGCAGCATCTTTAATTTTAGTCAAATAAAACAACAGCAAGTGGCAAAGCAGCTGTTGTTTCTGAATTGATACATCCTCATCAGATCATCAAAAAAAATCACAGGACACTAAATCAGTAGCTCTTCCTTGAATGCCCTTTCACAACAACTGTGCAGTAAGGAACCACTATATCTCATGTCTCTTGCTTTCTGACAGTGTAAGCTTGCATTCTTGGAATGTTCCTATCAAACCTTCCATGGGACATATTATGCACAATGCCATTAAAAATTGTCACCAAACAGAAAGATGGGAATGTGAGGACTCTCATGGAACATGCTGTTATATTGGAATAAGCAGAACATTTTTGAGCATTGTATAGTCCTAGAAACATGTGCAGTAAGGGGTGGATGGCATAATGTGATGGCAGCATGAATAGAAAATGAAGCAACTTTGGAACTAGGCATAATATAAAACTATCTACTGGTACTGTCAGACCTCAATAATTCCTTGTCAGTTTCTCCCATCAATAGCCTACATGTTGAAAGGGAGGTATCTAGGCAGCTTCGCTTTAACGTCAAATGGATTTATAGTCTTCTGATCTCTAGGCAGTGCCATCTGTGGACTATCTCCTGTCCTGGACATTCCTTTCTAGTCCCTTCTCTCAAATGTCCAGTTCTAAAGAAAAACCAGATATTAAATAAAAGTACTTTCTTGGAAATGGAGATGTTAAAGTGGAAATGAGGAAGAAAATATCTGAGGTTAGTGTGGTAAAATAAGAAGAAATGAAAAAAAAGATTTGGAAAAAAGTCATGAAATAAATCTCAATATTGGGAAGTTCCACATTGGCAGATTCAACTAATAGGTAATCAAAATTTGAGGGGGAAGAAATGAAACTGTATTGCAAACTGCAGATTTTGTCATTATTCCCTGAGCAACACAATGTACCCAACTAATTTCTCAGCCTTAACATTGTATGAGCACACTGAAGAACTTAAAGATAATATATATATATATATATATATATATATATATATATATATATATATATATATATATAGTGATATTTTATTTGTATTGAAATGTGATTTTATTTGTATGTTAATAAAGTTGCCTTGAGGTCAGACCAAGCCAGAGGAGAAGCTGGGCAGTAGTGGTGCATGCCTTTAATCCCAGCACTTGGGAGGCAGAGCTAGGTAGATCTCTGTGTGTTCAAGGACATAGCCAGCATGGCAGACACACACACACCTTTAATCTCAATACCAACCATAGAAGACCTGGAGGTGTGTACAAACAGGCAGTGATGAGGAGGTCATGTGGCTGGGTTTACAACCCATGAGAAAACAGAACAGAAAGTCTATAAAAAAGATAGGACACATAGAAGTAGGTCTCTTGCGGAGAGGAAGTACAGCAGAAGCAGTTAAGGGTAGGTTTTCCGCTCTTGCTCTGACCTCGTGGTTTTTAACTCTGCAATTGGTTCTGTGTTTCTTATTTAATAAGACGGTTACATCTACAAGTATACTAGGGAGGATTCATGGGTTCTATACAAATAATATACCACTTCATGAAATGGAAACGAGCATGGGAAGTTTTTGATTTTGCAAGGGTTCTGGAACCAATCCCCAGGCAACAAGGGTCAACTTTACTTCCCTAAAGACTCCAGGAGACAAACTTTGTAACACAGCATACAGCATGTTTTACAGTAAAGAGAGGTGAAGTATGGACTCTGTGCTTAGCAGCCAGCGTTTGGAGTGACTAAAGCTTGGATAGTATGTGGGGAAAGAGTGAGAACTGAGGTTGGACAGTAGCCAGATCATGAACCACACATTTGAAAGAGCTAAAGACAACATATAGTAAATCTAACTGAATTTTGAAGTACTTCCAAAATTTATCAAGCACACTGAAATGTTGGCTAGCTCTCAAAAATGAACCTTGGCTGAAATCATGTCACTAGTGATATTTTTCTCTGAAAACTATTTAAGAACTTAGAAAAGAAATTGTGAGGTATTTTAAGTCCTTTAGGCTCTCAAAGTGTCAAAAACACATCCTTCTTAGAGAGTATTTCCACTTTTCCTCTTTTTTCTCAGAGAAAGAGAGACCCTGAAAGCAATGATTCAATGAAAATTTGTGAATAACAGAATGGAAATGGCCATTGCAATAGATTGATCAAATATATTAGGTCAGGTTTTCAAATGTCATGCTTGTGGAAATTAAAATAAATGAAGAGTAACTTACATACTGATTTGAAATGTTAACCAAAATATCCTATTAAATGAGACTGCAGATTGAGAAATATTATGTACAAAGTCTTTTAGAGTATAGTCCCAAATATAATAATAGCTTTCTCGAAGGAGTATGCCAGAGCAAGGCAAGAGAAGCAATGACATTGTTCACCTCAGATGTTTATTTACTTTACAATGTACCTATATTACTTTACTATTGTAAACTTTATCCAAAATTTCAATGGACTAGCAAGGAACAGCAGGAATGGTAAAGGTAACATATTCACAGAACCATATATATGTATGTATGTATGTATTACCTTTGATGATATCACCTCAGCTTAATTAATGTTTTTTATTTGCTGATTTAATGCTTAGATGACTTAATCCAGTTGCCCGGTTGTTTTGGTCCAAAGAAAATAAATCTTTCCCCCCTTTTTGTCCAAAAGTTTTATTGTTCTTTTCTGAGTTTTCTGAGCCATTTTTCATACTAAAAATTACACTGACAGAGGACTGCTCAGTTTTTCTAATCCATCCTTCAAATAATAAGGAAATTATGATCAAGATGTAAGAATAGATTTCAATGAGACTGAGACTCTGTCCAAGTTAAGGGGTTGGATGGAGAAAGCTTCCTTGAATACTCAGTGGATTCAATCACTTTATATAAATCACTGTGTGTTATTTATCTTATTGTGGCAACAAATTACCTTTACAAGTAACTTAAGAGGGAGAATTTATTTTGGCTTACAGTTTTAGGGGACACAATCCATCATGGCTGAAGGCATGGCAGGCTGAAACAAGAGGCAGCTGTTAAGGAAGTAGTGATGAAAGCCTATACTTGGTTCACTCTTTTTAAATTTCATCAAGGATCCTTGCCCATGGAATAGTACTACCCATAATTAAGATGTGTGTTCTTATTTCAGCCTAGTCTAGATATTCCCTCACAGACATGCATAGAGATTTGTTTCCACAGTGATTTTAAATCCCAGCAAGTTGACAGACAAGATTAGCTGTCACGTGCTCCTAACAAAGTTTGAAATATTATTTGTAAATTTGCTTTAAAAGCAAAGATTAATAATTAAGATGAATGTAAATGACAAGTATAGAGACTATAAATGTATCTACTTAGTCCAGTGGTTCTCAAGCTTCCTAATGCTACAACACTTTAATACAGTTTTTATATTATCTGACCACCAAGCATAAAATTACTTTTGTTGCTACTTCACAACTATAATTTTGCTACTGTTGTGAATCATAATTTAAATATCTGTGTCTTCCAATTATCTTAAGTGATCCCCGTGAAAGGGTCATTTGACCCCCAAAGAGGTTGTAACCTACACGATGAGAACCATTGATATAGTAAAAAACACATAGGTAATGATACCCATAAATATAAAAACTGATCCTAACTAGAATAATAGCAAATATCAGCCTAAGATACTTCATTATTTAAAATAGAGGAAATCTTTGGAAATATACTGATCCTATTATACTCTTTGCCTTTCTGCCTGCCTGCCTTCTCTCCTTTGGCTCCTTGAGTTCAATATAGAAAGTTGTACTGAACTGTATCAAAGTAGGGTACTTATGTACAAATACTCATATTTTAGATGTGGATTTTCTGGACAAACCTCTTTGCTGCCAAGAATCCCCTCAGGTCCCTTTAGGCTGCATCCTAAGGGACCCATATCAGATGACCATGACTCCCCCCCCTGCTTTTCATGTTTCATTTGTCTGCTTTTAATAGTTGCAGCCAATTTGGATTTGAAATGGTTCAGTTCACTGAAGAGATTAAAGAATAATTTTGTTTACTCTTAATTCAAATTAACCCCAGAACAGAGTTGGTTATCCTGGGCCTGGAACCTTGCTCCAGAAAAAAAGAGAACTCTATTTTCAGATTTTGAAAACCATAAAGCCACTGATCTTGAGCATTCTCCCTCTTCCATTTCTTTCTTCTCCTTATCCAGTTCATCAGTATGCATGAACTCAGTGCTGTCAGTGGTTAAACTTGAGGCACTGGGTAGGTTGTGTCATTGGGCAGTAGTGGCTTAGTAGTATGTGGGGATGGGGAACTTGCTGAGTGGACAGGAGCTGCAGTTACAAGGATGCTAGAAATGCCTCAGGATTTGGGGACCATAACTATTCTGTGATCATTTTTGAGGCTTGTTTCTAGTTTCTTTCAGTTGCTGCAATCACACACTCTGAAAAAGAGAGCATCTCTTAGATGCAGAAGAGTCTTATTTGGTTCATATTTCCAGGTTACAGTCCATCCTTTAGGGAACTTAGGGGAGATACTCAATCAAGAACTTTAGCTGGGTGGTGGTGGCGCACGCCTGTAATCCCAGCACTTGTGAGGCAGAGGCAGGTGGAGCTCTGTGAGTTCAAGGCCAGCCTGGTCTACAAAGTGAGTTCCAAGACAGCCTCCAAAGCTACAGAGAAACCCTGTCTCAAAAAAAAAAAAAAAAAAAAATTAAGCAAAAACCATGGAGGAAGGGCATTGCTGGCTTACTCTGGAGCTCATGCTGGGCTAGCTTTGTTTTATAGCCTAGGCATGCAGAGATTGTACCCGCATTGGAATGGGCCCTCAGACACACTTACATGCCAACCTTATCTAAATAATCCCTCAAATGAGACTCCTTTCTCAAGTGACTCTAAACTGTATCCAGCTGAAAGTTAAACCTAAATAGGACAAGGCTTAAGTCTATAGGCCAGGGAAGGCCAACTTTAGTAATATCTATATAGTGTCAAGATGTATATTATCTATGCATCTGAACATAAGAAGTAACTCAAGCTAAAGTCGCCCAGATGCTAAGAAGACAAAGGAAAGATATTCATGGCATCTCTCAAGTATCACCATCAAATAATAGACAATCAGAGTGGTTGACATGTATCTTCCCTCTCTCCAGATGATGAAATATCTTTTTTATTCTTTATCACTAAAAGAAAAAAAATGACATGGGAGAGAGAAAAAAATCAACAACTCATAGCCTATACTTTCCTAAGCTAGTGCCTTTTTTAGAATTAAACTAGAGACGTGTATAGCCTTTCATGGCCTTGCTTCAGTGTTCCTTAGTACAATTAGTCTATAAACCAGATGTGGCTGTTTCTTTTATGTTATTCTAATTGACCCAATACTATTAAAATAAAAAAGATAAAACCAAGCAAAGACAAGTAAAACTATGATAATGACAGGACAATTTAAGTAGCCAGTAACATATTTATAGCAAGTACTTTATAAAACACTGGCCACACAAGACTTGAAATTGAGAGGGTTTTTTTTAAAAAAAAAAAAAAAAAAACATTCTAGTTTGTTCTACTTGGCATGGGAAGTGATTATTTCCACTGGCTTTGTCAGAATAAAGTTGTATCATTTAGACACATAATCACAGGATTCAAACTTTCAGCAAGAAAGAGGTAAAGCTGATTGCCAGTGAGATAGCAAGGGTTTGGTCAACCATGACTGCCATGATGAAGCACTTATAAAAATCATATAATGGCTTCAAGAGTATATAATAAAGGCATGGAGGGTTTGTCAACCTTTCCTCATATTTTAACTTAAGCATTCATTCAACAACAACAAAAAAATTTGCAATATCCTTCCTACTGAGACAGTAAACATAAATATATTGGGTTCTGGGAATAGATATAGCATATTAATTGCAGTCAATGAAGGGGTTGTGGGAACTCCAATTTATATACACTACTTTGTTGGACTGATAGTTGTGGCTAATGTCTGAAGTGAGAGAGTCCGGTGGGTCTGAACTCTCAGTGTGCTATCTAGACCTGTTCTCAGAAGGATTCCATCAGAACTGAATAGGAGAGCACCTGCTAATGTTGCCTGCTACTGCTTATTTACAAAGAAAAATCCTCACATACCTGGCATACAAAATGTGCTGTGACAGTGAAGAGGAAGAAACTGAGTTTGAGTTTATTTATACCCTGCCCTTTAGAAATTGGTTTTTATTCATCTCCATGCTATACTTGTGTAAATGTAATTTCTTTTCTGTAAAAGTTTAAAATGTGTTTTTATTATATTGAAGTTGTATTTTGAATGGATTTAACTACATTCCCTAGTCATGCTGAGACAAGATAGAAATTCTTTTTGAGGGAGAGATTATCATTTTAAACTAATGGCGTTAAGAGTAGAAAAAGAGAATAATAATAGCCCGAAGAGGAAAAGATATACCAAGCCCTTACAGGTAACACACCTAACACATACAACCAGGTTGGCATCATTCAGTTTTTAACTTGGTGAAGATTAGCCATCTAAAAAATAAGTATTTCTAGTCTAAAAACTCATGGAGGAAAGAGATAACTCTATTCAGCTGGATGAGTGTTCTTCTTGTGCAGTGAAGAAAATAGCCTCCACAACCAAAGGTCTACTACCACAAACAGCAAAATCAAAGAAAGCAGACCTGTAACACAGTTAATCAGAACATTAAAAACCTTCTGTTTCCTGAGATAATGTTGGTGGTTATTTTATTAATTGTTATAGAGGAATGCAGATGAATATCAAATCTGTGAAAGGCCAAAGTGTATTTTCACCAAAGTCCTGTTGCAGGACATTTATTTACACTGTGTGAAGATGTGTCATTGTGATTGATTTAATAAAGAGACGAATAGCCAATAGCTAGGCAGGAGAATTAGGTGGGACTTTCAGGGAGAGAGAGAAACTGGAGAAGAATCTAGGCACACAGGAGATGCCAGCAATGTGGTGGGTACTGTGTTCCCTGAAATATTGTGTGTTCCCTGAAATAAACATATCTGGGGTCAGATAACAGACAGCCACTAAAACAGAGCTAGAAATGGTGGCTAGAAAATGGGTCAGAGCAAACCATAGCAGAATTTGGGCGGTGGTGGTGCATGCCTTTAATCCCAGCATTTGGGAGGCAGAGCCAGGTGGATCTCTGTGTGTTCAAGGCCACTTTAGACACAGCTAAGCATGGTGACCCACGCCTTTAATCCCAGAAAGCAAACCTTTAATTCCAGGGAGTGGGGTCAGAAAGAGAAAGGTATATAAGGTGTGAGGACCAGGAACTAGAGGAGTAAAGCATGTAGTTGGTTAAGGATTTGGTTGGTTAAGCGGTCAGGCTTTAGAGCAACACAGTTCAGCTGAGATGAGGACACAGAAGCTTGCAGTCTGAGGAAACAAGACCAGCTGAGGGACTGGTGAGTACCTTTAAGATTCCCACTACACAGCAAAACATGGACATTGGACATACAAAACAAAGGAGAGATAAAAAGCCACGTGGCACAATGTAGACTAATAGAAATAGGTTAATTAAAGTTATAAGAGCTAGTTAGTTGGGAACAAGCCTAAGCTAAAGGCAAAGATTTCATAATTAATAACTCTCCATGTCATTATTTGGGGGCTAGTGCCCCAAAAGAAAGTCTGACAAGAAAGACCTGCTACAGTCCAACTTGATGAGATCAACAATTCTATTGGGCTTCTGTAGAGGTAAGGGGTATCAATCACTAGGACCTACCCTATCGTGTATGGCAACCTCAAGAAAGATATATTGTGGATTCTCCCCTTCATTCAATCATTCATTTCTTATATAATCTAGTATTTCAAAAAATCATCTATAGCATTAGTATCTAGGATCTTAAGAAAGGTTCTGCTGACCTTGTCTTACCTCCTTTACCTCCATTACCATTATTATAGCTCTGGCTCCCACTGTACTTTTATGCTCTAGTTTCCATGGTTACAGAGTAAAGTTATAGGATCTTGTTATAACTTGAGAAAAAAGCACCACCCAACAGTAGTCATGAAAATAACAAAGTTTGAATAACAAAGACACAACTTTTTCAGAAAAAAATACAGAAAGCATACAACCCCAATAAATATAAATTTATTTACCTTTTAAGTTTTAATCTTTCCTACTGTATGAATAAATTCTATATTGTCAGACAAGTTTAAAAGAAAACAAAATATGTGAAAAAAAAGATGAAATGCTTATGTATTATTCCTGCTTGAGTAATAAGGCCTTGGGTGGATACATTTTAATTTGTTCCCTAGTGGAAAGGATCCTTTCTGCCCAAATTCAATATTCTCTCTGGTTATCTAGAAGTCTTCACTACTAACTGCATCCTTGGGGTAAAAGAGGTTTTGAGGTCTGTGACTCACTGTGGACTTGTCTCTGGAGACAGCTCTACCAGGTAAAACTAGGGCCCAACTGTGATGTCAGTCACTATCGTATCCATGGACTCAAAGTGTCCACCTCAAGGAAGATGGATTTGTGTATGTGCTTATTATATCAATGGTGCCTTTTGTTTCTGAGCCTCCAGAAAAATAATGTTAATAAAAAAGTATGAAAACTTTTTATGCATGTTAACTCACATGTTAACAAACAGCCAAAACCCATGTATCTTTGTATCAGTCCCTTTGCCTCCATGTGATTATTTACATGTATACTGTGAGCATCTCTTCCAGAAAAAAAAATGCTAATACTTTAAGGAGATATTGACTACCTCAGTCTCCACACTGAAGCCTTTGACATTCCCCTTCCTGAAACAACAGCACATTTCCAAGTAGCTCTATGTCCCACTTTGTAATCACACTTAAGTGGATGAAAATAATTGATATAGGGAGACTGAAGGGTTTTGTGCTTTCTATTCTTGGAAGATTAATATATTTTTAGCTCCCTTCTTTCAAAAGAAATCTGGATGTTTGGATTTAGAGTATCACAATAGATGGTGCAGTTTTATTTCCATTCATTTTTCTTAAGAATTAAAAATATCATTCAAATAATTTTCTTCTTATTGAATTTTCTTGGTCTCACTTTTTCTCAAACACGTATTTACTAGTTAATAGTATCCATTTACTACTAATCATATTCCCTGATACATATTAAATTTGACTTGATACACTGAGTGATTGCTACCAGTGACCTTAGACTGAATACAATCCTCTAATCATCATGCTAGCTGCATATTATTAGCCTGATGGATTTAATTCATCTTTAAACTGAAACCTTAGAGATGTTTTTCTTTTTGTTTTCCTGGGCTCTTGTTTTTAAATTCCAGACCACTATGTAGAAGCAAGCCACTAAATATGTCATCAAAACCACTTTTGTATAATGAAAGAAACCAAGAATACAGCATGGAATAGTATTTTGAACATTCCTGAAAAAAATGAAGACCCTTCATCTTAGTATTTTAGCAATTCTTGTTCAAAGATACTGTATTTGGCATTTTCACATATGCTGGACACGAGGTGTGGACCTCAATACAGAGATGCACAACATGTGATGCCTGCCTTGGCACAGAAACACTAACACTACATAAATTTGAAACAAGACATATGAGTTTTGCTTCATGTACATGGGGAGAGTTATGTGGCCCTCTATTTTCCTTCTATTATATTCTGAAGTATCTGCATATACAAAACCCAGAGTCACTAGGTGTCCTGATGTTACCCTGAGGTTGCAAGACACGAAGGAAAAACCAAAGAGCCTACAGTGTTAAAGAAAAACAGAGCTCCCCTGCTTCCATTTGAGGGCACTGTCCTCTCTATTAACTTCTCATCTGAGCTACATATTTGTCTTTCTCTTAAAGCTAGAGTAATTCTGTGTTTTCCTCAATTTTCTTTTAAAGCGGGCTCTGACAAAAATAGACTCAAAATCTCGAATTTGCTCTTCTGTTAGCTTAATTACTTCTCGGAATTTTCAAAGCCATTATGAAGTTTAGGGCAGGAAGGCCTGGTGGGCGCATGCCAGATGACCTGGTCTGGAGTTGGGGGCAGATTCTTTGTCCATTCAGGGGCCTACAAACAGCCTTCTTTTTCCCTAAGCTCTGGGTTGTTGTGTGCGTTTTCTGGGACCCTTGGTAGTATAGAGATAAAAACAGAGTACTTCTCAGATCCATGTCCAGAAACATATAAAGGAAAATGCACACTTGCAAAAATCATCTCACAAACATGGTGCCAGGGAAATTTTCAGGAATCCACGAGCATGATCCCAGCTAAGACCCCTAGCAAT
Organism: Onychomys torridus; assembly: GCF_903995425.1. Taxonomy (NCBI): domain Eukaryota; kingdom Metazoa; phylum Chordata; class Mammalia; order Rodentia; family Cricetidae; genus Onychomys; species Onychomys torridus. The sequence continues at coordinate 93,516,308 of NC_050444.1, forward strand.
AATGGAGAGGGTGCCTGAACAGGCCATCTACAATAATCAGATTGGTGACTATCCTCCTAATTGTTACCAGAGAACCTTTATCCAATAACTGATGGAAGCAGATGCAGAGATCCACAACCAAGCACTGAGCCTTAAAGAAAGGGAGGGAAGATTATAATAGCCAGGGGGATCAAGGTCATGACCAGGGAACCTACAGAGACAGTTGACCTCAGGGTCTCTGGCCCAACAGTTAGGGAGCCTGCATGGGACCAACCTAGGCCCTCTGCATGCGTGGGACTTGTGTAGCTTGGTCTGTTTATAAGGCTTATAGCAGTGAGATCAGGACTTGTCCCTGGCACTTAGGTGGCTTTTGGGAACCTATTGCACATGCTGGATTACCTTGCCCAGCCTTTATGCAGGGGGAAGAGCTCGATCCTACCTCAACTTGAGGTGTCATGCTTTGTTCAAGCCCATGGGAGGCCTGCCTCTTTCTAAATGGAGAGAGAGGTGCAGTGGGTAGATGGGGAGGTGGGATAGTTGGGAGTATAGAGGACTAGAGGAGAGGAGGGAGCGAAAGCTGTGGTCCATATTTAAAATAAATAAAAAATGTTAATTAAATAAACTAAAATTAAAAAAACACCAAAATCATCTCACAACAACAGGCATAATATGCTTCAGAACTAAATTTGTGTTATATATTACACGTGCTTTTTCTTGACTACTTAACATAAAAGATCATAGTCACAGTTTTTTCAATATTTCTATGGATTACTATCTTTAATTCATAATTTTAAAAATATTTAATTTTAGTGCTAATAAGTGCTAAGTTAATATAATGCTTGTACTGTCAAATTTCATAGGTCCCATGAATTCTATCCAAGTTTCATTTAGGCACTGCTGTTCCTGACCTTTAGAAAAGAAATATCCTAATCCACATGAAAGGTAATCTTAGCACTTCATTGATTAAGTTTGCATTTACAATATTAATGGCACACTGAGTTAGTTTCAACACATGTAAATTAGAACCATTCTCAAAATTTACAGTTATGTTCAAAATTCCTTTAGTTATCTTTTCCTTACTAATTATTATGTTGGCTGGGGACTTTCAGAAACCATCTTTCAAAAAAAAAAAGCTTCTTATAATTCAGAGAAGGTAATTAAAACTTTACAAAACTACTTTTTCTGTCACACATAATAATAATTTGAAGGTGTCATAACTCTTGCTTACCAGCTGGTATTACCAATCTTGGCTAGAGCAAAATTTAGGTAAAATTTGTTATCACGTAAAATACCCAATGTAAGCATCCTAATTTTTATTTGTTAGTCCAAACCTCAACTTGGATTCTCTAAAAATTACTGAAGACTTCATTCACACTTAATTAACAGCTCAGGGAACAATAGAGCACATTGTTTTATGATTTAGCAGAGTCCTCTATAAAACCTCTGTGTTTAGTCTAAGAAGAAAAAATGTGTATGTTAAAGTCATAGTTACCCTCTGCCTGCTTCTCAAACCCCACTTGCCAATCTGCACTGTTTAGGGCCATTCTAGTAATTTTCCATCATCAATTTTAAAAAATATTCATAAATTCTTATACTAAATAAGACTTGATGTACAAAAAATGATAGTCTAATACTTTTGTTTAAAATTAGGCCAGTTAAGCAAAGGGAAATATGGATGGGGTTATTAACCACAGGAATATACAGAGGAAGAAAGTGGAGGAGAGTTATTTGACCTTGGATACTATTGACAAAAAAGTTCTCCAAGATCTAATTATATATAAAAGTGAATGCATATTCACAGTGTAGTTCATTTAAAATTTGCTCAGGCATCTTTCATTGTTTTCTTAAGCATAGTTTTTCTACTAATTGAATTCACATTGTTAGTAGAGGCTGTGTGAAACTGTTAGAGTCCCCTTAGAGGTTCATTTGACCAAATTTTCATCATTTCCTACAATGGCTAAGCCTCATTAATGGTTGCTGCTTTCAGTTTCTAAAGAAACTGACCTGAATTTTCACCTAGAACTTATCAATCTGAGATAATGAACATGTGAAAGTATCTTCTAGGCATTAGCATTAAGGCTATCATTAGAGACAGGAACTGTATCATCAGAAATTATTACAGCAAAAGGAAGATCAGGACAACAGATGAGTAAAAGAGGAAACTGTTGTTTGGGGGAAATTATAAAGCATTGGGTAAGTTAGATGCATTCAACTTTTTAGCTTACTTTTGAAAAACAGTGTGGGTTCAGTCAATTTAACTTTTATATTAAGGGTAAGAGCATATCTGCTCTAAAAGCTAAACCATATAGTGCAATTAAGTGTGTCAGTATCTGTTTAGTTCCATAATGATTTAAAAATATTTTTCTATTAAAATTATGTGCACTGTATTTTTCTTAGCCTGATAAAGAATACTCAGGAAAACTGCCAGTTATACCATCATCCCAATGAAGAGGCAGTCTACAGAATGGGAAAAAAAATCTTTATCACTTATACATCTGACAGAGAGTTGGTGTCCAAAATATACAAAGAACTCAAAAAATTAACACCAAGAAAAAAAGTTAGTTAAAAATTGAGGCATGAAACTTGTGATGGCTGTTCCTGATTATCCACTTAACACACCAAGAAACAGATCTTTCTTCAGGAACTTCCTCCATATTGGCCTATCAGCACAGCTGATTGGCGTTTTCTTGAGTGTTGATTGATGGATGAGAGTCAAGCCTATGTGGGCAGTGCCATCTCTGAGCAGATGGGCCTGGTCGTGATAAGGAAAGCAGCTTAGCAAAAACGGGACTGCAAGCCAGTAAGCAGTGGTCCTCCCTAGTCTCTTCTCAGTTCATACCTTGAGTTTCTGCTTGACTTCCCTAATAAATCCCTGGTTTGCCTATGCTGCTTCTGTTCAGTGTTTTATTACAGCAACGGAATTCAAACTAGGACAGACTAGATAGCAGGAGCTTGGGATGTTGCTGTGACTAACCGGATCATGTTTTGAGCAGGAAGGAATGTGGAGAGACTTTGGAGTTTTGAGCCAGAAAAAGACCACTGGGTGCTCAGATTAATGAGCTGTTATGGGAGTTTGGAAGATAATGCTGTGACAAGGGTAGATGGTGGAAGCCTGGCTTGTAAAGTTTCAGAAAGAAGTCTGGGAATCCCTCGAAGACTCTCTTGGATTTTTATGTAATATTTTTAGAATCTGTGTTTCCGGGTCAGTTAGGGTTGAAGAATCAACTGTGATAAACAAGAGAATGGTACCACTTAAATGAAATCTTTGCTTTACTAGGACAATGGGTGCTGGTTAACTGAGGCTCTAAACTGAGCTGTGGTTGATAAGAGACCAGCATCACTGAAGTGAAGTCTTCTTGGAGGTATTTCCACAAGGTCTGAATATTGACACGATGATCCAGATAGGGCAAAATCTGTGTATCAAGCTAGTAGATGAATTCAGTAATATGTAAAGATGTCCCACATGGAACTGATTTTGAAGGGAGGAAAAGCTCAAGGCCAGAAGTTGGAGGTTAACCTTAATGTGGCAGGACTGAAGACCCAGCCCCTACCCCGAGAGGCCAGGAGGCCATAAGTGAAGGTGAAACCTAGGTTGCTGTGAAGGCCCCAGAACTAAAGGGATCATGAAAAGAAGCTGAAGCCTGGTACTGTGAAAGGGAGGGAGAGGCCATTGTAAAGGCCACTGCTGAAGTGGAGACCACAGCATATTGAATATTACAGGACTATTTGGTGACCACCAAGGGCAGTGATAGTCCTATTATGGAGCTCAGTGGAGCCTACCAGACAATCTATGCCATGTGGATGGCAGAGCCAGAGAAGTGTGACTGCCCAAGACTTTCGATCCCATAAGATCATGAGCGAATCACAGATGCTAGATATTGACTAGGATTTGCACTGTTTGAGTGTAGTTTTGTAATTGTGTACTAGTTCTTTCTTCAAAATTAAGGAAATATGTAACTTATCTTTGATCTTATAGGAGCCTGCAATTGAGAGACTTTGGACTTTTAAAGAATCATTAAACCTTTAAAGATGAAATTTTCTAAAGAATTTTGGAACTTTTTAAAAACATTTTTAAGTGGGAAAAACATTTCTTTTCATCCAGTGTATTTTGATTATGTATATCCCTCTCTCAGTTCCTACCAGATCAGCTCTATCTCACAACCCTTTGTATGTTCTCTAAAACATACAAAACAAGAAATACATATAAAATATCCCCACAAAATGGAAAATGAACAGTCAAATGATCGATAACACACACAAAACATGCTCAAACAAAGCAAAATGCAACAAAATTTCTATAAAATCTATTGAGTTCATTTGTGTTAGCCAGTTTTTCCTGGGCATGTGGCCTGCCTCAGGGGATAGTTAATATATCCAGTGAGACACTATGGTAGGAAAATGATTTTTCCTTTGCCAGGAGGTATCAGTGGCAGATAGTTTCTTGGTTAGGGGTGAGAAGTTGTATCTACTTCCCCCTCTCAGTGCTGGACCCACTCTCTCTTGAACTTGTGCATGTCTTGTACCTACTACCACAGTTTCTGAGTCACACAATCATATCACTTTGAATCATGCTCTTTCCTTTCTTCTTTGTTCCCAAGACCTAATGTTAATATCATAATATGAAACACTGATTTATATGTCCATCAGTCCTGCTGTGTTTGAAAGACACTGCTTTCTTAGAATCATCCATCACCTCTGGAAATTGCCATTTACTCTTCCACTTGGGTCGTAGAGCCTTGAGGGGAGGGTTTTGATGAAGATATCTCATTCAGAATTGACTGATCCAAAATCCCTTACTCTCTGCACGTTGTCCAGTTGTTATGGGTCTCTGTGTTAATTCTCAGCAGCTGCAAGAAAAACCATCTCTGATGAGGCCTGAGGGAGGTACTGAAAGTTGTACTGTATTTTCTATTATGATATTAACATGGAGTCTTGGGAACAAACAATAAAAGGAAGGGTATGGCTTAAAGTCACATGTTGGTTTGATAAGTTAACAAAGGATAGACTGGTGATGGTTATTATTGGTTGTGAATTTGACGTACCTGGGAAGAGGGAACCTCAACTGAGGAATTGCCTCAATCAGATTGACCCATAAGCACATATGTGGGACAGTGTTTTGACTGCTAGCTGATAGAGGATGTCCAAGTCCAAGTAGGCAGTGTCATCCATGGGCAGATAGGCCTGATCTGTAAGAAAAAGGTAGCTAAGCAGAAGTAGGAAAACATGTCAATCATCAGCATTCTTGTACAGTCTCTGCTTCAGTTCTAGCCTATAGGTTCCTAACCTCATTTCCCTCAGTAATAATGTACTATGATGTAGAAGTATAAGATGATATGAATCCCTTCTTCCCCATGTTGGTTTGGATAAATGGTCTATCATAGCAACAGGATGTAAACTAGAACAAAAGGAAACAAAATTCTCAAAAAAAGAAAATAAATATTTTTAAAATCCTCAACATCTTCAGCCATTGGGGAAATTCAAATTAAAACTACATTGAGATTTCAAGTTATCCTGGGCAGAATGGCTATGACTAACAAAACAAAAGACAGTAAGTGCTGTCATGGATATGGGAAAGGGGAGCACACATTCATTATTGGTAGGAGTGCAGCCTCTATGCAAATTAGTTTCACATATCCACAAAATGTTAGAAAGAGATCTACCATGCTTTACAGCCATTCCATTCCTGGACCTATTTCAAGAACTGTCTCTATGCCCTCCCACAAATACACTTGCTCCTCCATGATCACTGCTGCTTGATTCACAAGAGCCAGGAAACAGAAACAGCCTAGGCATCCATAACCTGATAAATAGATAATGAAATGTGGTTCATATACCTAATGGAATATTGGGTATTTACTCAGCTGTAAAGAAAAATGAAATTCAGAGGTAAATGGATGAGGGCTGGAGATGATCATCCTGGGAGACGTAACCCAGACCCAGAAAGATAAATATATCCTCTTCTTTCTGAAATGTGAATGTTGGCTTCAAGTCTTTAGATCCATGCATTTCATTTGGAACACCAATACAGGCCAGGAAACTAATAAGGGGCTATGGGTGGGCTTTAAGGAAGAGGATAAAAACAGTTCTTAAAGGGGGAAAGGAGATTGACAGACCAGGAAGGGCCAAATCGAGTGAGAAATTGAAGGACAGCCTAGAGGGAGAGAAGGGGGAAGGAGAACCGGATGACCTTGGAAAATGCCATATGGAAATGTAGAGCTACAGTACTTCCTAAAAAAATCTTCCTAAGATATTCTCTTTCTCTGTCTCTTTATCCCTGTCTCTGTTTCTCTTTCTCCATCTCTCTCGTTCTCTCTGTCTCATTCTCTCTCTTTCTCATTTATAATTAAGCCTGCCAAAGACAGTAATTTTAGTATGTAATATATTTTGTTTGTTTGTTTTAATTTCAGAATGAAGTGGTCAGAGGCTTACCACTCTGATTTCAGGAAGTCTAGGAGCAGATTCAGTTTTTACCCACTGCTTTCACAAGTTTATAAAAGACTACTCTCTATTGGTCACCATCAATGAACTATATTTCCTTGGCTGTATAGGCCGTATCATCTCCTTAACAGTCCTGTTTTTCTGTGTCTCACATAGTTCAACAGGATACCAATAGCTCAGCAGAGCCCAGAAAGACAAATGCACTTCCACTTTCCCCTGTCACATGGAAGATACCGAAATAGTTCAATACTACTCCAAATATACTCAAAAATAACTTCCAGATTGATAAGGCCTGTCATACAAACATCTCAGAACTGAAAGATAAAGCTGGTCACCAAACAACAGCCATTTTTTTAAAGTGATTTTTAAAGGAACCAAAACAGCTCAAAGGGATCCCCAAAGTAAAAGGAAGCAACAGCCAAAGTGTACAGATTAGGTAGAAACTTACCAAGGGTCAGACCAAGTATTCATCTCTCTGCTTCACCAAATAAATGTGGAGACCAGCTGCTGCCAGCTGAAGTAGAAAGATAAGAAAAGTCTCTGCAATAAAGAGATTGCAGCAGCTGCATGGGACAGTCAATCTTCCTCTCCTTCCAGGGACAGCTTACTGAGAATGGCTGACACCCCAAATGTGTCTTTTTTTTCCAGTCATAGCATGCCAAAGTTGTTATCAGCATTATGAGGATCACAGCCTGAGAGCCCTTGTATCAGCTAAGCCACCTGTCTGTAGTAGACCAACAAAAGAGACAAGTAACTGTGAAAAACAGAGGCAGGGGTTTTTTATTCAGGGTGACCACATTGGGAAGAGGAACAAATGAACCGGCGCAGTGATGCCCAAGTCCATATTTAAAGTCCTAATCTGAGGTTAATGTTTAAATTGATGGCAAGAAGCAGCACAAATAAGTAGTCCTGATCATGTGATCATAGTGTAGGGTTCCCCCTCTCCCTCCCCCCAGCTCAGTGACCAGTTCTTGTCTGGCTTCACTCTCCCCTGAAAGGTAGTCTGACAAGTTGTCAAAACCATGTGAAATCTTTTCTTGGGAAACAAGCTGGAACCAGCCTTCAGTCTTTTCTTCTCTCAGCATGAGATTCTGGGAAAATTTTTCATTCCTTGGGGGAACCATTGTTTCAATGGTCTTATAGCCTAAGAAAGAAATACAAAGGAGTCTTTAGTACCTTGCTCCTGCCAGGATGGATTCACCACCTTAATTATGTAGTTAGCCCTAGGTTGCTGTATCCTGTTACTTTCAACAATTCCCTATTAGCTGACCCTTCTTGCTGTGGGATGTCTTTCTGTACACAGTGAATATGTGTTGCTCTCATTGGTTGATAAATAAAGCTGTTTGGCCAATGGTGAAGCAGAATATGGTTAGGCAGTACATTCAAATTGAAGACAAAGCCAAAGAAGGGTGGAGTCAGGAGAGATGCCAATCTGCCACCCAAGGAGCAACATGCCTGCAAACTGCTAATGCCAGGGCCACATGGCAATACATAGATTAATAGAAATGGGTTAACTTAAGATGAAAGAGCTAGCTAGCAAGAAGCCTGATCCATAGGCCATACAGTTTGTAATTAATATAAGCATCTGTGTGTTTACTTGGGACTAAGTGGCTGCAGAACTGGGCAGGATACAGGAAAAGTTCCAACTACCATTTTCTTATGCTTTCTTCTTGACAGCTTATTTGTATTTATTCTGTATCGTGTCATGTACTTATTCTTTCTGTCAATTGTTCAGCTTCACCTTTTATTAATCATGCAGTAGTGTGTAATAGATACCATGTTTTAACCTGTCATAAAGGGAGTGGTATAGACCTACTTGAGAAAGCTGTTATTTTTGTCTCAATGAACACCATGGAGGTTTCCACAAGAAGAGTGATGAACGACTTCAGGCTTACGTTGTCCCCCTTGTCCTATGCCTGACACCAGAGTGAGGCTCACTGGGTTGGTTTTCACATGCTACTTCTGCACTGAGTTTTAAATATTTGCATACATTAGGTAGAAGCAGAAGAGTTCTCCTTCCAGGATTGCTAACCCCCAAAGATAATGATTTCACAAAGAAGGCTGTCTATTCATGCCAATCACATTTCTTATTAATTAGCAAAGCTACAGAGCTTCCTTGAACTGGCCACCTGATGGCTGAAGACTTCATTACATTGTCAAAGGACTTACTGAGATTCAACTCCCACCCTGTTGCACCTACATTTGTGGTCTTGTTCTGGATTTATAGCTGCTGCTTCAGAACTGAAAACAATCTGGCTTCAGATAAAATGTATATATAACTTCAAAAAAAAATCCTCATTGCTTTCCCTTTTTCAATAATACAGATTTTAAATAGCCCCATAAAACGTGGTTATTTTAGAATACTTGAAATTTGGGGATTGAAGACACATAGAGTAAGTTTCCCTGAAATTGCCATTGGCTGTTTGTGTTCACATTAGCTTTGCTTCCCCACTGTACCGTGAGTTCAAAATCATTCCTGTCCTATAAATAAAATCAGCAAGTGCCACTGGGACATGAGTGCAAGCAGGACAACAAAAACTAGCACAATGGAGGCTAGAGAATTTTATTTTGTATTTGTCTTCCTTCAGAATAAACTCCACAGTAGAAAAGGTAGAGTGGTGTGAAATTTGCCTCCCTTTCTTTTCTTTGTGAAATGCTTGAGTCCACAGATACATTTAATTATTGATGGCAGAGCATTTAGAGTAAAGGAAAATGCTTCAGAGATAATGGGGATGTGCTCTGGGTAAGGACTCACTGGTCCTAAGGGGTCAATTATCTCTCATAGCAATATCTTTTCTACATATTACTGTGTAAATTAGGAAATAGGCTCAACCATGAGCGGCTATTGTTTACAAAAGACATAACTAGCATTTTACTTTAGCTTCATGGTTCTAGTATCATCCAAGTTTCCTTTGCAGCACCCCTCTTAAAGTTTAGTTTGTGGCCATTGGGGAACATTAAAGTTTTCAATGAGCGATGTGCAAGCTCCCACCAACAGTAGCCCATTTATTCCAATATCTTCTTACATGGTAAACACACAGGATAGGAATGCTACCTACTTCATGGCTCCAAGGGAGGCTGCCCATCAGAATGCTGTGGGGAAGTTTTGGGAGTTTAGTGTTTTTAACAGCCCCTTAAAGAAGCAGGACACCAGGGGATGTATAAAAACCACCTCCCATTTTGCAATTATATTTGAAGACCCTTAAAATAAAACATACTTTCTATGGGTCCAAGGATATTAAAGGCTTACTATTTTTATTTGTTCTTTAACTTTGATTAGTTTATTCTTATGTGGTAAGTCATAAATCACCTACTTCAATAGATAAACTATACCTACTAATGTCGCAACCTCAGAATTAATATGACAGTCTGACATCTAACATATGCCTTCCATCTTGTTTTGGCTAGTATACTGGTTTATTTTAACATAATAAAATCACTGTAAATCTTCTTTTCCCCAATGCTGTTTGTCAAGATAGGATTATACATGCTTTACATAGCATATTTTACAGTTAATAAACATATTCTAGTAAGAGAGAATACATTTTTAAAGTACGGTTTAATTTATGTAGTATAATGTGATAAGAATTATAATATGTAAAGTAAGGAATAAAAGGTGATGGCAAGCTTCAACATTTTTTAAGGAGTCCTTTCTTATAAGAATCACAATAATTGAGACATTCACTAATGCTTTTTTATTGTTTGTTGTTGTTGTTGTTGTTGTTGTTGTTGTTGTTGTTTTAAGACAGAGCTTCTCTATATAGCCCTGGATGTCCTGGAACTTGCTTTGTAGAATAGGGTGGTCTTATACCCAGAGATCTGCATGTCTCTGGGATTAAAGCTTTGCATTACCACACCCAGTTTCACTGGTAACTTTTAGAACATTAATGTACATTTGTACATTTACAATATAACTTAAGCAATGACAGCAATATAATCTCAGAAAGCTCTACTATCAGCAAGGGAGTCAATGTGGCTGCAGATGCTCAGAGTGATAGGAAATCAGAGGTAGAACTTCTGGAGGGCTGACCTGCTACCCACTGATAAAGAATTTGGTTTCTGTTCTTCAGAGATGGGCTCTGTTGATTTTAAATGTGGTATTTTTATTCTGTGAGGAAAAGTCATGAGGCACAACAAAACCCTTTATTAGAGCAGAGTTTTATTACAAGGGAGAGGGAAGGACAGAAGAGAGCATGGCCAAGGCTATTGGAAAGACACATGAGGAAGAGGGAGAGATTGGGGAGGAGGAGAGAGCAGAAGAGAGGGGAGGAGTCTGTGACAAGCATTTTAAGGATTCCCCTGCACATGCACATGTGGGCTGACTGAGCTGCAATCACACAATTCACAGATTACATAGGACGTAAGACCCCCATATGTGGCTACTAAACTGTGCATGTGAGATCATATAGCTGGAGGAGTGGCTGGAATCCTAACAGGCTCGCTGTGTAAAAGGACCTGAGTTTATATCCAAGGACTCCTGTAAAATTCAGGAAATGGCTGTGTTCATGACTGTATAACCTCTTCACTGTTTAGGGTAGAGACCAAAGAATCACTAGGTCTTGCTGTCCACTAGCAAAATAGCTCCAGGCTCAGGGTAAACTATTGTAAAGGAATAAGGCAGTAAGTGGTAGAGTAGGACTCCCAATTTCCTTCTCTGGCCTCCACATGTGCACACAGGTCATGTGTAGCCACACACACACACACACACACACACTCACACACACACACACAAACACACACACTCACACATATGCACATACAACACTCTTACTCATCCATATATGCAAATAAACAAGTAAATAAATAAATACATTTGAACTTTATTACATGTGCTAAGGGGAAGCTACTAGAGTTTCATTCAGAGAGGTGACATGGTTTACCTCATGCATTCTAAAATCACTGAGGATTCTGTGAGGAAAAGGCATCTTGAGATTCAAAGGTCAAGAAGAAATGAGGGATGTTAATAAGAGGTTATTTCAGAGTTTTTAAAGAGGGCGGAGGGTGCAGAGTTACTAAGAATGGCTTGGACCATAGATAAGGGGTTTTTGTTTTTGTTTTTTAGCCCTAAGCCTCCATAGATACGTTTTTGATGGTAGACTTTACTAAGGATTAGCTATGGAATCTAAAGGAACAGGAAGAGTCAATGGTTGGTGCCTACATATTTGATGTAAGAATAGAATGTAGTTGGTACAGCCACTATCATTATTAAAACCGAGTAGGTAGAGTTGGGAATCAACAGCTAAACTCCAGACATAAAAGATTAAGAGGCATGTGAAACTTCCAGCAAAGATGTTAAGTTGGCAGTGGGATTGACATTTGAAGTTTGAGGTTCTGGATAGAAACAAAGCAATGTGGAAGTCATCAGTGTAATGCGGGGGGTTTTTTGTTTGTTTGTTTGGGTTTTTGTTTTGTTTTGTTTTGTCTTTGTCTTTCTGGCCATTCTGGAGGTCTAAATCAGGACTTTTCTCATGCTAGGCAAATGATCTACCACTGAGATTGTTATGGGTTTGAAGTCATTCAGAGGTTCACCAGTCTGATCATGAATATATTTTAACAAAAAAAAAAGACTTTTATTCAGATTCTGGGGCCAGGTCCACACTCAAGTCCCAGGATTCCCAAATGTAGCACCAAATCACAATACTCGGGGACTTGTAAAGGAAAAACTCACAAGGCTGTGCATTTCCTGCCTTTGTGCAATCAGAGACAAGCACACATCCTGGTGTACTTCCTGTTTACATGTAATCAAGCACACATCCTACCTATGTGCATTCAAACACATCCTGTTTACATGCAAACTGAAGGTAACATTCTGTTTAGCAAGCAAATGTCTCTGTTATCTCAGGCAAACAAGCTTTCTTTACAGAGGCTTTGTGACCATTAACTTGCATAAGCAAAAACTGTACAAGATCAGGAAATTACAAGAATTGCTCCCAGTATTCCAGGCTGTTCTGTCCTTGGGCAAGTGGGGTTTACAAGTTAGAGGCAATTTTGTTTCATAGGCCTCTTAAGTATAGTAATTTAAACTTAATACATAATGTTAGCCATCACAAGATACACCCCAGGTCTCTTGCTTTATCTGTTGCCATTCTTTTCAGTTTCTAAATCAATCTCACCTTCCCTCTTCTGACTTTCTCTGTCCTCTTCTGCATGTTCTTTTGTCATAAGTATGTACTTTCAGAGCCTTAGAAATCCACATTTACACCAGGAACTATAGACTCTGTGTGTAATTCTTTAACTTACTCCACCCTCTCTGGATTTCAGTTTTCTCATTTATACAGAAAGAAGTCAGGTTACATCATTGCATGGTAATACACGGGGATCCCTGGATGATTATTCTGCTTCAAACCATCAGATCTGATTGTGACCACTACTAATTACTGTAAATGATCATGTTTAGATAGGTTGCCATTAAGCAAGTGTCTGTGTAAACATGAAAGTTTAAAAACCATTGCCTTAGAATCACCTTTTGGTGACTTTCTAACTGTGAAGTATTTGGGCTGTAGAAATGCAGTCCAAGGTAACTGTGGTTTAAATCCCAAAGCTAACTTCTGTATTATGTACTGTCTTGATTCCTGACAAGTCAACAGTGCTTGGATGGGCTCACTCTCTAGCTCTTATCCCTACCCTACTTCCACAAATCAGATCCCTGGAGGCTGAGCCATCCTCCTTATCTGAGGGAACAAAATACTCTGCCTTATCCCAGAATAAAAAGTTCTAATTCCTTAACAGTCTATAGAATTACTTATACCAGTCAATCATACCCCCTTATGAAAATCAAAGTCATTTGATCTTCTCACTACTGGACTGTCTCCTACTCATAGCCCTACATGCTCACTCTGCCACTAAGTACACTCCCTGTGTATCATCCTACCTAAACTTACAGAAATACGTGACTGTGGTATGTTGCCAACTTTACTGGATTTAGAATCACCACCGAAACACACCTCTGGGTATGTTTATGAGAATATTTCTGGAATTCTCACCCTGAATCAGCACCACCCAATAGTTGGGACTCCTTGACTGAATAAAAGGAGAAATGGAGCTGAGCACCAACATTCAAGTCTCCCAGCTTCCTGACTGTGTACACAATGTAACCAGCTGCCTCCCACTCCTGCCATTAAGGCTGCTCTATCCTAATACATTGTACCTCTAAACAGTAAGCAAAAATAAACCCTTCCTTTCTTAAGTTGCATTTGGCTGTTTCGTTTTGTTTTGTTTTTTTTTTTTTCAACAATAACTAATGCAGAAACTGGAATCAAGGCATAGGGAATATTGCTATATTCTGACAGTAGCTCATAAGCTGTTGGAAGTGGTTTTCAGGAAAAATGAGGAAGAATTTGGAAGTCTAGGTTAGAAAGGCCCTAAGACAACATAAAGAGTTTAGTGGACCATTCTGAAGTGAATGGTACACCAGAAAGCTGGGAGAACTGTGGACAACCAAAGGCCTAGCTCATGAAATATCAGAGGTGAATAATCAGAAACTAAAATAGAAGTCATTCATGCTATTTCATCAAGGAATCTGGCTTCATTCTTCCCGTGACCTGAGATAGGGGGTGAAGGCAAATTAAAAATAATTGACTGATTTGTTTAGTGGAAGAAATTTCAGGACATGGTAGCCTCCAGCTGTGTTGCAGTTACCGTTCAGTGCTCACATCCAGGTTTGCAGTTTGTAGAACAACAGACAAAGCAAAAAGTATGAAAAATACACAGTATAGTGTGGAAAGGAACATGATTTCGAAGTTACAGGCTGGAAGAACAGGAAAGAGTTTGTAACTATTAAAGACATTGGCATCATTAAAGAGAAATCTCCTGTTCAGCAATAGGAGTCTTAAGGCAAGACTCCACATATCAGAGACTCCAGCTTGTGGAAATATAAATTAATTGGATTTTCTTATTGTCATTTTGAAACAGTGTATCATTGAGCTCATGCTGTCTTCCATTGTATTATGTAGCCAAGGATGTCTTTGAAATCCTGATTCTCCTGCATGCAGCGCTAAGTCTTAAATGCTGGGATTACAGGTATGTGTGGCTATTCCTGGCAGTTTGAAAGGACAGGGCTTGAACTAAGAATGTCATTGCTAAAAATACTGCTAAGGAAAGTTCTCTCAAAATTAGCCTTTAAGGCATATACCTATGCTGCAACTGTGATCCAGAGGGGTAATGCAACATCTCTAGTTGGGAGCAGGAGTTGATAATATTGTCCATGTGATGCTAATTTACAGGCATAAAAGATAAGAGGGTGAGAGAGGTCATAGATGCTTACACCAAGATACCAGAAAGCTGCTGAGGCCCAGCAATGTATTGCAACTTCAGGTTCCTTGTAAGCAGGCCTTGGAAGGCCACAGCATGAAGCTAGAAAGGTGCAACCTAAACTTAACTGGAGACATCAGGATACTGGTGATGCTAGCTAGCACTACAGAGCATCTATTGAAAGAGGCTGCCTTCCTGGAGTAGTGCTGGGCTAGTAGAGTGGATAGTATGATACTCGATTGTAAAAATGAAATTACTCAAGGCTGCTGGATTCCAGATTATTCTATCACTACAGATTCCAAATACAGAGCTGCATGGTTTTGTGTTTTTGTTGGCAGAGTCTTGCTTTGGAACTGCCTTTCCTAACTATCTCCCTGTTCTCCATTTTAAGAAGGAAATGTTTACACTGTGTCATTGTGTATTAGAAGTATGTAACTTGTTTCTGTTTTGTTTTGGTTTTAATGGGCTTATGGTCATTCTATTCATCATGAATCTCAAAGGAGACTTTGAACTTTTGGACAGTGATGGATAAGACTACCCAGACTGGGAGGTGAGTGCCTGGGGTTGTAGTCAGAAAGGCAACCACCTCTGGGTCCCACCCCTGGGCACCAGCCATTCCGGGAAGACCTGCCCAACTTGGCCCCAGTTTCCAGCCGTTCCACAGGCCCTGTGGGAAGGCTTCCCTTTTCCAAGACTGCAGGCAGACCCTGCAGTCTCCACACCCTGCCCCCACACCCATTTGCCCGAGACCCATCCACTTCCTGAGACTTAGAGACCAGTCCCCAGCTCCCATACGCCCCTGAACTCCCATCTGGACAAGAGCTTCCATCCTGTCCCAGAACTCCAATCTGGACAAGAGTAGCTCCCATCTGAACAAGATAAGGAAACTCCAGGGACATCCTGAGACTCAGAGTCCAGCCCCCCAGCTCCTGTCCGGCCAGCACTCTCATCTGGGCAAGAGCTTCCATCAGGCCCAGAGCTTCCATCTGGACCAAAGAGAGGCTCCCTAAATCTGTCAGCTCTGTCTAGACCAAGTACACTGATAAGACCAAGAAAGAACAAACTAGGAGATGGGCAGACATCAAGGCAGAAGCACATACAACAAAATAAAGAGCAATACAGCATCACCAGAACCTAGCCCTTCCCCAACAGCTAGACCTGAACATCATGGAACAGAAGAAGAAGAAAACAACCTTATAAGTAACATCATGAAGAGGCTAGAGAATTATATAGAAGAATTAAAAGATAAAGTGGAGAACAGACAAAAAAATGGGAAGAATGCAATAAAAAAACTAGAGGAAAGGACAATTAAAGCAGAAGAAAACAATAAATCCCTGAAAGAAAATAATGAAAAAGCAAGGGAAACAGTCCAAGACCTGAAGAGGGAAATAGAAAAATGATGAAGACACTAGCAGAAGGAATGCTGGAAATAGAAAATCTGAGTAAACAAACAGGAACTTCAGATGCAAGTATAACCAACAGAAAGCAAGAGATGGAAGAGAGGATCTCTGTTGTTGAAGATATGTTAGAAGAAAGAGATTCATCAGTCAAAGAAAACACTAAAACCAAGAAAGTCATGACCCAAAATGTCCAAGAAATTTGGGACACCATGAAAAGACCAAACCTACAAATAATAGGGATAGAGGAAGGAGAAGAATACCAACTCAAAGGCACAGAAAATATATTTAACAAGATCATAGAAGAAAACTTTCCCAACCTAAAGAAGGAAATGCCTATGAAGATACAAGAAGCCTATAGAACACCAAACAGACTAGACCCCCAAAAAAAGTCCCCTTGCCACATAATAATTAATCAACTAAACATACAGAATAAAGAAAGAATATTAAGGGCAGCAAAGGAAAAAGGCCAAGTGACTTATAAAGGCAAACCCATCAGAATAACACTCGATTTCTCAATGGAGACTTTGAAAGCCAGAAGGACCTGGACAGATATAATGCAGACACTAAAAGACCATGGAAGCCAGCCTAGACTAATATACCAAGCAAAACTTTCTCTTTTTTTTCCCAGCAAAACTTTCAATCATCATAGATGGAGTGAACAAGACAAAAAAGGATTTAAACAATACTTATCCACAAACCCAGCCCTACAGAAAGCACTAGAAGGAAAATTCCAACCTAAGGAAGTCAGATACACCCTCAAAAACACAGGCAATAGATAATGGCATAGCAGTAAACCCCAAAGAAGAGAAGTACACACACATTACCACCAAAAATTAATCATAATAATAACAGGAATGAACAATCACTGGTCATTAATATCCCTTAATATCAATGGACTCAATTCACCTATAAAAAGACACAGACTAACAGAATGGATACGAAAACAGGAGTACCCATCTTTCTGCTGCATATAAGAAACACACCTTAAATTCAAACATAGATACCTCATAAGAATAAAAGGCTGGGAAAAGACTTTCCAATCAAATGGTCTTAAGAAGCAAGCTGGTATAGCCATCCTAATATCCAGCAAAATAGACTTCAAACTAAAATCAATTGAAAGAGATGATGAAGGACATTACATACTCATCGCAGGAAAGATCCACCAAGATGAAGTCTCAATTCTGAACATTTATGCCACAAACACAAGGGCACCCACATATGTAAAAGAAAAATTATTAAAGCTTAAATCACATATAAAACCCCACACATTAATAGTGAGAGACTTCAACACCCCACTTTTACCTCTGGACAGATCTGCCAAATTAAAACTTAACAGAGACATAATGATCATAACTGATGTTATGGCTCAAATGGATTTAATCTATATCTACAGAACATTCTACCAGAACAAAAAAGAATATACCTTCTTCTCAGCACCCCATGGAACCTTCTCTAAAATTGACCACATACTTGGCCACAATGCAAATCTCAAAAGATACAAAACAATTGGAATAACTTCCTGTGTTCTGTTGGACCACCATGGTTTAAAGTTAGATTTCAACAACAACAATAACAACAACAAAAACAAAACAAACAAAAAAAAAACCCTACAGAAATCCTACAATCTCATGGAAACTGAATAATGCTCAACTGAATCACCAATGGTTTAATGAAGAAGTAAAGACTTCCCAGAGATAAACAAAAATGAACACACCACACACCCAAACTTATGGGACTTATGAAAAGCAAACTTATGAAAGCAGTGCTAAGAGGGAAATTCATAGCAATAAATGCTCACATAAAGAAGCTGGAGAAATCTCATGCTAGTGACTTGACAGCACACCTAAAAGCCCTTGAACAGGAAGAAGCAAAGTCTCCCAAGAGGAACAGACGCCAGGAAATTATCAAAATGAGAGCTGAAAACAATAAAACAGAAATAAAGAGAACAATACAAAGGATTGATGAAACAAAGAGTTGGTTCTTTGAGAGGATCAACAAGATAGACAAGCCCTTATCCAAACTAACCAAAAGACAGAGAGAGAGCATCCAAATTAACAAAATCAGAAATGAAAAGGTGGACATAACAACAGACAATGAGGAAATCCAGAGAATAATCAGGTCATACTTCAAAAACCTCTACTCCACAAAACGGGAAAATCTAAAAGAAATGGATAATTTTCTGTGTAGGGACCACATACCTAAGTTAAATCAAGACCACATAAACCATTTAAATAGTCCAATAACCCCTAAGGAAATAGAATCAGTCATTAAAAGTCTACCAAGCAAAAATAAGCCCAGAACCAGATGGTTTCACTGTAGAATTCTACCAGATCTTCAAAGAAGACTTAATACCAATACTCTTTAAATTGTTCCTCACAATAGAAACAGAATGTATATTACGAAACTCCTTCTATGAGGCTACAATTACCCTGATTCCTAAAGCAAAGATGCAACAAAGAAAGAGAACTACAGACCAATCTCCCTCATGAACATTGATGCAAAAATACTCAATAAAATACTGGCAAAAAGACTCCAAGAACACATCAAAACAGTTATCCACCATGATCAAGTAGGCTTCATCCAAGGGATGCAAGGCTGGTTCAACATACAAAAGTCTGTCAATGTAATACACCATATAAACAAACTCAAAGGAAGAAAACCACATGATTATCTCACTAGATGCAGAAAAGGCATTTGACAAAATCCAATACCCCTTCATGATAAATATCTTGGAGTGAACAGGAATACAGGGAACATACCTAAACATAATAAAGGAAATCTACAGCAAGCCAACAGCCAACATCAAATTAAATGGAGAGAAACTCAAAGCAATACCACTAAAATCAGGAACAAGGCAAGGCTGTCCCCTCTCTCCATACTTATTCCATATAGTACTTGAAGTTCTAGCCAGAGCATTTAAACAACATAAGGAGATTAAGGGGATACAAATTGGAAAGGAAGAAGTTAAGCTTTCCCTATGTGCATATGACATTATAGTATACATGACTGACCAAAAATTCAACCAAGGAACTGATACAGCTAATAAAAACCTTCAGCAACATAGCAGGATACAAAATCAACTCAAAAATATCAGTAGCCCTCTATATACAATAGAAAAACAGGCTGAAAAGGAAATCAGAGATACATCACCCTTTACAATAGCCACAAAAGATATAAAATAACTTGGGGTAACTCTAACTAAGCATGTGAAGGACCTATATGACAAGAACTTTAAGTCCCTGAAAAAAGAAATTGAAGAAGATGTCAGAAAATGGAAAGACCTCCCATGCTCATGGATAGGCAGGATTAACATAGTAAAAACGGCGATCTTAACAAAAGCAATCTACAGATTCAAGGCAATCCCCATCAAATTACCAACACAATTCTTCACAGATCTGGAAAGAATAATACTTAACTTCATATGGAAAAACAAAAACCCAGTATAGCCAAAAGAATCCTATACAAAAAACAACCTCTGGAGGCATCACGATCCCCGACCTCAAGCTCTACTATAGAGCTACCATAATAAAAACAGCTTGGTACTGGCATAAAAACCGACATGTGGACCAATGGAATCAAATTGAAGATCCTGACATTAACCCACACACCTATAACATATAATTTTTGACAAAGAAGCCAAAACTATACAATGGAAAAAAGAAAGCATCTTCAACAAATGGTGCTGGCATAACTGGATGTCAATGTGTAGAAGGCTGCAAATAGATCCAAATCTTTTACCGTGCAGAAAACTTAAATCCAAGTGGATCAAAGACCTCAACATAAATCCAGTTACTCTGAACCTGATAGAAGAGAAAGTAGGAAGTAGTCTTGAAAGCATTGGCACCGGAGATCACTTTCTAAATATAACACCAGTACCACAGACACTGAGACAAACAATCAATCAATGGGACCTGTTGAAACTGAGAAGCTTTTGAAGAGCAAAGACACAGTCAACAAACAAAGCAACAGCCTACAGAATGGGAAAAGGTCTTCATCAACCCCAAAACTGACAGAGGGCTGATATCCAGAATATATAACGAAGTCCAGAAATTAGACATCAAAATGCCCAACAGTCCAATTAAGAAATGGGCTATAGAACTAAACAGAGAATTCTCCACAAAGGAAGTTCCAATGGCTGAAAGACATTTAAGGAATTGCTCAACATCTTTAATTATCCAGGAAATGCAAATCAAAATGACTCTAAGATACCACCTTACACCTCTCAGAATATCTAAGATCAAAAACACAGAAGACAGCTTGTGCTGGAGAGGATGTGGAGCAAGGGGAACTCTCCTCCACTGCTGGTGGGAATGCAAGCTTGTACAGCCACTTTGCAAATCAATATGGTGCTTCCTTAGAAAATTGGGAATCCATCTCCCCCAAGACCCAGCTGTAGCACTCTTGGGCATATACCCAAGGAATGGTCAATCAAACCCCAAGGGCATTTGCTCAGTTATGTTCATATCAGCATTGTTTGTAATAGCCTGAACCTGGAAACACCCTAGATGCCCTTCAACTGAAGAATGGATAAAGAAAATATGGTACATGTACACAATGGAGTACTACTCAGCAGAGAAAAACAATGACATCATGAGGTTTGCAGGCAAATAGTTGGATCCAGAAAAAAATCATCCTGAGTGAGGTAACCCAGACTCAGAAGGACAAACATGGTATGTACTCACTCATAGGAGGACACTACATGTAAAACAATGATGACTAGACTGCTATACAACTCCAGGGAGGCTACCTAGAAAAGGGGACCCTAGGAGAGACACAGGGATCACCCAATGACAGAGAAATGCATGAGATCTACATGAACAACCTTGTGACAGTGGGAATAATGAAGGGTAAGATTTGAGGGAAAGAAAGCTTATGGGAGCAGGAGATTCCAGCTGAATCAAGAACAGAATGAGAGAATGAGGAATAACAGACCATTATAAATGAAGACCACATGAGAACAGGAATAGACAGAGTGCTGGAGAGGTCCTCAGAAATCCACAATGACATATCCTCTGTAGACTGCTGGCAGTGGTCCATGGAGGGCCTGATCTGACATAGTCTGGTGATCAGATGACTAAACACCCTAGCAGTTGTCTTGGAACTCTCCTCCAATAACTGATGGAAGTGGATGCAGAGATCCTAGGCCCCACCCCAGGTGGCGCTCCAGGTGTCCAACTGTAGAGAAGGAGGAGGGACTACAAGAGCATGAATTGTTGAATCCAAGATTGCAAAAAGCACAGGGACAAATAGCCAATCGAATGGAAGCACATGAATTATGAACCAACGGCTGTGGAGCCTCCAGCTGGATCAGGCCCTCTGGATAAGTGAGGCAATTGAATATCTTGATCTGTTTGGGAGGCTCGCAGGCTGTGGGACTAGTACCTGTCCTTGGTGCATGAGCTGGCTGTTTAGAACCTTGGGCTTACACAGGGACCCTTTGCTCAGTCTGGAAGGAGGGGACTGGACCTGTCTGTAGTGAATTCACCAGGTTTAAATGAGTCCCCAGGGGTGTCTTGGTCCTGGTGGACCTGGGAATGGAGGGGAGGGGCTTGGTGGAAGGTGGGGGTGGGGACACGACGGGAGAAGACAGGGGAACCAATGGCTGATGTATAAAACTAAAACGCATAATAATAATAATAATAATAATAATAATAATAAGAAGAAGAAGAAGAAGAAGAAGAAATGGGCTATAGAACTAAACAGAGAATTCTCAACAGAGGAAGTTCAAATGGCTGAAAGACATTTAAGAAATTGCTCAACATCTTTAATTATCCAGGAAATGCAAATCAAAACGACTCTAAGATACCACCTTACACCTCTCAGAATATCTAAGATCAAAAACATAGAAGACAGCTTATGCTGGAGAGGATGTGGAACAAGGGGAACTCTCTTCCACTGCTGGTGGGAATGCAAGCTTGTACAGCCACTTTGCAAATCAATATGGTGCTTCCTTAGAAAATTGGGAATCCATCTCCCGAAAGACCCAGCTGTAGCACTCTTGGGCATATACCCAAGGAATGGTCAATCAAACCCCAAGGGCATTTGCTCAGCTATGTTCATATCAGCATTGTTTGTAATAGCCTGAACCTGGAAACACCCTAGATGCCCTTCAACTGAAGAATGGATAAAGAAAATATGGTACATGTACACAATGGAGTACTACTCAGCAGAGAAAAACAATGACATCATGAGGTTTGCAGGCAAATGGATGGATCTAGAAAAAAATCATCCTGAGTGAGGTAACCCAGACTCAGAAGGACAAACATGGTATGTACTCACTCATAGGAGGACACTAGATTTAAAACAATGATGACTAGACTGCTATACAACTCCAGGGAGGCTACCTAGAAAAGGGGACCCTAGGAGAGACACAGGGATCACCCAATGACAGAGAAATGCATGAGATCTACATGAACAACCTTGTGACAGTGGGAGTAATGAAGGGCAAGGTTTGAGGGAAAGAAAGCTTAGGGGAGCAGGAGATTCCAGCTGGATCAAGAACAGAAAGGGAGAAGGAGGAATAACAGACCATTATAAATGAAGACCATATGAGAACAGGAATAGGCAGAGTGCTGGGGAGATCCCCAGATTCCACAATGATACATCCTCTGTAGACTGTTTGCAATGGTCGGGAGAAAGCCTGATCTGACCTAGTCTGGTGATCAGAAGGCCAAATACCCTAATGGTCGTGCTGGAACTCTCATCCAATAACTGATGGAAGTGGATGCAGAGATCCTCAGCCAGGCCCCAGGTGGAACTCCAGGTGTGCAATTGTCAAGAAAGAGGAGGGAATGTAAGAATGTGAATTGTTGAGACCAATGTTGGAAAAAGCATAGGGACAAATAGCCAAAGGAATGGAAGCACATGAATTATGAACCAAAGACTGTGAAGCCCCCAACTGGATCAGGCCTTCTGGATAAGTGAGACAATTGAATAGCTTGAACTGTTTGGGAGGCACCCAGTCTATAGGACCTAGACCTATCCTTAGTGTGTGAGCTGACTGTTTGGAACCTTGGGCTTACACAGGTACCCTTTGCTCAGCCTGGAAAGAGGGGACTGGACCTGTACTGAATCCACCAGGTTTAAATGAATCCCCAGGGGAGTCTTGGCCCTGGAGGAGATGGGAATGTAGGGGAGGGGAGGGGGGGAAGGTGGGGGTGGGTTCGGGAGGGGGGAGGACAGGGGAACCCATGGCAGATTTGTAAAATTAAAACACAAATATAATAATAATAATAATAAAAGACTACAGGGACTGTTTAAGGTGAACTAAATGCATTTTATATTATGAGATGAAAATGAGACCTTTAAAGTAACACATTTCCATCACATAGAATGGAGTTGGGTTAGTTTATCTTCATTGTGTATGAGTCCCCAGTCCCCTATCAACTATTGTGTACCTATGGTGGTCTCAGGATGTGAAGGAGCTGAGACGAAGGATCTTGGGCAGAAAGGACCCCAGAGACTGTTTTGGAGGACAGCTTCTTAAGTAATGGGACTCACTTATATAACTCAGTCTTGGGGGAGTAGAGGCCAAGTAAACAAGGGAGGAAATGCACCTAATTAGCATATGTAGACCTGATAGAAGACAGGCAAATGTTAATGACAAAGCAATTCAAATACCAAAGCACTTGGGAACTGAGGTAGGGACTTTCCATGCCTATCAGTTAGCTTAACAGGTTGCTGGTCACATGATTTCCAAAAAGCCAGTTCTCTGGTGGGGAAACAAAGCTTAATTGAATCTACCATGACAAGGCCTTGGTCTATGGAATTGAATGAGCCCAGATCTGATTTGGGTAGGGAGCAGTCTCATTCCTGCTGTGCTCTCTGAGAGCCTTCCAGGGTTTGGGCAACTCTCTACTATCCCTCATCTAGCTTGGGAACCCACAATTGTCAAACTTGACTGGATTTAGAAGCCCCACAGAAGTACACATCTGGTTATATTTGGAACAGTTTAACACCCACCCTTACTCAGTACCACCTAAGGGGTGGGGGTCTTTGATGAAAAGGAGAAATCAAACTGAGCCCCAACATTTGTCTCAGCAGCTTGAGTGTAGACAGAAGAAAACCAGCTGCCTCCCACACTGCTGCCATGACTTTCCCACCAGAATGGATTGGGCTCTCAAACTCTGATTCAGAATAAACATTTCTATTCTTAAATTGCTTTTGTTAGGTATTTCCTTATAGTGTAGTATCAGTTAGGCTGGGAATGACTAACTATTTGGGCACAATCCTGGCAGGCAGCTACACAGACAAGGAGCCAAAACTGATTGCTGTATACCCCTGAAATTATGGAGGGACTCAGCATAGCTAAGCATGGGCTAAATTCAAAACAGTTGTATTAAGTGCCTAGCTTCCAGATACCTGACGCTAAATAGAAGTTGAAAAAATTTTCTTAGTTCTATACCTAATATAGATGTTGTTTTCTATATTTAAAATCTCCCTCTCCCTTTCTCTCTCTCTCTCTCTCTCTCTCTCTCTCTCTCTCTCTCTCTCTCTCTCGCTCTTTCTCTCTCTTTCTGAGACAACGTTTCTCTATGGAGTTTTGGTGCCTGTCTTGGATCTCGCTCTGTAGACCAGGCTGGCCTCAAACTCACAGAGCCTTGCTTTGCCTCCCAAGTGTTGGGATTAAAGGCATGCGCCACTGCAGCCCAGCTATATTTTAAAATCTTTAACATAACCTTCCATTACTAACAATTCTCTCTCATGCTGATTTAGACACTTCCTTCATTGCTATCCGACAGTGACATCCTAAGTACAGCAGTTCTTTGTTGTCAAGGTAAAAGAGGAGAAGGGCTCCCCTGTGCATTGCAGGATGTTTAGCAGTGGCCTTGGCCTCCTCCTAGTTGTGACTCCCCAGTCATCACAGCCACAAATGCTTTCAGATTGTGCCAAATATATCCTGGGGGAACAAATAGAACTCAGTTGAGTATTACTGCAGTATAGACATAGACTTGATGTTAAATACTTTGCCTCAAATAGCCAAGCTGCTTCTTTTAGGCTTCCTTACCATTCAAAGGAAGGGGGATTTAACCCTTTCTGATGTATTCTTAAATAAGCATGTCCTATTCTGTGGATCTGGAGGGAAGACAGATTATCATTCCCACACTAATGCAACAAAACTGGCATCTGGCTCTAAGCCCACCACTCACATTGTATAAAACTCCATCTCCCATTACCAAATAACTGAGACTGTGCTCCCCAGAGAGGATGTCCTTAGTGGAGTACAGGTCTGAGTGAAAGAGCTATGAGCCTAGGGAAGGGTCAGAAGGTCTGTCTTTGCTGTTATTAAGAAAAGGCAGAACTGGGCTTAACCACATGGGCCACATAGAGACTAGATTAAGGGAACTTAAATATATACTAATAGGAATTTCTGAGTCTAGGAACTAGAGCAAGCTTTCTCTTCTGCCAATCTGTGAAGACTTGTGCTCAACTCATGGTGAACTGTATTCTGTGCCCAGTAGCCAGGACACTTTTGGTGAGGCCATGGGCATGAAAGGAACATATGTCTACTGAGCAGACTCCTGCCTCCTCATTAAGAGGCAGAAATACCATGGTAACTCTTTGGACCTTGAAAAGATGGCCTCAGGCTCTTAAGACTTTAATTACTGCAAAGTTCAATGATAACATCCTCTAGACTTGCTAAACAGGAGAGAGGATGGAAAGGCACCTGGAGTCCCATGGTGGCAGGCATCCTGTTGGTTTCTGTACATGTGAAAGGACTCCCTTTTGCATGGCTGTCTAAATGGTGTTGCTTCACTCCTTATTTGCTGAAATCTAGCTTTCCTCTAACAGATGATTAGAGAAGAGAAAAACTCAGCCATGAATAAAATGTTGGAGAAAGGATACCTCATATCTCCATGGGGGTTACGGCTTTTCTATCACTCCAAATTTGCTAACTTTTATTCTGTTTGTCCTTCAGCTGATCAGCAAATGCCCTCAGGTAAGACACCACAGACACTCAGACAAGGAGTGTTCAATATCCCAGAAGTAATCATTACAACTTAATATTTAAGGTGCAACTAGGATTGCCCTTGTTACAATTACTAAGTTAGAGCATGTAATAAAGAAACCAGGTTGGAATTCCTCTTCCCAATCTTTCAGGCCCTTCCAACCAAGGTACTGAATTGACTCACTTTCCTTTAAGATTGCCAATGCTGTTTTACTTAAAATTCATTTAGTTGTGAAGCTAGTGGGAACCCTTGCTTAGCTGTATGCTTCAAAGAATAAGAAATTCATTGTAACATATATGTTTGTGAGGTAGAGGGTCTTAAAGATCAAAGTTTAGTATATAATCATATGTTGTTATCATATTTTTATAGAAGAAAGCAGCTTTTATTCTCTTGGTTAACCATTCACTTCTTGATAAAGGATTTTAGATCAGTGGAGTCAAGGCAGGGTGACATACTATATAAGATTCCCAGTGCAGCATTGTAGCTGACAGCAAATTTGCTGGGTTGATCAGTGATGTGTTTCTGATAGCATGTATTTTGTTTAACTGTTATTGCTTAAATGTGTGCAAGCAAATGTACAGAATTTCTGTTGCTTGGAGTTCTGTGCTTTGAGGGTGTATTTACTCCTCTTTAAGGATAAGTAATTTTTATTATTTTAGACTTGATCTTCTATAGTGTAATGGGTTCCATTTATGTGAGGCATTTGCTATGGGTGAGCAACATGGGCTTGAGGCCCTCCCTGGGTGGAAGGGAGGTTTGAGGAGGATCTTATTGCCTGAGCAGTCTCCTTCCTCAGATAAAATAAAGGAAACAGTCTCCTGCCTTAGAATTTATCTTTGTTTACTGCTATTGCTGCATAGGAGTCTTTGAAGGATGCCTGGGGGATCTGTGCATTTTTCAAAATGTTGAATATGGATGGGATATGTTTCCATGACATCTAGTTTTTAAAGAGTTCATGGTGTTTTTCCAGTTGTAAAATTTGATCAAATGCTAATTCTATTGGATTTTTAATTATTTTTTTAATTTTCTTTCTCTTTTTCCTATCTGTATTTCCTAACTTTTGCTAATTTGTGTTCTATGGAAAGGTTCTATGACAGTTTTTCAATATATCTCAACTTATTTTATTTAATAATCGTTTTATTGTATTAAATGGTCCCCACAAATACTTAAAGTGGTATTACTCACACCTTTCTCTCTGTGTCACAGTTTCTGGGCAAGTGAAAATATGTAAATTGAAATTCCCTGGGCAAGGAGTCATATTTCTGTTAAAGATTCTTCAGTATTGACTGGTTGATTAGAACATTGTGATCATGGACAGTTGAAATATAACAGATTCACACCCAAATTATTTAGGGCTCTCTTCAGCACTCTTAAGATCCATTCATTGCTCCCTCCCCTCCTATGTCTGACATTACATCCTTGGATGATCAGGCAACATCATTTAGAATGAAGTAACTTGGGGACTATAAGCTTCTACCAATTCAAAATCTAAGAATGTCATCAGATAACATCAGGCCTGTGACAGTTTTTCCCACATTATTCTAGGCCACAAGCTTATGTTCCCACCAGTTTGGAAATACACCATGTTATATGACTTTCTTTTGTTCTGTAACACATGGTCTTTATGAAATGGCTTTTACATTGGAACATGATATTGGGATCAACCTGGATCCATGTTGCTGTGCCATAGTCACTCATATTTGAAGTGAGAATTATGTTTTGCATTCACAGAATTTAGGGAAATCACTTTATAACTCTGATTTTCTTTATTTGAGTAAAACAAGTTAATTCCTTGTTTATATTTTGTGAAGTCTCTGTCTTAGATAGGGTTTCTGTTGCTATGAAGAGATACCATGGCCACAGCAACTCTTATAAAGGAGAACATTTAATTGGGATGGCTCCCTTATAGTGTGGAGGTTAAGTCCATTATCATCATAGTGGGTTATAGTAGCATGCAGGCAGACATGGTGCTGGAGAAGTAGCTGAAAGTCCTACATCACACAGGCAGCAGGAAGAGGTCTGTGATGCTGAGCGAAGCTTAAGCAAAAGAAACCTCAAAGCCTGCTCCCACAGTGACACACTTCCTTCAACAAGGCCGCACCTATTTCAGCAAGACCACACCACCCAATAGTGCCACTCCCTATGAGTGTCTGGGGGCCAATTACATTGAAACTACCACATTCCACTCCCTAGCCCTATAAGTTTGTAACAATACCATAATGCAAATTGTATTGAGTCCACCTTCAAAAGTTCACATAGTCTAGCACAGTCTCAACAATGTTTAAAAGTCCAAAATTCAGTTTCTTCATGTAATCTCTTAACTGTAATCCAGTATAAAATTAAAGTCAAAGAGCAGATCACATACTTGGAACATATAATAATTGCACAGGAAACACATTACCATTCCAAAACTTAGGGAAGGGAGCATAGTGAAGAAAAATTGGACCAAAGTAAGACCAAAAACCAGCTGGACAAACTCAAAACTCTGAATCTCCATGTCGGATGTCAAAACACTCTTCAGATTTCCAACTCCATTCAGCTCTGTTGATAACATACTCTTTTGTAACATACTTCTGTCTCTTGGGCTCGTTCTATTCCCTGCTAGCAGCTTTTCTTAGTAGGTATCCTATGGCTCTGGCAACTCTAACATCTTTGATTCTCCAAGATAATCCAGGCTTCAACTTCACAGCTTCACCCAATGACCTCTCTACTAAGCCTCCATTCAGGGACACCCCAATACATGCCTAGCTTTAGCAGCTTTCCTTGGTCACAGCGGCAAATTCCATAGCCCATTTCTTCTATCCTAAATTCCAGAACCATATGGCTGAATCTGCCTAGTTCTGCTGCTTACTGCGGCTGGAACAATTACATCCTTACCAGCTTTCTGTCCTTCACTGCCTAAGCTTTGCTGTGCTGAAACTTGCTCTGTGGACAAGACTGGCTTCAAACTCAGAGATCTTTGACCCTCTGCCTTCTGAGTCCTGGGATTAAAGGTATGCACCAACACACCTGGCTCTAAGTTTTTCTTTAGTTCCTTTTTACAAAAACTTGGAAACTTGTCTGGGATTTTGCCTTGAGATGACCACTCCCTTTATTCCATTTCTTAGTCTGTTTATCTCCTTGAACACATGATTTAGCTCTGTTCTACTTCCTGGTGTCCCTTTTCTCAGTCTGTACATTTTGTGTTTTTATTTGCTAAGCTTGCTCCTTTTCATTATAAATCTTTATTAGAGTTACCACTAATAATCACACACTACACTCTATACTAGGCTGCTTTGAGATTTCCTTTGCCAAGTGAATTAATTCAAAACTCTTTGCTTTAGCCTCAGGCAGACTCTTCAGACAAGGGCAAAAAGTAGCCACATTCTTCACCAAAATATTACAAAAATGATCTCTAGGCAACATACTAAAATTCTTCTCCTCCGAAATCTCTTGAGGTAGCCTCCCATAGTTCATCAAATCACACTCAGCACTACTGTCTTCCATACTCCTACTAGTTTGGCCATTATGCATCATTTATAGCATTCAACTGCTTTTCTAATCCATAGTCCCAAAGTCCATATTCCTTCAAACAAAAGCATGATAAGGCCTGTCACAATAATATATCACTCCTGGTACCGCCTTCTGCCTTAGTTAGAATTTGTATTGCTATGAAGAGATATCAGGACCATAGCAACTCTTATAAAGAAAAGCATTTAATTGGGGCAGCTTGCTTACAGCTCAGAGTTGCAGTCTATTATCATCATGGTGGGATGGCAACATGCAGGCAGACATGGTGTTGGAGAAGTAGCTTAAAGTCCTACATCTTGCAGGCATCAGGAAATGGTGTAAGACACTGGGTAGTATCTTGAGTATATATGAGACCTCAAAGTCTGCTTCCACAGTGACACACTTACCTCCTTCAATAAGGCCACATCTTCTTTAACAAGGCCATAGTACCCAATAGTGCCACTATCCATCAGCTTATGGGGCCAATTACATTCAAACTACCATAGTCTCTGCATGAGGCAAATCTTCCTTATAATCCTATTTCTGGGAGACATTCCATGTCTATAACAATGTGTATGCAGTAGCAATCAGAAACCCAGAGCTCAGAACACTCTGACACTAACTACATGTTCAATAAATACTTTATGCAAACAAGAAAAAGGAATTAACAAAACTCCAGCCTCAGAAACAGAAACATTTTCTGAAATATTCTCCCCTAAGTCTGGAGGTATATTAATTAATGAACTTGAGTAAAAACAGAGTTTAGATGCCTAACTTTTAACAATGGCTCTCTAACATCACCATCTTTGTTCCAATTTTTTCGTTGTTGTAATTTAAATTTACTGTGATCATTTCAGGAATTCATTATATTTAAACTGATCAAAACCAATTTAAACCTCCATTGTACTTTGCATTAAAATCATATAAATGCTTTCACTGTCCTCTCGGTTTCACTTATTCACCCTGCCTGTGGTGATATTCGAAGAAAAACAAAGCCCTGTAATTTTTTCAGAGGTTTAATATGACTACATCTTCCTGGCCCTATTTCATCCTTAATCTGAAGTTATTCAATACTAGACTGTCACTACAAAAGCAGGATAGAGAAACAAACATTATAATAGACATATGGTTTTGTGCAGAATTATATATTTAGTGATGTGATGATTTTCAAAATATAAATGAAAAAATTTCACTGAAAATAATCAAATATTATGATTCCTGCCACCTGAAAAATATCACTACTTCCTTATCAAGCCAAGTCGAATGAATTAAAAAACAGATTAAATTACCAAGTTTAACTTTTCTTCATTCTTAAATCAGGCAATACAATAGTCAACCATGTGGCATAATATGAACTTGAAAAAAATCTTTGACAGCAATAATGATTTTCCTAATGAGTCCACGTTGACTTCACAATGCAAGTACTGTTATGCATGTTTGTCAAGAGCAAGATTTGGAATAAAGGCTCATAATGTCATGTAGGTATTGAACTTTCTTAGTGTAAGGTGCCTACAGGGTATTGGCTCCATTGGAACTCATCAGAAAGAACCTTTTTGCTTTGAGGAGAGAATATATTTTGAAATAATATAACTTCTTACTGTTAAATAGACTAATTCATTGTGCAAATATTTATTGAGAGTCTAGTGTGTGCCACTTACTTATTCTTACACTATAAATATAGCAGAAATCACAGCATAGGAAAGTGACTATTGTCAGGTAGCAGACTGCATGAACTTTGTAAATCACTATAAGGACTTTTACTATGAATGAAATGGACACTATTGGAGAGTTTGAAGGAGAAATAACATGAATGATTTGTGTTTTTAAAACACACAGCAAACAAACGTGGTAAAGAAACACAAAAAGGGAAATCCAAATGGGACAACAGACTAGAACTGAAGGTTTGACAATGGGCGTGGGATAATGTAGTTGAATTCAGGATAAACAGAATTTTTTAAAGGCAAAGTCTACTAGCTTTGCTACAAAATAAATATGTGATGTGAAAGACAGATCAAGGCTGACATGCAGGGTTTTGAACTAAGGAACAGGAAAATACTAAGTTCTATTGACAACAATGTACAGCATCATGGAAGAGAATTTGTGAGAAAAGACTACAAGCTAACTTTGGAAACTTCTGTGCTTGAGATACTGGTTAGACTCAAATATTATGCTGAGTAAGATTTTTATAGATTATTTACAGAACAAATATTGGTTTAGCACTTACTGTGTGCTGGACCCCATCCATAGAGTAGCTGAAAGAAAATCACATTTTTAATTTAGGGCTTATTTGAAAGTTTGACATTATATAAGCACTCTTGCAAATATATAAAGAAAAGACAATAAAATGAAAGTTACCATCATGCTAAGTGATGAGAAAATACAAACACTGTGGCTGTGACCCAGAATGACAAGTTTGGAAGGGTTTGTGAAGTATCAATTTACTACAACATAGACTCACCTGGGAAGAGAGCATCAATTGAGGACTTGTTTAGTTCAGGTTGGTCTGTGGGTATGACTGTGAGGATCATCTTGATTTTTATTAGATGTGGGAAGATATAGCCAATTGTGTGTGGCACCATTCTATGATGTGGGCCTGAACTGAATGAGTGTAGAGAGAACTAGCTGAGTACTTATCAGGCAGGCAGCATGGCTTCATTCTTTTCTCCGTACTCTTAACTGTCAGTATGATGGGACTAGTTGCTTGAATGCTTACCTGGACTTCACCTATCATGGACTGTAAGCTGGAATCATAAGACAGATAAACCTTTTTTCTCCCTTATGTTACTTTGGTCATGGAATTTGTCATAGCAACAGACAATCAGGCACTTCTGAAGCAGTAAAGCAATAGAGATGAGCTATTAATAATAACAACTAAAATGTATGACATTCCAGGTGAAAACAAATATGTAGGGTGAGCAAAGAAGGCCCTAGGGTATGAGGAAAATGCAGAAATTTGTAAAAACAAAAGTTCTAGCAAAAAAAAAAAAAAGAAAAGAAAAGAAAGAAAGAAACCAGATTGGAAAAGGAATGGGGAGCAAAGAACATCTCATTGGATGGGAAATACGAGAAAGACATCCTTCAAAGTAAAATTTTGGATTTTTCTGCTTCTATTTTGGTGAAGGGAACTGATCAACCTTAATATAGTACAGAAAAGAAAAAAAGTAGCCAGACTGCCATCACCAGCATCACAAAGTCCTCACATCAGTGGGGCATAGCACCTGCATTGATGCTTGAATTCTGCATGCCATATTTATTGGCACTTTGTCTTAAATTTACTTCCCTGTCACCTTTCATTACAAAAGAATGTACTTATATTGACACCTAGGAAATATAGGATGCCGCCTCACTAGAAATTACTTTTTAAAAATGCCATACTAAGCTTGTTTGATGATTATTACCTTATGGGAATCACATTTCACTGTCACTTATTGTCTTAGCAAAATTGAATTCTGACAAAAAAAAATGAGTGAGCAGGACCTGAAGGGGACCACCATTCCTAAACGGATTTAGTAACTAGCAAAGTAAAAGGTCTTAAACTCCAGGCTATGTCAGAAATTTTCTATGCCTTTCTGTCCTATAGTTGTTCTATTAAGACATAAAAAGAGATTAAAACATGATTGAGTGGGTTGAATAGAAGTGTTTACATTGTTCTCAATATTTCCTGTAACAAAGTTGTTCCCAATATCTCCAGTGTTTACAGAAGACATGAATCTGCAGCCACAAATTATCATCATGTTTTCAACCATGAGGAGTCCTTTGATTTCCAGAAGTCATCACTTGGGTATCTAAGCTTCAGATGAGTATTGGATGGAGGAGACATCGACTCCAGGATAAAAATTAGAACTTTCTGTTGTCCTGAGCTCATTTGCTCACATGTGTATCTTTCACTCTCTGTTTTCTCTGCTTTATAACTGGGAGAATGAACACAGCCAGATACTAAGGTGTCTTGGATTGGCACTCATTATGGTATGATCATACTATAAGTGTCTCTGCTTGCCTAAATAATTGAAAACCAACATGGAATGTAAGCCCTAGACACGGTTTCATCTTTTCATTACTTAACTTTTGTTAGCACAGAAAAACTTTTACAGAAGTCTCAGGACACCTGTTGGCCCTAATCTTAGGACACAAAGGATAAAGGGGATCAAAGTCAGCATCTCTAAGTTCCAGAAAATGTACAGCATCTGTCTATTTACTAAAGCCCTTGAAGCAAATTCCTCAAGGATTAAGTTATCTCAAGCCTACATTAATTATTAGGTTTTCTCTCATACTGGAGTTTGAAATATTTCAGGATGTATTACTATACTAATTTAGTTATCCTTAATTAGATATTTTTACAATACATAGTATTTTTATATATTTGAAAGTGTCTTTGTATACTACCAGTCCTATAATCCAAGCTTTAATAACAAAATAAGTCTTAATTTGTACTATTATTTAACTGATGTGGGATTTAGTTATTTCATTTCTAGAATAATACTAGATACTGAATAATTTTGGAAGCCATACTTTTGTACATGGCACACTTGTCTATTCAAATTTCTCATAGACAGTGCTAACAAAGGACTACAGATGAATAGCTTCAGGGTAGAAGACATTGGAAGATATGGGTTTTGTTGAATGGTAGATACAGAAGTAATCTTGCAAAACATTTCAGGGACTCTTTCAGAAAAGAGTTCATGATTTCCTCTAAAGTCCTGGGCACTAGGTACAATCCAAGGAGCCACTGGGATTACTATGCTTCAATACCGTACAAGCACTTAGAATATTTTTTAATATATTTTTCTGTGGTGAGGGAGTCATGTGTTTATTACTCAATGATCAGAAGACAGAAACAAGGTTGAATAATCAGGTGGATAGTCAATAATATACAACTAATTTCAAACCATGAGAGAGAGGTAGCAAGGACTGATAGGAGAAACCAGAGATGGTTGTTTCTGTGGAGGAAACTAAGCTGAAATTAGTAGAAGTGGGAAACATCCACTGAAGGCCTCTTTTAATGTATCACATAGTGTCTCCGGATGGAAAGCTCACCACTGTGTGTGGAGGATATGAGGAACACATTCTTGTTCAAAAGAATAAAAGATTCTAAAAGCAAGATTCTGTTCCTGATTCTCAAGTTTCTATTGGTATTCTTCCTGACTATTATTGTTTCCATTTAAATTATTGAATTATTATCTATTCCTTTAATTATTCCTTATAACTTTCATTGAAATAATACTTGAATTTAATCACCAGAAGAGTTCAGGTTTATCTTAAGCCACAGTATTTATTCCTAATAACTAAATTGCAATGTTCACTCTGTCCTGAAGCATAAACCATGGAGGAAGGTCATATAATGTCATGTGGAGAGAGAATATGAAGAGTCTAATCTATCTGTAGTCAAAGACATAGACAGTATGATTTAATTTACCTCTTCCCTAAAAGGGAGCAAACACTCCAATAAAGAGAGTTTTCTTTCTCTTACTTGCATAGTGTCTTCCTTACATCTCTGCCATTTAGGAACTTGAACAATCTGCCCATGAGCTTCTTTGAACTTTCTAAAGTTCCTAGCTATAAAATATCTTCCCCCAGATTAGAACTGTATCTTACTCAATTCTATCTGATGTTGAGTTTCAATAAGTTCATCTTTAATTTTCAGTTTGTGTTACTTTATAGGTAAACCAAGTCATATTTCTGAGTCTGGTGTCAACCCAGGCACAAAGGAGATGACAAGAGCTGAGTGGCTCCAGGAACTTAGAAAGATGGTACACAACAGAAAATCCTCTATCAAAAAACTGTACCAAGTGTGGAGTTGCTAATAGTAGCAGTGCAGATTGGTGGGTAGTTCATTCATTGAAGAGCTGTAAGGAGATATACAGCTTGAGGCAGATGTTTGTGACAGGTGGAGGAAGCACAGGATTGTAATTTCACATGTGGAATCTGCAGTAAATGCTGCCTTGTCCTTCAAATTGACCAATATTTCAGCAGTAACCATGATGAAATTTTGTGCTGGCAGCAAAGTCTACTCCTGCTGTGACAGCTGGAATGGCAAGAAGTCAAGTTCCACGATGCTAGCTATTGGCTTGTAGGAGTTGATTTTGACAACATGACACCAGAATTCAGTATAAACAACCAAAAAATAAAAATAAAAATAAAGAAAGAAAGAAAAGAAAAAAGAGAAAGATTCCCAGAGAATCAGTAATCCTGGTTAGTTTTCTGCTTAGGGATTTATTCTGTTTTCTGTCCATTAAATTTTTATTGGTCAAAGAATTTCCCAGATGTTCTGCTTTTTCACAAATCTTCATGGCTGGTCCAGTATCCTCCTTCCCCTTTCTATAGCTTAAAAGAAGTTGATCTGTATCTGTTTTCAAGGTGTGCATTGATATGTTACAAATATATAATAATAAATTTTATTTAAGTGAAGAAATTCTGAGCAGGATTATGAATTTGAAGTGTATTTTAATGGTTTAATTTTAACAAATTGTTTTTTATAGCAGAATAGTATGGTCTTATATAATTGGTACTAATTAGAAAATTCTGGGATTCCTTTTTTTAACCTTGTCAATAATTGGTTCGGGAAAAATTATGTTGCATTTCCTAACCGATGGCATCAGACAACAATTCTGTGGAAAAATTGTGGCTTTGTATTTTCTTTATTCAGAGTTCACCTCCCCCAAACCCTGCCCACAGCCTGCCTAAGGAGGACAGAGTGAACATCAATGGCAAATGACAATGAAGCCCCAAAGAGCCAGCTCCATGCTCAGGGTTTTTCAGAGTTCTGCAATGTAGGGAAACTCTTTAGTAGTGAGCTATAGAAATGGTCCCTAACAGAATAAGCCTATTTTGCTCTGTAAAAGCAAAGCAAAAGGAGAAAGTTTCCCTTTCCCCCTTTCAACTCTGTCTTTAATATCCTGCCATCTTAAAGTAGCCCAGGAACCTAGTCAAGGTGAAGAACCCAGGCTCCCTTCAGATGGCACAGAGGAAAGACAAAAGGACATTGTCCTTGAACTGCTAAATGAACCTTCATCAGACACTTTCTGTTGGTACTTGGTCCCATTCTAATCTTCTGTGTTCTCCCTTTAAGGAAGTAGATAGGAGAGACTACAAAGTCATGCTGGCAGTTTCTGGAGAGTTCAGATTGTGTTTACTTGTATTTTCTTGTACCATCCCTTGCATAGTGCCTTGCCCAGAGTGAGTGTCACTTACTTATGGAAAATAAGGCATGATGTATACTTTAATTTTCCACTATTTTGAATGGCTTAGTGTTTCTGTTCACACTTTCCCGATTGACCAGGGGTGAGAGCAAATAAGCAGCGACCTGCCTGAGTCTATATAAAATAAAAACCAGGAAAATATTTTACTTGAAAACAAGTTTGACATATGTGATGGCAACGTCAACTTTTAAGGCAAAGTATGGAAGTCCATTAACCAAATTTTGATTAGCAGAAACAAGTTTGCATAATGGTGACTCTTTAAACAGCCTTTAGTGTGTGCTCATTAAGCATTTTCCATGCCTCCCAAATGCTCCAAATGAATGACGTTAACACTACTCCTGTGTTGTGGCTAATTTCCTGTTGGACAATTTCTCCAGCCCCATCATCACCACAGTTGCCAACTCCCACCAGGCAACCTGCTGTGGTGGAAACCTCCTTACCAGGCAGGTGTGGGTGATGGCTTCTTAACAGCTCTAAGTCAGCAGACGGGAAGTGTTAATGCTTCAGAAACTCAGCCATCTGGCCTTGGACTAAGAATGCCAAGAAGGTTCAGAGGGGAAATCAAGAAAGGAGAGAAGAAGGGCAGTACCAGGGCTCTGGGGAGCCGGAGCTGCTACTGGAGAAGGATCCTGATGTGATTCGGGGTTGGAGATGAAGGCGAACAGGCGCTGCTGCAGCGAGCAGTAGGGCTTGGGTGGGAGGAAACTCTCTGAGCCAGCTTGAGGGCTAAGCCGCTTATGAGGGATGTAAGGGAACATTCAGTCTCTGGGAGAGAGCCTGAGATCAGGGGCTTGAGCTGAAAATTCGCTCTCTTTCCATCTGAGAATTGGAGGGAATCAAATGAAAGGCTAAGTAGAATGTTTATATTTTTTCAGCTTAATTGAAATGCTTGCTGTAGGAAATGTGGGAGATACAGACAATTAGAAAGGAGGAAACAGTTGTCTCACTACTAAATTTCTCTGTCATTGTATCTGCCAAACATGGCTTCCACTAACATTAAGTTTTAAGTTACTTCATTGCTTTCTACAGCATGGTTCCCACGGTACAGTTGAGAGGGGACTCTTGTATAACTTTCTGGTTCTGATTACTTTAATTGAATGCCATTGTATAAGCATTTCCCCCATTATTTCACATTGCAATTTGTATCATCATAATTAGATACAATATTACATGACATGGACACTTCATAAGACATCTATTTACCTTGTATTGTTTCTAGTGTTTAGCATTTATGCACAATGCAACTATGAACTTCTGAATGTAATGGTTTGATTATTCCTTGAACATGTTCATGCAAGTAAATTGTTGAAGTGATTATACATTGCAAAAGCTATGGACACCTTAAACATTTCATTTATGATCATTCATGAATATATCCCTTTCCTCCCTTTCATAATTGACATAATATATAATGTTGTCATCTAGAACAACAACACTTTAGGTTCTCCCTGCTCCCTAGAAACATGGGGAAAATAGACTGTTAACTGTGTTATTTGACTACATGCCAAAATGACCATGTTTTTTATAGTTAACAGAGTTATCACTGTTCCTAGGGCCAACAGAATATGCAATAGACTTCTGTCTATATTTTAAACATCACAGAAGGAAGAGTGTAAGAGAGCTTTAGTAAGAGTTGGTAGCTCCCATGAGGTGAGAACTAGAACATTAAGTGCCCACAGGTAAGCATGAGATAATGCTATATAGAAGTTTCCTCCAGATTGAAACATTCCAGTCTTGCAGGAAAGTTCCTTAAACCGGAAGGTAAACAACTGAAAATAGCTTCAGGAAGTCCCTGAAATTGACTAGATTCACTAGGCCACTCCTTCCTAAGAGTGAACAATAAAGACTGCTGAAAGTCATTCTCAGAGAAGACAAGCTATAAAGAAGGTTCTGAGAGCAGACTAGCTGCCTGGAATACCAACTGGAAAGGACAGTCTCCAACCTATTGAGCTGCTTGAAGGTTGTGCCGTGGGCTCCAGGTTCCCAGACTTTGTGAGCTACCATCCATGCTGGGGTGGGCTGTGGTGATGCAGCTGTCTTTGAGTAATTTTCTGCCCCTCACATATGTTCCTTTAAGTAACTCCAATAAAATCCACTTGTTCTACACATCAGACTTTGGTTGTATTGGTGATTTCGTCTGTCATGGGTTTCCTATGAGTAGGAGTGTGTGAGTGTGTGTGTGTGTGTGTGTGTGTGTGTGTGTGTGCGTGTGTGTGCTGTGTCTCCCATAAAAAGATCAAAAGTCTTATTACATAACAGACAAGCAGCAGAGAAGTGGAGCTGACACATCAAAGAAGCCCAACTTTAACACCCAAAGCTTCATTACTCAACGGTTTGGTTGCTTTCAGTTATCACCCTAATTCCACAAGTCATATCATAATAACCAACATTTTCAAACAAATGCAAACAGATATTTCCCTTTTACTAAATCTTATTTATTCACCCCCCTGCCACTAGCAAATAGTTAAAGTATATCCTTCAAAATCAATAAACTATAATGATTCAGAATAAACTCTGCCAGAGAGTACTGACACATAAAAACTCCCTCTTCTCTCCCCATTTCTGTACTTTCTACATCCTATGGTCATGCTTCTCTGAAGTGTAGGAGAATAGAGATTTCACAGCACTAGTCACACCCTCCCTTTCCATATATGGACACTGTGGCCTGCACAGAGGATGGAACCTGATTGATGCAGAAATAGAAATGAAAGCGTCACCTGTGATTTCCCAGTCTACTCCTTCCTGCTTCTTCAGCAAAAAACATATTCCTTATGCCAGCTATGCTTCTTAGTCTTCTAGTTTATGTTTAGTAAATGTCTTTAAAATCCATTTTACTCATGTATATTATATTTTTTAAAATGAGAACTTTCTAATCCCTCAAAATCAACTCTAGATGATAACTCCTATTCTTTACTAAGTTACAGATGGAAGACAGTCATTATTTATCACCATTGGCACCTTATATAGGGAGGAAAGTCTATCTATCTTAAGCTGAATGTCACTCTAAACGATTGGAGACAGTCCCATTGAGACAAAAATTGGCTTCCTATAAATGAATAACTTTAAACAAAATATGCTAATTATGAGATATTTCTACCATTGTGTTAAACTTGCACTACAGGACAGTCAACAATAAAGTAATTTTAATTATTGCGTTATATTCCTATGAGCAATTTCATGAGAAGAAGTTCTTATGAAGTCTGTTAACCCAGATTCGACAAGAAGTATGAACAAAGTGGAAGGTAATCAGCCTTTGTGCATAATGTCATAATGATAGTAATCGAAACCATGCAATCACATAGACATTCTGCTCTCTATAACTAGCTCTGAATAACCAGTGATTTTCAATGGTAGAAAAGTGGCCATTTCAAATTTCAACACAAAAAAGCATTGTGATATTTACATTTAACCCAGTTATGTTCTCTTGGTGATATTTATAAGGAAAAAGGTTCCTATGGAAGAGACTGAGAACAAGGGTTCTTTTTAATATTTCACATTTGTGCAGTATTTATAAAATCCACTATTCATGTTTTGGCCAAACTCTTGGAAATGCTACTACAAGAACACAAGTACCATTAGACATTGTCTCAGCTGTTTTATATTCCTCATTATTGCTGGGAACACAGTGATTGCCAAAGCCAGATTGGATGGAGCACAAGATATCCTCAATCCCCTTCATTATAGGATGGTGTTGTCTGGTCTCTACTGCTCTTTGAGAATGCCATATGTTCATGGTGCTCATGTTCATGTTTAACACAGTTAACAACAGTGTTCCCTGGGCACTGCTTACCTCACAGACCAGAGTATGACATCAGCAGTCTAAGAGGAGTAATGCATGATATGAACAGAGATAAAGGTAGCATTAGAGAAAAAGAGTTAATAACATTTCCTTGGCTCTCAAAGTAGTCTAACTGAAATGTCCTTAATAAAGATTCCAGACTTTATTTAGGTTTTTCATTTGTATGTTTGTCTGTCTTGTTCTGCCTGCATCAAAATCAGGCCTCCTGTAAGCCAATCAAACACTCTACCATTAAGCTCTATCCCCAGTCCCCAGGTTCTTAGTCAGATTCCTTATAGTTCTTGAGTCCTACAGCAAAAACATTTACAGTTATGTCTTTCCCTTGACTACTTCATAACTGTAATCATTCCAGGTGATATTAGTCATTCTAAATACTTGAATTTCTTAAAGGAAACCACTGTCCTTACTGGAAAATTACTGAAAAACTCCAAATTACATAAAGTCTATTTCTATGATATCCTCTTCAACCATCAAAATTTAGAAATATTTATAACTCATAAACTTAGGGGAAAATACATCTGCTTAAAGATGAACAGGCATGCTTCAGACTAGGGTTTCAAATGGAATGCAGAAAAGAAAGCAATAAAAACATAGAAACTCTGAATGATCTCAATTAGACCATGGAAAGAACATCAAAAAGAGAAGCTTGTATTGGAGAAGCCATCAGGAAACATTCTGACTGTGTGGGATAACAATCTGTATACCACGGGTGGGGCTGAATAATAAGCGAAGGGGTCTCTGAGTGTTAGGAACAGTCATCCATCTCAAACAGGAAACATCCAAGAAGCCAGTCAAATAAAAAGGAAAATGTGGAACACTGAGGTTTCATCCACAGCAAAGTCATACAAGAAGTGAATGCTCCTCTTAGGACCAGAAATGAGTGTGCAGGTGTAAAAGAAACATGGGGCCAGACAAATGAGAAGAAGAGAATTTCAAATAGTTTTTTTTAAGCATCAAGCAAATACTGAGGACTTCCAGAAGCTCTGAGATTATAAAAATCTGTTTTATTTAACCATGCTCCATAAACATTTAAATATGATTAATACAAGTTTCTTATGTCGGCTAATATTCTGTAAGCTGGTATTTCAGAGAGTGTATTTTGGGGAATTAAAACTGACTTATAATCCTCTGAAGCAACTTCACTCTCAAAGGGGAAAGTTCTAGATCCAGAATGCCTGGATGTGGGCCTGCGCTCAAGTTTAGTTCTGATGAGATTGAACTTCTAAATAGAGCATTCTGTCCCCCAATTTTTTCCTAACTATAAAATAAGGGTCCAAATCTCATGAAGTTTTCATAGATTTAACTGGGGTAAAATCTGAGAAACATGTATCATTGTGTCGAGGGTACTGCAAGTTCTTGATGTCAGCTTGAATCACTGTCATCATTGTCCTCATCTTCCTTCTCCTCTTCATCCTTATTGTCTTCACCACTAAATTAGTCACATTGAAGAAACAGGACCAGTATAAACCAACATTTCTCTGTGATTGCAACTTAACAATTCCAATTTCTTAATCATGTGCCAGCAAGAAAATTATCAAATGTGAGTTACCTAAGGCATACAAGTGCCTCTGCTGCAGTTATTACTAGGGTGTCCTCCAACCAGACTGCAAGGCCCATGGATCAGTAAAGGCTTCAAAGAAGAACCACTCCAGAGAAAAATTCAGGAAACAAGATCTGCTTTATTG
Source organism: Onychomys torridus (assembly GCF_903995425.1). NCBI lineage: Eukaryota > Metazoa > Chordata > Mammalia > Rodentia > Cricetidae > Onychomys > Onychomys torridus. Next base: position 93,558,494 of record NC_050444.1, read on the forward strand.
GACATGAGCAACTATTTACATAGTGAAAGCCTACTGACTGTGATCGGTTATCACATTTCCTTGGATTGGAACAGTGAGTGCTCACACAACTGGCATCCCTATGCAGAAGAAGAACATAGAAGGACACATGAGAGTACAGACTCATCAGCAGGTTAGCTACTGACTACTTGTACTGCTTCAGAATTAAGTGTTCTTACTGACTTCTGGGAATACTCAAGATCATGGTGTGCCGTGCTTAGAAGCACAGTGTGCCAGGTAGGCTGATCACCAGCTCATTCCTGCATTTTCTCCTACAAATGCCAGAAGCTGACATGCTTGTATCTTTCCACAATGACAAAAAAGCAATACAATAACAAGGTACAATTATTACAAAGATAGCAATTTTACTGCTAATTCAAATTTCCTTGATAATCTGGCCCAAGTGAACACAGATTCTTTTCTTTTATTCTAACCATAATTACTAATATTAACCCTCATATCACCCAGTAAATCTCTTTCTCCAAATGTATATATATATATTTGGGGTATAAACACACACACACACACACACACACACACACACACACACACACACATACACACACACACACATATTACAGAAATGGATACAAAAATTATTATAGCAAAAGAGTTCAAAGATCTCAGAGGTGGACAGATAGAAATGTAAATAGCATCTGTATAGATAAGATAAGGAATACAAATCATGGCTGTAGAGTCAGATGGTTGTGAAGTCAGGGCTGGGAGGAAAGATGTCTAGCTGTGAGGTGAATGTACAGGACAGGTCATGATCTAGAGCAGGCAGCTGATGGATGGCAGGTCCAGATAGGCAAACAGGCACATGGGAAGACAGCAGTTCAGTAGACTGCAGCCACATCTGGCTAGGCTCCAGGAACAGGCCCAAGGACTTTGCTATCAATCCTTGATATATCTACTAGGTGTCAGAAGACAGGCAGTAGTGACTACTCCCATTACAGTGGTAGTGCCATGTGGCCCAAATGAGAGCCTTACATTCTTTCCTCAGTCTGGTGTATTTGGTAACATTTGGGCTTAGATTTTCTGATACAACATTAATACTTACATATGCCCCTATTAAATTCACCCTAATAACTTTGTAGAGTAGTACCCTTTCTACTCAAAGGAATAAATCCTTCATTGGTTTTCACAGCATGTGGGGCACCAGATAGGTAATGACCACTGTTGAACACAATATGAAATAACTTCAAGCAGAGGACAGTGGATGGCAACAACATAGGTTAGTCTCCAATTTACCCCTTTTTCTGAAGGTTACTGACCAAGAACAGAGTGTGGAGAACTTCACACAATATGCAACCCTTCTAACCAAATCTAACCCATTGACACTTGACTTCAACTTTTTTCAGGTACTTTTTCTATCTTCTTACTACCTACTGGCAACTTATTGTCTACAATTCTCTTTGATTGGCTTCACTTCTTATCTAAATGTTCAAAAAAGGTAAGAATTGACTAGCTTTTCTAAAATGAAAAATTTGATGTATAATGTCACAGATCTTAAAGTCAAATACTTGATAATCTTAAAATCTTTCAGTCTGAAAGGAGTATGATACAAATCTTCCCACTTTTGGTTTCTGACCATTATCTATCTATTTTATCTGTCTAAAGAATGATCCTTATAAAGTAGATGGATCACAGCTCAGCAACTGACATTCTACACACCTCTTTCAAAACATGGCCCCTGGTCACTCCACTCCCCAAGCCTTAGTAACACCCTAGCAACTCCTAACTACCATTTTCACTTTTGTGGTCAAACACATTCTGTTTCCCTCAAACCTTGCCCTTCATTACCCCCACTCATGTCCAGGTTGTTCATGTAGATCTCATCCATTTCTCTGTCACTGGGCGATCCCTGTGTCTTTCTTAGGGTCCCATTTTCTAGGTAGCCTCCCTGGAGTTGTGTAGCAGTCTAGTCATCTTTGTTTTACATCTAGTATCCTCCTATGAGTGAGTACATACTATGTTTGTCTTTCTGAGTCTGGGTTACCTCACTCAGGATGATTTTTTCTAGATCCATCCATTTGCCTGCAAACCTCATGATGTCATTGTTTTTCTCTGCTGAGTAGTACTCCATTGTGTATATGTACCACATTTCTAGTGGGAGTAATGAAGGGCAAGGTTTGAGGGAAAGAGAGCTTAGGGGAGCAGGAGATCCCAGCTGGATCAAGAATGGAAAGGGAGAACAAGGAATAACAGACCATGATAAATGATGACCACATGAGAACAGGAAGAAGCAAAGTGCTAGAGAGGTCCCCAGAAATCCACAATGATACCTCCACTGTAGACTACTGGCACTGGTCGAGAGAAAGCCCGAAATGACCTACTCTGGTGATTGGATGGTCAAACGCCCTAACTGTCCTGCTAGAACTCTCATCCAATAACTGATGGAAGTGGATGCAGAGATCCATAGCCAGGCCCCAGGTGGAGCTCCAGGAGTCCAATTGTGGAGAAAGAGGAGGGACTGTAAGAGTGTGAATTGTTGAGACCATGATTGCAAAAAGCACAGGGACAAGTAGACAAACTAATGGAAACACATAAATTATGAATCAAAAGCTGTGGAGCCCCCAATTGGATCAGGCCCTCTGGATAAGTGAGACAATTGAATAGCTTGAATTGTTTGGGAGGCATCCAGGCTGTGGGACCAGGACCTGTCCTTAGTGCATGAGCTGGCTGTTTGGAACCTGGGGCTTACACAGGGACACTTTGCTCAGCCTTGAAGTAGGGGACTGGACCTGCCTGGACTGAATCCACCAGGTTGAGCTGAATCCCCAGGGGTCTTTGCCCTGGAGGAGATGGGAATGGAGGGGAGGGGATGAGGGAACGCGGGGTCAGGTGCAGGAGGACAGGAGAACCCAAGGCTGATATGTAAAATTAAAACACAAATATCCATATGAAAAAAAATATTAAAAAAATCACACATTGTGGAGTGTATCCTGGAACTGGTCATGTTGAGTGAGTCTGGCTTCCACAGATTTTAGGTGCATGCACACTAAGACAAACTGTTTCCTCTGAGTAGCTTTTAGGGAAAAAACCTTCTACTTACAGGAAGGAAAGAGGAGCAAGGTAACATCACACAATCCAGTCTTTGTTAATGAGAAAACAACCTCTGTTTTAATCATCTATCTATCACCTGCTTCCAGGCTGAAGTATTTACAGGGAAGAAAGAGAGGTGGGAGTGAAAGGAGATAAACAAGTTTCTTTTGGATCAGATGTTGGTTGAGGGGATGGACAAACATCTTTCTTGGCTGGACATTATTAGGTGGACATGACAAGGAAAGGAGACAAGTGGCTAAGGAAACATTATTGGAGGTTGTTGAAGTGGAGGGTGATAAGGTGGAGGTGATGAGATGAGAGGTAATGAGGTAGGGGTAATAAGGTGAGGGGTGATAAGGTGGGGAGACAAGAGTCTAAAGAGACCAGGTACTTTAGTTCTGCAGACTAAAGGTATCAACAGGGAAGTAAACAAGGGAGCATGTAAGAACTTACTATAGTTAGAAGATTGGTCACCATTCCACCAAATGGAAGAATTTACAAGATGTGTGCCCCTAGCTGTTGCTGTGATAAAACACCATAACCAAGGCAATTTAAGGAAGAATTTATTTTGGTTTACAGTTCCAAGGAGAAAAAAGTCCATCATGGCAGGGAAGCATGGCAGCAAAGAGCAGGCATGGGAGCAGGAGCAGGAGGCTGAACAGTCACAGCTTCACACACAAGCATAAAGCAGAGAGAACAAACTGCAAGAGGTTGGAGGCTTTAAACTAAAAGCCCATCCCCTGTGACATACTTTCACCAGCAACGCCTGACTTCGGAAACCTCCCCCAACAGGACACAGTACCACCAACTTGGAGGTGGGGTGCAAGTATTTAAATGAGCCGTTGGGGGGCATTCTTATTCAAACCAACTACACAATCTTATTTTTATGCAGAATTGGGCATGCCTATGGTTAAAATCACATGTAACATAGGGAAGAGCATGAACCACAAACAAAGGAATACATAACCTCTGATTATAGGTCAAAATAGAAAAACACATCTCACCCCTAGCAATCAACTTCTCTTCCCTCTGAAAACATAAAAGGAATTCCTAGGAAATTGCCAAGAGGCTCCTGAGCAAATCCTACTCAAGGCCTGCTGGTTCATTGCAATATTTTCAGTCCGAGGTTTTGCTCCATCTTTGAGTAAAATCTTTTTCTACTTTGCTCTGTGTAAAGACTTCTTCAATTCTTTGAACAAGATGCTGATGGATGATGTCTTTCTGCACACTGTGAATATGTATTGCTCTGATTGGTTGATAATAAAGCCATTTGGCCTATAGGAAGGCAGCTTAGAGGCAGATGGGAAATTCACAGAGACAGACAGGAAGAAGGCAGAGGGAGACACCAGAGAGCTGCCCAAGGAGCAACATGTAATGGGATGCAGGTAAAGCCACAGAACTTGCAGAAATACATAGATTAATAGTTATGGGCTAATTTAAGATAGAAGAGCTAGCTTACAAAAGGCTTGAGCCATGGCCATGTAGTTATAATTAATATAAGCCAAGCCTCTGTGTATTTACTTGGGGGATACAAGTGGGAGAGATTTGTCCCAATCGCCAGAAGGCTGGGGCACAGGAAATCTTCGGGATACAAGACGCCAAGAATCTGGAAACACTAATTACTGACTGACACTACCAGTAACAATGAAAGTCAACTCCCATTTGTTAGTGATACTGGTAATGGAAATAAGAACACTGAAAAAAAATACCTAAGTATAAATTAAAAGAATTTAAAAAACAAAACCCAACTATTTTCTTCTTAGTTCAAGCAGTCCAGAAAAACAAAGTCACAAAGCAAAAATGAAACATAGATCCCAACAATTCCTTTCCTCACTAAATAGATAAGATCATGAATTTTTAGCACTGGATTTGTTTCCCCACAGTATATAGCAGTCTTTCTAAAGGAGTGTTTGCCAAAAAAGGCAAACAGATCTACTGAATTAGTTTTATTGTCATGTTAGCAAAATATATGAGATACGTTACGTGCTTAGTAAATTACCACTATTCTATTATTGGCAGGTTAAATGTCTAAAAAATTGCACCCTATTGTAGGCTAGTTTTTTTTTCAAGATATAACATGGCCATCCCTTTACCATTGGAATAGGTCCTTAAGCACATGACCATGTCAACTAACTAAGCAGAACAGTATAGACATAACCATGTCCATAGTAATGGTAACAAAGCTGTTGACTCTCCCTGATAGAATGAAGGAGTAAAAGATAAGGGCTATATGAAAGTACAGATGGCAGAACGCTGAGGCAGAAAAGCATCTTTGTAGTTTCCTGACTTCTGCAGATCTCCAAGTTAAATCAACTCACAAATCCAAAGACTTGAAGTCAGGCTCCACACAGGAGAATGAAGAAGCAGCATTTGTCCTTCTGTGACTGGATGACCTCACTCAGTATAATATTTTTTAGTTCAATCCATTTACCTACTGATTCACAATTCCATTTATCTCTCAGTGAAATAAAATTTTATTGTGCATTGGTTTTATAATTTCATTATTCATTCATCAGTTGATGATATCAAAGCTTTTTCCATTTCTTGGTTATGGTGAATTGAGCAGCAATGAACATGGATGAAGAAATGTCTCTGTAGTATGATACAGTCTTTGGGATAGTATACCTAGGTCATATGCTAACTCTCCCTTTAGGTTTTTGAGGACATGCTACATGAATTTCCTTGGTGGTTGTACAAATTGCACACTCAACAATAGGGAAATTCTCTTTTCTCCACGCCTTTGACAGCATTTGTTTTGATTTCTTGATGATAGACATTTTCACTTGGGTGAGAAAAAAATCTCAAGTAGTTTTAATTTTCATTTCTTTGATGCTAATGATGTTAAAACTTTTTAAAATGTTTATTTGCCATCTGTGTCTCTTCTTTTGATAACTCCCTATTCAGATCTATAGCCCATGTTTTGTTTGCATTGTTCTTTTTATCTGTTTTTTAAAGCTCTTTGTGTATTCCAGACATTCATCTCCCATTAGATTATTAGCTGGCAGAGATTTTCTCCCATAATGTAGGCTGTCTGTTCATTTTATTGACTTTTTTTCTTTTTTAAAAAGTCCTTGTATATGCCTATATTTTGTAATGTACCCCTACCTTTTCATCTAGAAATTTTAGAGTTTCAAGGCCTTTGGTCCATTTAGAGTTAAATTTTGTGCAGACTGAGAAAAGAGAAAGCAGTTTTATTCCCTACATGTAACTATCTAGTTTTCCTATTTGTTGAAGACACTATCTTTCTCCAGTGTGACTTTTTTGTCATCTTCTTAAAAATTCAAGTGGCTGTAGTTGCAGGCACCTGTATCTTCATCCTCTTTGTTATCTCATTACACAAAGTGCCTACTTTTTGCGCAAACACTATGCTGTTTTATAACTATGACTCTGTAGTATATAGCTTGAGATTGGGTATAATAATATAATCAGCATTACCTTTTGTTCTCAGAATAGCTTTGCTTGTCTGAGATCTTCTGCATGATTCACTATTTTGAGGTCACCCATACTCCTATTAGTAACCCCTCACTCATACCCTGTAAGTAACCACAATTCATTCTTTTTATTGTTATTTATTATATTTGTGTTATAATATTACATATCAGCCATGGGTTCCCCTGTCCTCCCCCCTCCTGCCCCCACTCCCACTTTTCCCCCAGCCCCTCCCCTCCATTCCCATCTCCTCCAGGGCCAAGACTGCCCTGGGGATTCATTTAAACCTGGTGGATTCAGTACAGGAAGGTCCAGTCCCCTCCTTCCAGGCTGAGCAAAGTATCCCTGTGTAAGCCCCAGGTTCCAAACAGGCAGCTCATGTCTGGGTCCCACTGCCTGGGTGCCTCCCAAACAGTTCAAGCTATTTAATTGTCTCACTTATCCAGAGGGCCTGATCCAGTTGGGGGCCTTGGTTCATAATTCATGTGCTTCCATTCGTTTGGCTATTTGTCACTGTGCTTTTCCAATCTTGGTCTCAACAATTCACACTCTTACAGTCCTCAGACTCAGAAAGACAAATATGGTATGTACTCACTCATAGTAGGATACTAAATGTAAAACAAAGATGACTAGACTGCTACACAACTCCAGGGAGGCTACCTAGAAAACAGGACCCTAGGAAAGACCCAGGGATCACCCAATGACAGAGAAATGCATGAGATCTACATGAACAACCTGGACGACAGTGGTAGTAATGAAGGGCAAGGTTTGAGGGAAAGAGAGCTTAGGGGAGCAGGAGATCCCAGCTGGATCAAGAACAGAAAGGGAGAACAAGGAATAACAGACCATGATAAATGAAGACCACATGAGAACAGGAATAGGCAGAGTGCTGCATAGGTCCCCAGAAATCCACAATGATATATCCTCTGTAGACTGTTTGCAATGGTTGAGAGAAATCCTGATCTGACCTAGTCTGGTGATCAGACGGCCAAACACCCTAATGGTCATGCTGGAACTCTCATCCAATAACTGATGGAAGTGGATGCAGAGATCCCCGGCCAGGCCCCAGGTGGAGCTCCAGGAGTCCAATTGTTGAGAAACACAATTCATTCTTAAACTCACTGGGTTGGACCTTGGTGGAGCTGTTACTTTGGTTGTTTATAGTGTCCAGTCTAGTGTGAAGAGATGTTTGTTCTAATCTCCCTATTAAAAGTTACCATAATAACAGGTTTTGAAGATCAAAGGATAAAAAGGAAGCCTGTGGAAGGACTTTTTCTACTCTCCAAAAGCTAACACTAAGGTAGCCATAGTGGAAACTTGGAATATAAAGAGGGGGAAAAGATAGTAAGTTGAGTTAAAAGAAGGAAGAAAGATGTCAGAGATAGCACCAAAGTTATTGGTTTGGATATTAAATTTTTACAAAAGCTGTTTAAAAAATCCAAAGGGTTACCAGAGTCATGTGGCTGCTCAGAGCATCTGAGCAAGCCTTAGGAAGGAGACCTATGGAGATAATGCCTCAGAGGACAGCATGGGTGATGATTTTTCCAGCCGTAGTATATGAAAGGGAGACAGAGAGCACTGACGGTAACCATGTGACAAAAATCCACAATGTTGTACAACTTACAGGGAATTGTAATGAAAAATGAATGAGAGTCAGCTAAAATTCATTTTTCTCCTGGTAGAAAATGCTAACAGTGCACTTCCAATTCCAGTTTCTATTGCTTATTCTGCTACAAAATATGTTTGCCTTCTATCTTGTTACCAAAAGGCAGAGTTTTAATACTACATGTCATTGATTACTTGAAGTCAGGGCACCCCAGCTAGTTCAATGTGCTTCTACATGCTCTGTGACCCCTTTATTACCCTCTGCCTCTTTGACTTACTATCCAACTACACTTCATGATTCATTTGGGTTCTGCAACAAATCCATCCTGACAACTCCACAAATCCTCCTAGACTTAGTGCAAAATCATGGAGCTGAACTAACCTCACAAATTCTAGCTTTGAGTTTGGGGGTGCTCTTTCAGGTGTGTAGGAAGAATGCATCCAAAGCAAGAAGAATATAATCAGAGGGGACAAGGCCTGAAAAGGTAGCTGGCCCTGCCTGACAGAGCCCAGACAGCTGTTCACACTCACATGAATGACAAGTGCAGGTCTCAGAGTTCCTGGGAGGGTGGCACACAGCAGAAAGCTCACAGCTTGATCTGCAGATGCCAATTTGAGCTTGCAGCCTGCTATGTGTTTTGATTTGAGAACTCAGTAGACTAGATGGGAAAGTCCTAAATGGGCAGATGAATATGGAACACAAAACATCCTGTTTATGAGAAGTGATCACCTGTCTTTTGAGAGGCATGTTTTTCAGAGGTGACAGAAGTTAAATGATGGAGATGTTCAGTTTTCCATTTAATGCTATGGAGGCATTACCATTTGGAGAAACTAGTGCTAAGAATGAAAGACTTCTGTATTTATCTTATTCTGACTTAGTTTTCTTGGGGGAACTGTTATGGAAATAGAAACCTAGCTTCCAAGCAGGATTTGGGGTCATGTCAAGCAGCCAGGTGTATCATCAAGGAAAAAGGAACTGACAGCTGGAGCATTCTGCTTCAGAAATTCCCAACAGCGATAATGAGCAGGTCAGTGGCACACCTGCTGCAAGGAGGCTGCTGCTTCTCATCAGGTTCTTGCTCCACTAGGGCCAAAGAAATGTCTTTGATATAATCCAAAGAGCCTTCAAAAGTATAATTAATAAAAGAGTGCCAATTCAATTGTTTTATGGATCTAAGACCCACTGTAGGAGTTTGTTAATAAAAACATACTCTAAGCCCCTTAGACTTCTTTTCAGCTGGATTGGGATCCTAGGAGGGTGCATTTTCAATAAGCTTGTAGGTGGCTCCAAAAATTATAGACACACGGAGTTAGGGAAGGATGGAGGAGGAGAGTGGACCTGCCTTTCTTCTCATAGATATTAATTTAACCCTTACTATATGCCAAATTCTTACATATCAGGGATACCGCAGCAGAGTTCTTCCTTATTATGGCTGTAGCGGATTGCTACAAATGGTAGCTTCAAGCAAGACAAACATATTTTCTTACAGTTCCATTGACCAGATGTCCATAACCTAGGTTCTTTCTGGAGTACCTGTAAAGGACTTGTTCCATTAAGCTCTCTTAGATTCCTGTGGATTTAAGCGATCTGTAGTGTCCATTGGCTTATTGACACTGTCCTCCAGTATCTGCCTCATTATTCCCATCTCCTTCTACTCTGTGTATCCTTCTTTGTTGTGTAAAAATTCATGCCCACTGTAAATGGTAAGAAAAATTGAATTGTTTATAGAGCAGTTGGGGAGAAAGACATTAATGAAGTGATCATACAAAGAAATGTAAAGTTTTAGTCTGGGTCACACAAAGAAATATAAAGTTTTAGTCTGGGTAAATGGCTCTAGTAGTAAAGTGTTTACTGAACATTATGAAGACCTGAGTTCAATTCCTAGTATCTACATAAAATGGCATTCACTTGTAATCCTAGTCCCGGGTGAAAAAAAAATGTTTCTCCCTAGGACATTCTAGACAGCCATCTTATTTGAACTGGCACTCTCCAAGCTAATGCAGACCTTGTCTCAAAAAACAAACAAAACAAAACCCAACAAACAAAAATCACTACCACCACAGCAATAAAGACAAAGTAGATGGTATCTGAAGAATGACATCTGAGTTGACCTCTGACTTCCACACGCACACACAAACACATGCATGTACTCTCAACCACATGTAGACTCTCACAAACATGCACAGGTACAAGCTCATATGCATACCCATGTGCAATCACATGAATATGAACACACACAGTGTACTCACACAAACATGTACACATGAAAAACATAAGCACTCAACTGAGAAAACATAACTAATCAGAGCTTATTGTGTCATGAGAAAGCTGTGCAATCCGTCATTCAAGATCTAATTTATTTGCTATTCCTATTCATTTTTCTAATTATTCTTTTACTTACTAAATAGACTACAATAGAAAATATACTGACGAGTTGTTACTTGCTGTGTAAGCTTACTGTGGAGTTGCCTGTGGGAGTGAAGTAGACCCCCTGCAGTTCAAACCCAAGTACATTCATCCCAAAGTGTCCTCCAAGGCCCCAAATCTAGGGATGCAAGAAGAGAAAGAAAAGCAATCCACCACAGAGTGAAAACATTGTGCTGTTGTGAACAGAAGGTAAGTAAATAGCTTGAGTAAAAACATCATCCCCTGAGAACAAATAGAGAGAAATCCTTTCCCACAGAAGTCTTTATTGTTTATGACATGGTATTAAAAGTCCTGCAGTGGAAACAGGAACTCAAAGGTTTATGCATGGAAATAACACTTGCTCTGCCTGGGATTCTCTTAATTGGATATTCCAGCATTACCCTTTCAACAGGGCTTCCCCAATCATGTCTGCCAATGCTGTAAGCACCCAATTTGATGGTATGTGGCTATCTGCTGAGTCTATTCATCTGCCAGTTGCTATTTGTTGTTTTACTTTTTCTTGCTAATACCTCATAATCTGATTCTTTTAAAACCTAAACTATGGTTACTATAGAGCATCTCCATATGGAGCAATGTCAAGCATAGGAAGCATAAGGTGTAATATCCTGCCTTCAAGACTAACATTAATTTGAGTGATAGGATGAGACGTGTGAGTGGAATGTAAGAGAATAATGAAGCATCACACTATGTATCGATGTAAGTGCAGTAAGTTCAAAGATGGGCCATATGCTGAGGATAATTGCAGATCTGTTATTGGGGGCCGGAGAGAGAAGATTCTAATAATAGCAGTATGGGGGTTAAAGCAGTCATCCTAACACACTGTGGCTGACTTCTCTGCAGACCAAGTACATAGCATTCATTTACATGCCTGTAGCTCTGTTCCAGGTAATAGTATACTCTACTCACTAGGACACTTATCTAGTTGGCATATTCAATGGTACCTTCCTTAAACTGTCATTAGTATTGAAATAAGTCCTCACACAGAATAATAAATGTATTCCAAATTACTTAAGTAAAACAAGTCTTATGAAAACAAACTTCTATCCAGCTGTAAGAATAAGAAGAAAGTGTTGATGTTGGATAATGGAAAAAGGCTATTTCCAGTTATTCACATCATCACCTTTAAAGTACATTAATATTTGGTTTGTTGTGTCCATTGATTGAAATCCACTCATCATTTATTGAGCACTTAATATGTTCCAGAACTCGGCTAATGATTTACTTCTATTATCCAACAAGTATTCTGTGGAAAGGCATTGTTATCCTCATTTTACAAAAATAATATTCTGGAATTTTAAGGTAAAATCCTTAACACCTCCAAATCCATGCTAAGATCATAGGCCTTTGTATACAGGAATGGAGGTAATTTTCAGCATGCATCAAGTCAGTAGTCCTGTCTAATTTGGGACCATAGTTATGCCTAAAGGCATCTAGTAAAGCCACCTGGTATCTCACCTCTACCTCAGAAACCCTGTTGTTCTCTCATCCCTCCATCCATTCTGGATTAGAATCCTTTTCTTTTTCTTAGCTTGACTTCTGCTCTATTTTCCCTTTGGGTCTGTCTTCTATAGCTTCCAACTACACACTTGCCTCATTTAGAAAGCCTCTCTCAGGCCATCTTTGTCAGGCCTGGGACAACCCTGGCTCATTCCTCTTCTGATTTTAAGTGGGAATTTGTAATCCCCAGGCTCCAGATGCCCTGTGATGAATTGCAGGAGTACTTGAATACTGCACACTGGGAACCTGTGAAGAATTGTTTCTTAAGGAGATTTAGGGTCACAAGAGCTGACCACATATGCCAAGAGCACTAAATAACCCGAAGGCAACAGAAGCCCCGTTTTGATTGCTGCTTTTTGAAATAACAGTCTCAGTTAACCATGAATTTCAGTGAACCAGACTGACCGCTGTTTGGCCTGACTGTCGCACAATAAGCCTGCCTACTGAAACTTTCCACAGAGAAGTCTTCCCCGAAACTAAACTGGCCATTTCTTTCCTGGGTGGTTTAATATGGCCTGTTTTTGTTATACTAATGTAGCTTCTGTCATGGCTGAGGGGGCTTACCTCAGCTAAGATGTGTGGGAGCTGCATTCTATAAACCAATTAATAATATTTGCTGGAGTGGAGACACCATCAATCTATTTGGCAACTAACCACCCTTAAGCCCATCATGGACTAAGGAAAGATGAATAGTGAGAGGTCAATTTTTGGAGGAGGAAAAAAATGCAGCATTCAAGCATCAGTAGTTACCTGGTGCTAATGTAAGGAAATTAACTACTCTGCAAGAAAATGACACGGTCACCCTGTCTCCTTAGCTGTCCAAGGGAAAGGGATTCTACAGATTCCAAAATTATTTTTTCCTCCACAGGACCTTTTTTAGACTTGTAGGTCATGTACCTGCATCAGATCAGAAATGGTTAAATACACTCACACTCTCACTAAACATCTACATTGGGGCAAGCATTTTGGAAAATTTCATTTATAACTTTGCCTTCAAAAATATGTGATTACAAATCACTAGTTTAATTGATAATTGGCTTCAATTCAAAAATAATTGTACATTTTCCAGGAGAATGTAAATTGTTCTTATCCTTAATGCAATATAATAATGAGTAAAACTGACATAATGTTTTATTTTGTAGACATGTAAATAAACATTTAAAATTTTTGATTTTTCTGTCTTCTTTATTTGAATCTTGAATCCATCTTTTAAAACAATCTAATCATTTCAATATGACCTTGAGAAGGTTTTAACCTCAGGCATGTTCCATGGGTGCAGTGAACACAGTAGTACTGACAAGTGCCCTGATTTCTCTTAGCTTGATAAGCCCAGTCACTATGATTTTCCTAATAAATTGTCTTGCTTCTTTTATAATGTTTTTCAATCTCCTGATAGAACTGGACACTCAATAACTTTCCTATGTCAAGTAAACCTACTGAAAGTCAAGCCCAATATAGCATACAATGAATATATGTAATTTATTGGCTGATAACTATGTGGGGCATGAATATATATATATATATATATATATATATATATATATATATATGTATAATTTCTCTCTGTCTATATAAATATCTTTAGCTCTGTAAGTACAGTTTATTAAGAAGGGAAGAAATGAAAGTGTAAAGAGATGTAGACTAAGTAAGAAAATAGAAAAATAGGACATGATAACACACACAGTTGTTCATCACTGTGCTGTGAGAGACCCAGGGTTCTACCTCAAACCCTACTCAATACAACTTTGGCAACTCCAATACTGAAGATCTCTGAACTTGGATTTCATCATTCATGAACATGACTAAAAATAGCACCTATTCCAGACAATTCTTTCAATAATTAAAGGATTCACTATATTAGGAACAGAGCCTGACAGGTGATGAATGCTCAGTTAATACTATTTTAATTGAATCTGCTTGGAAATGTAACCTTAATTTGGATCTCTCATGAGCACCAGTACTGAGAAACATATAGGGGGTCAGTGGAAGCGCAAATAAATGACGGAGTTCCTCTAGGATCTTACAAATGTTTTAATCCACACAGTGGAAAACTGACAAGTTTAAGACTTAAGCTGAGACTCTGATTTTTCTGTTACTCAAATTCTTATTTTGTTTCTGTTTCTTTGAAGCCAATACTTTTTAATGCCCCCCCCCCCCACACAAACACTTTGAAAATACAAAACATTAAACAAAGGGGAGAGAGCACCATCCATAATTTAGAAATCTTTGAGGTCACAGAATCTACAAAGTTTCTAAATTGTGGCCAATATTCTTCTATCTCCCAGTATGGAGCAGATTTTCAGGCCACAATTACAGCATTCCTTTTATGTCCTTCATTAAAGGATTTTTGCATGATAGCAACTCCAGATTCATTTCTGTGCTCTCTCTTGGCCAGTATCATATCTGGCAGCATTATCAGTTAAATATTCATTGGTCAAATTAGAATTCAGCCAAATGCCTTCCCATTTAAAGTGGCAGGGTGAATATAGTGATCATTTGTCAATGTCCCTTTCTGAATTGTTAGTGAGAAAGGCTTGCATGCAGTATTTGAGACAGACAGAAAATGAGGTTTCAGTTGCTATGGTTACAGCTAGCTTAGGGGTAGTTGTTTGCAAGTTATCTTTGTTTTCAGACTCTCCTACAAGAGCACATATGAGCCACAACACATACTTGTATATACTTAGTAGTGTGCTGAGTCCTTACTATTCACAGTAAGGTGCCCATTTCAAATACTCCACCCCCAAGTCACAATTAGTGACTCGATTGTTGTTAAACTGTTCATGATTTTTTTCTCACTGACAACTGCAATTTCATATATACCATAAAAGAGATGTCACACACTGTTAAAGGGACCTGTGATGACTATTATCCTCACGATTAGACCTTGGAATTAATAACAATTTTGCCTATGCTGAAACCTATTTTTCAAAATTACAGTTTATTTTCTTATTCTTAAGAGTATCTGTTTAGAAAGTCAAACGGCTCCACAACAACAAAAAAGAATCATAGAAAACTAGTTACAACAGGCTAATACTTTTTTTGGTTACTTAAACATTTTACTAAGTTCCTAATTGTAAGTAATAGAGAGAAAAGGGACAAATGGCTGAGAAGCTCATAATGAAGTAAATGTATCTTCCTAGATTCACTAAGGGGGTTAAAATATTATTCTCATCTGTTTCTGAAAACCATGCCCTAAGTGACTCTATAGAATCAATCATTTGTTGCTATTATGTGTTGCTTTTTGAAAAGGTGTTGCCTCAGGAAACTAAGGCTGCCTCTCATTCACAATCCACCTATAGCAGTTTCTCAGTATGAGACCACAGACTTGCCTCATCATGTCTGGCTTACATAAATCATAAAAACCATAGCTATCATGGAAGCTGTAGAATCTACCACTTACATGTTGGACTCCTGAGAATTGGAAATGCACGTGTACTGCAACCATTGTGACCCACACTCCAGGACCAAAATTCTGTTCATATATATTCAGTCTTTGATATGAGGTCTGACTCTGATTCTGAATGGGTCCTATCACTGGACCTAAGATAAGAAGGGAGGCTGGGAAACAAGATTCAGGTTCCCCAACACATGCATGTCCTGGAGAAGACAGGACATAAAGTCAAAAACACAAAGAAACTGCAAGATTGGAAAGCACACTAAGTAACATGTAAGCACCTGCTGCATTTCTACATGATTTTTTTCCTCCAAAAGCTGACCTAATGTCTATTCATCAAGAAGAGTGCACCAATGGCACAATAAAGAAAAGGCTCAATTGAAGTCAATTATGCAATGAGTATAATGGGCTTCCTACAGGTACATGGACAAAGAGTTACTTACAAGAGCATAAGATGCCCCCCCACCTGAAATAACTACGTCACTGAAGAGCCACACCCCAGGAAGGATGACTACTTCCTACAAGCTGCATTGGTAGAGTTCCTTCTTCAGTTAGCTTTCCCCTTCCAGCGTCTTCTAGTACTTCCCAAGACCATGTGCAGCCAGGGCAGAATTACACACAGTTCTAGTAGAGGCAGGAAAGCACAGGAGAGTGAGTACCTACAATCTTGGGTAAGGGTCTAATGACTCTTGCTTCTCCTTCCATGAAGGAACTGATTTGCTGAAGGGCTTCTGTGAGTGGCCACAGCCACTTTTATTAGGATAGTAATAGCCATATTATACCCTGAGGACAGTGTTTCCCCAAAATGTGCATACAAAGGTTTTTAATTAAAAGTCCCTTAAACCAACCAGTTAATGCAAACACAAAACTCTTCCTGATGCTTGCTGATACCAACTTTGCATCATAATTGCCATGTCCATCTTCTCTCAAGTTCTCACAGCATCTCCAAAAGATGTCTCAGAAGCAGACAGGCATGTGCTTGCTTTTCTCATTTTAAAAATTAGACAATGTAGCTATAATGTAGCTCAGTGAATACAATGTTTGCCTAAGGTGCACAAGGACCTAGGTTCAATTCCCAGAACCATCAGTCATAGTTCCAGGCCAGTCTAGGCTAGATGAGACCTTGTGTTACAAACAAAAAAAAAAAAAAAAAGAAGGGGGAGACATGGGGGGCGGGGGGAGAGGAAAAAATGAAGCAAGGAAGGAAGGAAGAAGGAAGGAAGGAAGGAAGGGAGCAGATAGGCAAATTGCAGGCAGAAAGCAGGTAGTCAAGCAAGCTGATCGTTTCCCAGCTTTCTTCCTCTTCTGCTCTTCTGCTTCCTGGTACTATCTGCAGTCTACTGTTGCCACATATCTCTTCTACTTTTCTGTTAACTCAATTCAGTCATTCTTTGGCTACCACCAACTTACAGAATGGCTCTTGAGTTCAAGATAAACTTCCCAATGCTAAATCCAACTAATAGTCAACTCCCATTTTCTGTAATGCTTGAGCAATGGTAGCATTCAACAAACTGCTCACTTTTCCTTGAACAATGTATTACTTTACTTTGTCTTCCCAGTCATAATCCTTTTCTGGGTTCCCACAGCTTCCTTCCTATCTAATATACTCTCTTATCCTGATTTGTGGAGTGAATTTGTGTAAAAAAAAAAAAATCTACGCAGTAAAATAGCTTAGGAATACTCTAGTTTAAATTATGCATGTATGTGTCTGATGATCTGAAAGTATCTCTTCTAGAAATATGATAGGTATTTGAATGTATAAGACCCAGAACAACTCTTAGTATGTGCCTTTTATACTTCTATTTTTTCAACAACTCAACCCAGTGGTATTTAGTAAAACCTTGCCTCTCTTTTTTTTTTTCACACCTAATAACCAATCTGTTAGCAATATCTGTTGGGTCCATTATGAATTTGATTCTAGAACAGAGCTTTCTTTTATGATCTCCATAGGCATCAGAACACCCCAGGCACCATTAGTATTCCTATGGACTAGAGCAGCAGCATCTTATGTTTCTGTTCCCATCTTTGTATCATGTTTTCCACATGGTGGTGAAACTAATCTTTTTTTAAACTTTCTAACATATCTCATCATCTTAGAATAAGCCCTGGTGAACAAAATTTTGGTCTTCTCAGATGATCTCTTTTAACGTTCCATCTCCCTTGCTCACTTTCTTGTAGTCACATTACCTTCAAAGCACAGGAGAAATGTCTACACCAAGCAACAAGTCAAGAGCTGAGTATGGTTACTTGGGCTGTAACTCAGCACTTAACAAGCCAGGAGCATTGCCAAGAGTTCAAAGCCACATGAAGCTATAATAGTGAATTCCAAGCCAGTCTCAGCTACAGTCTGGGAGCAAACACCAAAGAAAGAAAATGAAGTTTCAAAGTAACAGTGAGAATCCAGGTGGAAGGGATCACAGAAGTGGTGGCAGAAAATGGGACAGTTGTGCTGGGCTTTTAGAATTGAAACAACGTTGAAAAGCAGAGGTAAGAAGATGGGAAGTAAGGTTGCAACTATAATATCAGTTCAACGAATATGAGCCTCTGCTCTGTCCTGCAGACTAGGGAGCATAAAAATGATTCCTGAGAGAGGGAGAATTAACCTCTCTCTGGGCTGAACATCCTAATTGGTTACCCAGTTCAAGGTCGTCACCCCTGAAAACATATATATATACACACAACCAACAAAAGTGGACTCAGCAGCTTATAACTACACATTTGTTCGTGTGTGTGTGTGTGTGTAAGAAGCAATAATATTCAAAGATACATGGCGCAAGTTGGAGAAATAGGATACCAGGGCTGTAGGGAGGAAACAGAAAAGGGGCTATGTAATTACATTTTAATTAAAAATGTATTTTCAAAAATGAGCACAGAAAGGAAAGCTTTATATAACTGAATGCATGTTCTTGGGGTTCTGGGAATCCTAATCTCTTTAATGTAAATAAACCATCATCTACATCAGTGAAGGGGTAAAGACAATGTGATACCTGACAGGCAAAGTCAGTGTTAATGCATAACTACTCTTTTCTCTTTTACCTTCAACCTTCTGCCTCCCTTACACCATATCCAATGTTTAATGAATCAAATCAGTTCTTAAATAGTTATATTAATGAATGACCATACAAAATATATCAAGTACAATGTCAGCATAGAGATTTGAAAAAGCCTTTGAGATTATGAAGAGAATTGTTTCCCTTAGACTCAACTGACATGCTTACTAGGGGTGTTAGGTCTAAAAGGAACACAGAAATACAGAATGTAGAGGACAGGACTGACCTGACATGATATAAAGATCTAGCATCACTTGTTCTCTGCAAGTATTCCTCACCAGACTTACCTAGCAATGTCTTTCCAGCTTCTGCTACCCCACACTCACCTTTTTGAGGAGCCATTGCAATTAAGATACACTGTGGACTTATGTGGATGGTACCACCATTGGAAGGACATTCCATAGGTATCTATGGAAAAGTTCCACTTCTCACATGTGTTTTAGCATTGGATTCACAAAAAAAGAAATAAATCCATTGGATTTTGAATGTTGGATATCAATAAAACCAGGATAATGATACGCAACAAACACACACATACATACAGTGAAATGGTTCGGTGTGTGTGATGGCTTTAATGAAAACAGCCTCAGTAGGTTCATAGGGAGGGGCATGATTAGGAGATATTACCTTGTTAGAGGAAGTGTGCCACTGGTGGGTAGGCTTTGAGGTTTCAATTGTACAACCCAGACCTACTGACACTCTCTCTTCCTGCCACCTGAGGATCCAGATGTAGAACTCAAAGCTCCCTCCCCAGCACCGTGTCACCATGCTTCTCTCCATGATGATAATGGACTAAACCTCTGAACTGTAAATCAGCCTCAATTAAATGCTTACCTTAATAAGAGTTGCCATGGTCATGGTGTCTCTTCCCAGCAATAAAAACTCTAAGACAGTATGCACAGCAGAATTTCAAAAGTGTATATTGAGTATTAAAGTATCAGTAGATTTTTACCTACCTGTTGTTCAGGTAAATATCTTACCAACATAAAGCTTGCGATAATACTCTAAAGCATTTTATAGAAGAAGAAAATAAGACACTAGGCTTAATATATGCCTCAACAACACTAATTCTACAAGTGATGTTAAAGCTATGATTTGACTAGAAATAGTCTAGCTAAAGAGCAACTTAGAAAGTTGAACACAGAGGCCAACAAAGGAAAGGGGATCCAGGTGCCCTTCTCCCACCTCAATCATCTGTTTGCATTAGACCTGCAATAAGTAAAGGAAGGCAGCCTTGAACCATCAGCAGCAATTAGGAGCACTCTAGAATGGTGACTAAGAAAGAAACTAGAAGACTTGGGTAAAGGTGTAAAAAATCCCATATATAGATTATGTGGAAAGGAAAAGGAATATGGGAAGCCTCCTTCCATATTTGTCCCATCTCCTGAATTCTTTCCGTGTGTGTGTGTGTGTGTGTGTGTGTGTGTGTGTGTGTGTGTGTGTATGCATACATGTGTGTGTATGTGTGTGTGTGTGTATGCATACATGTGTGTGTGTGTGTGTGTGTGTGTGTGTGTGTGTGTGTGTGTGTGTGCATGTGTGTGCCTTGAAAGTCACAAGATGATGTCATGGCCCATAGCATGAGTTACAGGCAGCTGTGAGCCACATGATGTGGCCATTGGGAGTTGAGCACTGGCAGTAGCAAGCTCTCTGAACCACCGAATCTCCTCTCTAGTCCTCCCACTTCTTGATACTTTTGTGGCATCCTGGCTGAGTCCAGGCAGGAAGCTGGGCAGAGGCTTGGCCCATGAAAATACACACTACCTTTTACTTAAGGATCTATTGAAAAATCTTACAAGGGGTCAGAAGGAGTGGCCCCTACGTATTAGGGAGGGAAACTTGGTCAGTGATGACTCCTAACACACATGTTTTATTACAGAAGAATGACAGAGATGGGAACACTAGTCAATTTATTCTTTCACAGCCTTACAAAATGGTCCCTACCTACTGTTCCACATCTAAGAGCTGTCAACATGTTTTTTCACAGTTATGGTTAAATTGAACCTTCTCTTTTTCCAAATGATACCTAAATAGACATGTCCATTGAACTCTAGCCAGCATGGGTCTGGCAAATATGGCCCTGGTAGGCCTTGCCCTTTCCTAATGGAGGATTTATTAAGGCAACTCCACGTCATTAAAAGGGAGGTTTATTTTGGGGTGACTTACAACAAGTAAAGGGGTTGGTTACAGGATCTGGGAGAGGTGAAGTGCTGTCCAGTGCTGTTCTTTGGAGAACTCTGCTTGGTCTACATCAAGCATCCAGGATGGCCAGGAATCAAGAGAGCTATAAATCTGGATCTCTGGTTTTAAGGGCTCCGGTCTCTGCCCTACTTCAGGAGCAAGCCACAGGTAGGTGTGACAGTTACCAGAAACCTCACTGGGGGTAGTACATGCAGGTCAAAGCTGGAACAGCTACCCACTACACTTCTCCCCAGTTTTATCTGCCTTCTAAAAAACTGTTGGATTATATTCCTAAAGCTGGCCACCAAGGTCTATTCACTTATTTGGCCAATCCCTCCTCCTGAGGCTGACTACCAAGGCCCATCTATCAAAGTCTTGAAGTCCACAAATCAAAAGCCCCTTTGGACTCCCCTAATTAACATGCCCAATTGAAATTAAACACCTCATCCTAACACAGAGTTTCCCAATTTTAGCTTTATAAATCACTGTTTTCCTATGGGCCATGTTTGTCTCCCTTCTATCCAGAGACAATCCTTTGTCCCACACCAGGACAAATTCCCCTCCTCCCTCTCCCTTGCCCTTTCTCCCTTCCCCTTGTTCTCTCCCCTTCTGCCTCTCCTTTCTCCTGTCTTTTTCCTGTATCCCTGCCCTCTGTCCCTTGGGGCAAATGAATCTCCTTTGTGCTCAAAACTCGGTCTTTGAGGTTCTTTATACCCAAGAGTTTACGAACTGGTCTGCATTGACCAGTCTCAGTGTTCAAGACAATTCAAGGGA
Organism: Onychomys torridus; assembly: GCF_903995425.1. Classification (NCBI taxonomy): domain Eukaryota; kingdom Metazoa; phylum Chordata; class Mammalia; order Rodentia; family Cricetidae; genus Onychomys; species Onychomys torridus. Next base: position 93,579,915 of record NC_050444.1, read on the forward strand.
ACCAGCTGAGAACCCAGGCAAAAGCAGTGTGCAACAAGTGAATTACAGAAGTGATAATGCAAAATTGACTTGATATTGATGATTAATTCCCCTGGGTTTTAAAGAAGCTTTTCCACACAAAGATAATGTAGCAAGAGAACATATTTCACATAGATGTATTTCTTTAATTGCTAGAGAAGAGTTAGAATAATTCCCTTAAAGTAAAATTATAGCTCTGTACCTTTGTCATCTTGGCTATATGTTTACAAGTTTGTTTCTGGGCTAAGCATTTATAGCAAATATCAGATGAGCACGCCTATAGTGAGAATAATAATAGCTGTGCTGCTGTCCCCAGTGGAAGTCCCTTGATAAATGTCAGTGAAGTGATCTTTTCCTTCTCAGGGAGGAGGTGATATTCTGAACTTGCCACTGTGATCATTAATACTTAACAAGACCTTCCCTTCTTTTATCAAGGGCAGCCCTAGGGACCATTCTCAAAGCTTTGTAATGGAGAATGAAATTAACCTTTGGTTGAGAAGCTCCCAGGTCTATTTGAGAATTCATTATGTAAGTACTGGCTAGTGAAGGAGTTCCTATAATCTCTCTGGCAAACAAAATGGCTTAATTCAATATTTGAGGTGTTAACATATTTTTTCACAGTTGTGGTTCAATTGAACCTTCCCCTTTTCCAAATGATACCTAAACAGACAAACCCATGAGTCTGCAAACTGGTCTGCACTGACCAGTCTCAATGTTCAAGACAAGTTCAAGGGAACGAGCTGAGAACATAGGCAAAAGCAGTGTGCGACAAGTGAAATGCAGAAGTGACAATGCAATGTCAGGCAGGAATACTCTTCTTATACAGTAGATTTAATAAGATTCATGTCATATAACTACTGGCCCTTATCAGACATCAGGCTATATGGATGTATTAGGTAATGTGGAAGGGATAGGAAAATTTGTAAACTCTTTCTAGATTTGCAGAAACTGAAATCTTATCTTTGGTGTAGCAAATCAGTTCTTCTGATTAGCTTATTCATCCATGAAGTTGATCAGTTCAGGGAAGAAGTCAGGGAAAAGGGAAAAATAGCTGATATCTAGCACCCCTCTCCCCTATACTATGCTTTCTTTGCTCGCTCTCTCTCTCTCTCTCTCTCTCTCTCTCTCTCTCTCTCTCTCTCTCACACACACACACACACACACACACACACACACATGCATATTATTTGATAAATACTATAACTTGGGGAGGAAGGAACCATCATTTCCATCTTGCAAAGAGATGGACTAAGAGTGCCTACGGAGGTTAATTAGGTTGTTAAAGCTGCTAGATCTTCAATCCCTCTTCCCAGACTTCTCCTTCTATATATTCTGTCTGCCTGCTAGCCCTGCCTATCCTTTTTCCTGCCTTGCTATTAGCTGCTCAGATCTTTATTAGACCATCAGGTGTTCTAGACAGGCACAGTAGCAGAGCTTCACAGAGTTAAACAAATGCAGAACAAACGAAAGTAGCACACCTGAAAATAATATTCTGCTACAGTATAGCTCTTCTCAGGGCTAGAAGTTTGACTCTGTGCATGTGAAGTCCAAGACTAGTAAGCTTAAGAAAATCCTTTATTAGACTTTGTCTTCACAAAGAACCATTGGCCATAATACCAATAGGCATAAGGGGTCAGTGTTAGACATCCCCTTGTTTTGATTTTGTTTTTTAATTATAAGTCATCACAGACTTTGTTTACATGTAAAGTAATGTCTACTTCCCATAGAAAAAGAAGATCTGCCTTGTCCCAAACTTCCAGTAATGCTTTCCTCAGCACTGGGGCAGCACTGCTTCTGTCTGCGCATTGCTGTGTACGGGTAGGTTACTGCACTGTTTTGTTTTAATTTTATTTGTGAATATTGTTCACTGAATATGATGTAAATAATGAAAAAAGAGGCCGTGAATTTTAAAGAGTGGACAGAGCGGTATATGGAAGTGTTTGGAGTGAGAAAAAAGAAAGAAATGATGTATTTATAACAATTTCTCAAAAAATGTAAGAAATTGCTTAGAAAGAAAGAGAGACAGAGAGAAAGAAAGAAAAGAAAGAGAGAAAGAAAGAAAAGGAGGAAGAAAGAAAAGAAAGAAAAGGAGGAAGGAAGGAAGGAAGGAAAGAAGGAAGGAAGGAAGGGAGGAAGGAAGGAAGAAAAGAATAGATTGATCATCATAGTAACATTCTCAAGAAAATAAGAAAGCAATATAAGGCAAAGAAAAACCAATTTAAAATCTCACATGGCAATAACTTAAGCAAGCATGTACTTCATTTAGATTCAAGCAGAATGACTTTTTTCTTCTTTGCATCAGAGTCCAAATGTAGCCAACTGCTTAGGGCACCATTAGATTGATTGTTTAAGGCAATTAGTCAAACTCCTTAATTTAATACATACAGAGCCATTTTATATTTCAAAGACTGAGTTCGAAGAAAGTTGAGCTTTTATTTGAATTAGAAATCCCCTTGTCTTTCTTTTTGTCAATATTAAATTGATAACCTTGTAAAACAAGTAAAGAAGACAAATGTCATCTTTTAAAAATCTCTCCCATGGAAAATTTTTTTTTCCACTTAGGAGACATATATTTTTTTTTAATGTGGGCTGCAATGTTGTAACATGTGCCTTGGCATAACTATCATCATCACGAATACAAATACTGAAAACTGAAGCTTGTGGAATCTATGGTCCTTCCCGGCCATCATTTAGAACCATGACTCTGCACAGGTTTCTGTTTCTCTTTGTAGAATATTTAGTAGCAAGTTCCCCCTGAGTTGTGTTGTTTACATTCCTTCTGTCTTTCCCTGTGTTTCCTGTTTGTTTTCCTTTTGGGAAATTTCATCCACTTTATATTTCAGCACCTACACTAAATTTCAACATCCTTTTAAATAAAAATCTTTAATTTCTCAGCAATGTTGAAATGGTTTTTTTTGCACTAAACATCCTCTTGTTTTGAATTTAAATTTTGTAATATTAATTTTTAATTTTCAATATCATTTTTATAGTTCTCTGGCATCCTTACATTATTTCAGAGCTCTGATGCTTTCTCTTGTTTCTCTACGGAAATTTTGGAAACGTTTCTCCTGTTTTCTGTTCTATTTCCCCGTGGCAGCTTACATTTTTCCTCTAGCCTTTGTCTTCTTTCCTGCAGTCACTGTCTTAGTGTCTAGTCGTCCTTGGCTGTTTGTACATATCAGCAGTAGAGGGGCTCCACATAGCTAGTATTTTCTTCTGCCTCTGGGAAAAAATCTGAAAGTAATAAACAATGAGGAAAATATTGAACACTCCATTTGGGTTTACTTGGGAAACAGAATTCAAAGTATTTTTTAACTTTATAAACTTTATTATAAAAAAATTCTTGCAAATCATTGAAAACCCTACACACACTGATTAGTTAGACCCAAAGTCTATATAGCTCACTGAACTTCAATCCAATTGGAACAGGCATTTGGAACAGAAGCCAAGAAGCTCCACATTAAATTTTATGCTTTCTCAACCACTTATTTTTAACTTTTCTTGTTCTTTTTGTCCTGTTATGCTATACCACGTGTACAGTTGTTTACCCATAAACAAGTATTATTGGCTAGATTCCATATATGAGAGGGAATGTGGCTTTTTCTGAGAGTCTGTACTCTCACTTAATATTGAATATTCCAAGTCCAACTCTTTTCTTGAAATTTCTGTTGTCTTTAGAACTGAATACACACACACATACATACACACACACACACACACACACACACACACAAATACACACCAATTTTTCATTATCTATTCATCTTTTGTTGGCGAACTAGGTTGATTCCAATTCTTTGCTATACCAAACAAAGCAATGATTAACATGAAGGTATACATATTTCTATTGCAGATTGGGGGGTTTTATGGGTATATACCCGGGAGTGAAATAGCTGAGTCAAAATACTTTCAAAGGCAGCCTTAAATAGCTCTCTTTACGAGGTTGAAGGGTCAACTACCTAAAAACCTCAGCTGCTCTGGATAGGAAAGTTGATGTGACTGATAATACTTGTTGAAGCTTTCAATAAGGAGATCGACATACAAAATCCCCTGGCTGTCTACCACTTCCAGACTGCAGGGAAACTGACCTGTACATGGTCTCTTCCATCTCCAAAGTTCCCCACTTCCCATCCTATGAAATCTCCTGAGCAGCCCATGCCACGAGTGCACAGTCTCACATCCATGGAGAGACTGAGCCAGTCGTTCTGATTAAAAGAACAGTTCAGGTTCTGGAAGAGATAGGTCTGGCTGCATTATTTCCACATTGCCTCTATCAGTCCCAATCTGACACAAACTGAGAAGAACCCACCAAAGGAGGCCTCATAAACTCACTGAAGGTGAAAATCCTACTTCCTGGTGTCTAACTGAAGCTGAGAGAACAAAGTCCTTCTGTGTTCCTGAGGGTGTGGATTTGTGATGAACTTGCGAGCAGAAACTTCGGTCCCTCCTGAACTTAGTTGTAAAAAGAGGCAAAGGAAGCTGGGCTGCTGAAATGTATCTAAAATTCCTATTTACATGGAATCTGAGTTTTTATGAAAACTGAGAGAATATGGGACTCTTTGCAAATGTATGCTGGTCTCAAAGGTGAGTTGAACTCTTCCTGACTCTTGTAGGTCAGGAAAAGCCAATACATTCAAAGGTAAACACACACACACACACACACACACACACACACACACACACTATCCCAACATTCCCAATGATGCAAATAAAAAGAAAAAACAAGAAAAATAGGAAAATAAAAGGGGGAATATAGTAAGAAAAAAACCCACACGTTTGAGGAAGTGAAACATCCTGGGCCATCTCGGGAGAAGTGTTCTAGCTGCACTGTGGAGTCATATTTTTCCTGAGGTAAGGGTAAGCCATCCTTCAGACTGGTTAGGAGGCACAGAATAGGCCTGGGAGGAGTTGCCAAATTTTGATGTTGTACATGTAAGGCCACATTCTCCAATTATTTTATCAACACCTCTGCCTCTTTCTGATGTATTTTTTCTCAATCAGTTTTAGCTGACAGGGAGAAAAGGTTGTTGTTTATTCCCAAGTAACCAAGAAATAAGACTTAGTGTGCAATGTGATGTCATTAGGATGCTCCAGGGAGGAAGTGCCCCACTCCTTCTCTAAGCAAGGCTGAGCGCTGATTCAGTGGTTTTACTGCTCTGGTCTGCATTCTGCTCAACAGAATCAGACACTAAGACCCTATTTGGCCCTCCAGCTCCCTCAGGATAATCAGTTTAAATGAGGGTAGAGCATAATAAGACTGGAAACAATACCAACCACCTTAACAGAGCTGCTTGAAGGCACAGTTGAAGTGGAAGAGATGTGGGCACTGCACTATTGATTTCTCTTTGTTCTTTGGGCATGTATGTATTTTTCATTTTTAAAAGCCTGGTGCTAATACTGGCCAACTATGTGGTTCAGGAACAGAAAAGAAAATCATTCAATATTTTATTCTCCAGTAGTCAGTCTAGACAACAGTGCCACAAGAATAATAACCAAGTCTTTTGGGAAGAATTTGCTGTTTAAAAAGTATCAACATCACCGGTGTGGGTAAAGACATTTGTTTTATTTTGAATTTTAAAAAATGACTTATGATTAGAGAATCGCATACTCTTTTTTGTGAGTGCAGCCTGGAAAGAGCTTACCAAAACCAGGCTATTTTTTCCCTGTTCATTCTTCCAGCTACAACAAGAGACCACTTTAATAGCTTAATACATTTTTTTTCATTATAAGTGGGTGACAAAAGCACTGTGGTCTAACTCTCCAAGCCCCATGTAAAAGATGTAGTGTGAGCCAGCTCCCCAAGAGTCAGATTCTGAGGGTCAGAGTGACAAATGAAGAGACAGACCATTGGCCATTGGGGGTCTCATAAAAACTAAGGGTCCCCAAAGATGCTGCAACCCATTCCAACAGGAGGCTGTGGAGAACAGCCTGGGCTATGGCCCCTCAAAGTCATCAGGAGTAGACATTAAAACTCACACGCATTCTCTCTCAACCAGAGGGAAATGATGCTTCAAGCACTGATTTTTTTCTTTTTTTTTTTTTCAGGGCGGGGTGGGGGTCAAAAGAAAACTCAGCTGGGAAAGAGAAGCTCTTCTCAACAATCTATCCAGAAGTCCTCAGTAGATAACTTCTCTGGGCCGTGGTGATGCTCTGTATAGAATAAAAGAATTCCTAAGTATACAGGGATGGACCTCTAGAACTGACTCTCAGCTTCTTCACTGTAAATTTTAAAAGGCGTTGTTTGTGATCTTACCACACACCATTCTATTCACCCATCAACATGCCAAAGAAGCTTCCTCTTGGTGTCCCACCAGAAGCTTCTGTACTACCTGTCTCCACAGCTCCCACAATCAATGATCTGGCAAAAGCTGAGTCCAGGGGCAGTCAAACACTAGGCCATGACCAGGATAGAGTGACTCTGGAAGTCTTGATTCTGGATGGTTAAGGACTGAGTACTTGCTTGAGAGGTAAAATGCTGACTTAGCAAGTAATCAATGTCACATGAGAGGGGAGTAGTGTCATCTGGGCTGTGGATTTGGGGAGAGAGGAGAAGTAGTCAAGAGCAGAGACAGGAGGAGAGCACTTTCTCTTAGTTAAAAGTGTGCTGCTGGATCCTGCAACCAGCATGATGCCTGCCATTCATTGTGCTAACAGTTGGTAATCACTTAAAGGGCCTCAGGTGGCTAGATAGGCTACCTTGTGTGGCACTGTTTCCATCCTTGAGGGTTAGAGCCCGGAAACCATGCAGAGCTGCTAACCTCATTGAATGCTCACAGCTCTCACAGCTCAGCTGGCCTCTTCATTTCTCTACTTTATTGATCAGAGAGAGAAACAGCAGAGATAGGAGGTGACAGCCCTTTCTCTAACCCCCCCATAAGAAGACCTCCAGATGTGTGTGCTCTCCATTCCTGGGCTTAGTGGCTCCAAATTGGGATCTGTCCCTTGCTCCGCCCTTAGCTTTCTTGCCTCAGTTAAACAGAGGCTGCTGAGTTCACATACTTTATCTCTCAGAACTCCGATTAGTTTGAAGGATATATGGGATTTTGCACACATTACCTCATAAACAACATTGCAATTTCTTTTAGTGAAAGGAAATGTGTCTTGCCCCAGTATTTCTAGCATGCAGTTGTAGATGAAACTCTAAACGGTCTTATTAAATAAGAAACACAGAGCCAAATGCAGAGTTGAAAGCCCAAACTATCAGAGCACTAGCAAAGCCTTTAGCTCACCCGTTGCTATTGTCCTTCCCCTCAGAGAGAAAGCCTCTCCTGTGTGACCTGTCTTTTCATTGCCTTTCTGTTCTACCTTCTCATTGGCTTTAAACCCAACCACATGATTTCCTCATCACTGCCTGTCTAAACAGACCTCCAGGTCTCTATGGTTTGTACTGAGATTAAAGGTTTGGGTCACTGCTTGGCTGTGTCCTTGAACACACAGAGACTCTGCCTACCATGTGATTGGATTAAGGACATGTGCCACCACCACCGGACTTCTGCTAAATGGCTTGCTTTAGCTCTGGTCCCCAGGCAACTTTATTAACATACAAATAAAATCACATTTCAACACAAATAAAATAATATTGTATGCAGTATTGTCTAGCATATAGTAAGCAGGTAGCAGTTACTAGTTGATGTGAGAATGCCCCAAGCTTCATGCCTTACAGTCCTGTGTAAAGATTGAGGCCACTGGCTTCCTCTGAAACGATCCATAAATTAAGACATGAGTCTAATTCTGCTAAAATTTTTTGAAACCTTATCTTAAACTGGAGAGGTAGACATGGAAGCTTTCATTGATTTGTGTGAAGTTTCCCTAGGAAGTACAATTACCACCCAATGATATGTCTGACTGCACTCTTTTGTAATAGGAAACAGAGCCACATGCAAGTTAAATTTAAATAATGACATTTTAGAAAATAAGCTGGTAATCAGTGTGGTTCTCTGATCAGGTTCAATGCCTTATGAGAAACCATCCACATCCATGGAATCTTCCTCCCGGGCTATCTCTCTAGCTCCTGGGACTGGGGAGGGACTGCCATGTGATTAAGCCTGGAAGAGCAAGGTCTGAAGAGACTTGGGGACTATTTGTTTCCCTAATACTCAGCTATCAGCAACAAAGTTTATAGTTGCAGATGAATTTTTCCCTTTATTGCAAATGGCTTTGATTTAATAATAACATTTTCTAAGTCATTGGCCCATAATGAGGATTATTGCCTCTGGGTATTTAATATAGGACAGAAGAAATGGGCCCACTTCACCATGCAAATGTCTGCCGCAAACACTGCTGTGAAGGCACTCAAGGGACATTTATACTACAGCACTGACTGAGTCTGGGTAAAGGTGGAGACAGCCAGTGTTGCTCTGTGTAAGCCATGGCTCATCCAGTCCACATCAGATATGCTTTACTAAGAAGTCACTTTTCAAAGCCAAACTCTTTAGCTTGGTGCTATAATAAGAACATGTTGACAGTGTGAAACCTTATCTTGGAGTCCTTTCACTAAGACAAGGATGAACAGTGGAGGCACCATGGATAAAGTGGGGTTGGTAGAAGCAGAGGAAAATTCTGGGGATGGGGGAAAGGACAGAGCTAAATGTGAAGTCATTTCATCCTCATATCAGCACCATGTGCTAGGTGCTACTACTACACCTACTTAGAAAGGAAATGGTGTCTTTCAGGGACAAGAATATTTTCTCAAATCACAGGTAAAACAAGGCATAGATCCCAGTACAGGTTTGTTTGGCATGGAAGCCCAGGATCTTCCTGAAATATGGTGTGACCTATGTGTCCCATGTTCTCCATTCATGAATGCAACAGAAAGTTGGAGTTCTCTGTGGCTCTTCATGAATGTTGCTGCTTTCAGAACCCTAAAGGTCTCAACCTCTACAGTTCATTCCTCAGCTTTCCCACAGAGTGCTGCCATACACAGTGAGCTTTCTGGGAATCATTTTACACTAGTGGGGTTTGCTGTAGTTTCTGTCTGTGAAGACTCTAGAAGGATAGTCCTTCTTAATCATGCACAGAGAGAAATCTCTTCCATATACAGGCAGAGCAGTGTGGTATTAGGGAAGAAGACACATTTCTGATGGACAGGCTCGAGCTTCCTCAGCTTGTCTCTCCTGATTGGCTTTCTCTAGATAGTACTACATGGGGCTGGGGAGGCTGTTTGGCCTTGAAGCTAGAAAATGCTGTTCTCTGCTGCCTCCCTAGACATCATCCTTTATCTCATTCATGTGACTTGCCTAATATTCCCTTTGTTCCAAATAGCTCAGCAACTATCTCTGTGCATCAGGTCATCTGATGCTCTCTCATATGATGAGGCAGCCTTGGTTATTACCCTAGTTTGCTTGTATTGAACCGAGTTGGTGAGAGGCTAAATAATTGGCCCTGGGCCTTACAGTTGGTCAGTGGTAGAGCCAGAATCCTGCACAAGCAGCCTGACTCCCTAGTGAAGCTCTCCCGGGTTCCTATCAGTGCAGCATTTCTCATGATTATTGGGTCTTCTGAGGCCAAGGAATTCTGCCATTTGAAGAGTGTTTTTGAATTCTCAATGTTCCCCTGATGATTGCTCCAACTGCCACTCAGCCTCCCTCTTTGTCATCTTTGTACACAGATTCCTTCTCACAGATTGCTTCTGTCGGTGGATGTAAGCAGCTGTGTGGCTCTCTTATTTGGTGGTTCCTGACATGCTCTTGAAGTGGTATTTAAAATTTGCAGAAATATTCAACAGGCTCTAAATGTTGCCTTAAAAAAAAGACTACAACATTCTGAGCTTGATCACAAGACTTACAGGAAAGACTGCAACCTGTAGTTATCAACAAAGCAGCTCTTCCCTTTATGTTATTTATTTATTTTTGAATTTTCATCATGTGTTGAGATTTAATTTGTGAATGTTTTTGGATGATATCCTTTCTGTTCCTAGTGGAAAAGCCGCCCTTCCAAGCACAATTCATAATCTACCCAGTCACCTAATACTGCCTTCCAGGGACCTGGCTTTGAGCCCCAACAGGGGTTCTAGCCAGGTGGTCCATGCTGGAGTTTGGGCAGAGGTTGTGTTTGGATGGCCAGATATGTTAAGAACGAGAGGAAAATGATCATATGTGTCCTAGAGGTATTGAAGATGCATAGCCTAGTTAGCAAAGCAGGAAAATAAAGTACAGTGGTAAAAGGTGTCCAGAACCACAAGCTGGATGGGAAGGAAATTGTTGCTTGTTAAGACAGAACACTGTGTAGCAAGCACTAATAGGCTTGTGTTCCATGAATGTATGTTATGCAGGGTAGGTGAATGTGTGTGTGTGTATATATATATACAGAGAGAGAGAGAGAGAGAGAGAGAGAGAGAGAGAGAGAGCGAGCTTAGGGGAGCAGGAGATCCTATCTGGAAAGTTACTATATATTCTTAGCCAGTATATTCATTGAGACCAATCCGTGAGAAAGAGGAGGGATTGTATGATCGAGAATTGTTGAGACCATGATTGGAAAAAGCACAGCGACAAATAGCCAAACTAATAGAAACACATGAACTATGAACCAATTGCTGAGGAACCCCCAACTGGATCAGGCCCTGTGGATAAGTGAGACAGTTGATTAGCTTGAACTGTTTGGGAGGCACCCAGGCAGTGGGACCCAGACCTGTCCTTAGTGCATAAGCTAGCTGTTTCTATCCTAGAGCCTATGCAGGGACACTGTGCTCAGCCTGGGTGAAGGGAGGAGGGGACTGGACCTGCCTGGACTGAATCTACCAGGCTGAGCTAAATCCCCAGGGGAATCCTTGCCCTGGAGGAGATGGGAATGGGGGGGGGGGTGGTCTGAGGGGAAGTGGGAGAAGGATGAGAGGAGGGAGGACAGGGGAATCCGTGGCTGATATGTAAAATTAAATTAAATTATAAAATAAAATAAAAAACCAAGAATATATAGTAACTTTCCAAAGTGTAGCTTCAAATCAAAATCTCATATGGCCAGCCTCTTCAGAACTATATGGACACACAGATACAGAAGGATGCCTGCTGCCTATGGCATAGACAGGAAGAGAGACTGGCACCAGAAGTACAACTGCCCTAGCTATGTGTTGTCAGTGCACACCTACCCAGGATTCTTATACACAAGGCCCAAGCATTAATGGAGGTCTAAGGAATTAAACAGCTGCTAAGCCCATCCTATGTAGTCTTGGCCAAAATCTTTCTTTCTGTGTGGCTCCAACGTGGAAGAATGCTGAATATAGCCCTCCTGGAGGTTTCAGTATCTAAGGATCACCACGGCTTTGTGGTGTCAGCAGTCAAGTCGAGAAGAGCAGGACATGCCCTTATCCAATAGCCCTGGGCCAGGGAGTACCATTGACCTTCAGTGCCTTCCCTAAGTCTCCCTGTCTTCTGAAGTTCCTCTTAAGTGATGATCACATTCTGTTACACTAGTGCCTGAATTGCTGGCTAACAACTGCAGTCTCCTACATCCTCCTTTTCTGCCCGGATGGCCTCATATTCACATTCTGTTAATCTTTCTTATTAAGCCTGAATGTCACTGGATTCTTTCACCACAGCTTCTAGAAGTGCTCGATTCTGCCTTCTGCTGTAACTGTTACAGTGTAAATGCATGCTAAGATCTCTTGATGAAGTCTAGTAACCTGAGGGTTCAGGCTCCTATAACATGTTGGAGAAGAACACTGAGGGAAAAACAAACAAAAATCCTTGCCATACCCTACTTTAATCAGTTGTTTCTTATGAGTGTGAATAAATATCTTATTTATCTATAAAGGGGCTTTTTTAAAAGGTTTTTTTTTCTTCAAATAATAATACAACATTTTTCTTGCTGATTCTTCATGTGTCTATTGCAAAACTTCAGGTGGGGTTCTGAAAATTCATAAGAAAGATATTTACTTTGACTGTGTTCAGAATCAGTCAATAGCAAGTCCACAGGGAACATCCACTGGACTGGACTGCATAGACAACTCTTCATTGCCACCCACATGGGTGACTGAAACATAAAAGTCCTATTTTTAGGGAGCGTCTACAGAACAAACATCTGCATAGCAATTCATAACAAAGAGGAAGACTTCAAAATGAACTTGTGGAGTGCCTCATTTTTCCACCTTATTTGAAGTTCACTGTTCCATGTTCATGGAGAGCAATGATTTATCAACTTTCCTTTTTTTTTTTTTTTTTTTTTTTCCAGATTAAAAATAAAGGTTTCATTTGGCTTAGGTTCTGGGTGTTTGACTTTTGAGATAAGATCTGTCTAGACTTCTGACTTGTTTCTTTCAGTGGCTGTAGTATTTGCACATAGTACCTCTAATCTTTTTTTTTTTTTAATTTATTTCTTACAGGGGAGAGAGCGAACGCAGCCCCCCACTACCACAAATTATGCAGTCGGGTTTCCCACATTTGGGGAAATCGCAGGGGTCAGCACATCTGGAGTGCAATGGATAAGCCTGGCCCTGAGAAAACCACCTTTGTGATCATGGTATCTCCCCTGCCAGGTAAGTACCTCTAATCTTATCACAGGATAAAAACAGTGTAGGCAGTACCTGTACAAGACAGAACTCTTGGTCTCCCACCACTTACCAATTCTCTTTCCTTTATTCTTCCCCTTTCTTCTCTTCTGTTTTGCTGTGTGGGAACCCTTTACTTCTTATTGTGCAAAGTATTTCTTCTAGGTCCTGCCCAGTCACTAGCTCCCAGTCTTTCCAGGTCCCCAGCAGAAGTCAGAGAAAGGCAGACTGAACACTACCCTCCCTCCTGCACAGAGCTTACAGACTAAACCATTTGTTGGCACAGTACTCTTACCCTTCCATCCTTCAACTCCTTGCTCTGTCTTCAGCTTTGAAGTGAATTCTCTCATGGGTCTTCAGGACCTAGAACTTTCTATGTATTGCCAGGGGATTCTGATTGCTACAGGTAAAATTGTCTTTTCTTGTGCTGAGGGCCTTGCTATAACCTTATAAACCCTAACCCCCAAGAAGTAGAAACTGTATCACTTTGGTTGTGGTGTTATACACCCTGGGTAGACCCAGAAGCCTCTTGGTCGTTGCTGGAGCTACAACTTTTCTCAGTTGAGAAGAATAAAAGTTTTTCAGGGCTTATCTGACACAGCTGGATGCAAGAAGGTGTTAATGGACCGGCAACTGCTTCAAATACATTTTAATAAAATTACTTCCAAGAAGCCATGTGCAACTGAGATAAGAATATGAAAGCAATTCTGAAGCTAGAAGGAGGTGGAGAGACAACAGAAAAAGGTTTGTGTGGGTCTTATGGGGAGTAATGAAGTTAGGCCTGAAGGGCATGTGTCTTCCAAAAATTTCCACTGCCTTCCACCCTGGGCTTGATTTTTCCTTTCTAGTCTAAGGGCTTTCTGCAAAAATGGAAATTACAACTCAATTATGCAGGCAGTAGAGAGACAGTACCTGCTTTGAGTCTGAAACACTCATTTATTACAAATCAAAATATATTAAGCAGCTCTCTCTGTGTTAGACTCTGTTACTTGCATACAGATGTACAAAAACTGACCCCATCAGTTGAGGAGCTACCATCTAGCAGAGAGATGGATAACTATCATAGTACTGTTCTCATTGTTGATACCTGATAGGAGCATCTTAGGGGAGGAAAGGTTTATTTGGGCTCACAATTCAGAGGGTATATTCCATTATGTCAGAAAAGGGACAATGGATGGAACAATTTAGTCCTGGGTAACAGGTGCATGTATTGAATGGTCACATTTCTGCAGGACACAGGTTTTCACTATGTAGACAGAATCAAGATGTGGGCAGTAATCTTTAAGATACCACCCCTTCTAGTTTCCGTCCACCAGGTAGACTGTAACCATGAAAATTTCTGTAGTTTCCCAAAAATAGTATCGCCACCTGCAGAACAAGTGTCTGAATAGATTCCCTTATGGGAAACATTTCATATTGGAATCATAACTCCAACTATAATAAAAAGATATAGTGCAATATATAGGAAGATAGATGTTGTAATAGTTCAGAAAGCAACTGGTTAATTCCTGCTAAGGTAATCAGAAAAACAGCAGAATTGTTAATTTAAGATCAGCTTTGAGAGTAAGTCCATCCCAAAGGACTTAAAAGGGTAAGAGGGCTATTCAAGAGAGGTCTGTGAAAACATGAATTAGAACACCTTTGGGGGAGGTTGAGGCACGAGATGCTCAGAAACATGGAGTGTGCAGAAGGATCTTAGAGATGAATTTGAAAAGGTGTTTTGGAAGTTTATAAAAGTATAAAGAGTTTAGACTTTTTTTTCCCTTTGAGCAGTGGGAAAGCCACTCAAGGTATTTAGGCTGAACATGATAAGAACAGTGTTAGAAGCCAACAGACTGGAAATGGTGGGCAGAGAAACCATATGCAATGAAGTTTGTCTAGAAAGTAAGATATTTAAAGACCAAATAAGATTTAAAGGGCACCTAAATGGGAGCCATGGTTATGGGAATGGAGGGAGCACAATAGGAAGCCTATTGTTAGACTAACCTTCCAGGACTCAGAAATTTAGAATATTATAGGATATATGGGAAAAAAATGGTGTACTCTCTAGAAAACCCTCAATACAAGGAGCAGCAGAGACTATGTCCCTATCTGAGATGACAACTCTGTTAATAAATGCCTTGGTTTTAACTCTCAAGATTGGTGTATTTTAGTTCCCTACTGTTTCATGTATAATCTTTCCATATGCTTTATCCCCAGCACTAACCAAAGCCTGTGCTGGGGGAGGGGAAACACCCTTCCCTCCCTTCTGTCACATTGTTAAAGGATTACATATATGCGGTGCTCTGCACAGCAGAAGATTAATGTCATCTAACTCACAGTGAAATGTGAGTTCTCAAAATGCAGGGGATGGGATGTGGGAAGGCTAGGAAGGACACAGCATTCTCTCCTAATGAATAGCTCTGGTAGACAGAGGAAGTATCTAATGTGGACCATCAGCCAAGCCTGAAATATCCTCCTGCCTGGCACCTGTCCTCTTTGGCACTTTTCAACTGTTATTGGGAATTCTGGATGCATACTTTGGTTGATGTGTGATTTGGAGTGTTGTGTTCTTCCTGGGGTAAAGTTCCAGCCATCATCACTGGCCAAAATGGAATATGGATAGTACCCATGAAGGAAAATATAAGTAGAGATTTTCACATGACAGTTTTCATGAAATAAGAATAAATAAAAATGAGTAACAGTCCCTTCATGGACTCAGTCAATGTGGTGATCAGTCAACTAAACAAATGCCATACTTGAAAGGCATAGCTATTCCTCAAATTTGGGGGGCTTAATTTTCTGAGAACTTGAGGGAAAGAAAGTATGTCCACATGCTGTTATACCAAATGGGTTCTTCACATGAATTACCATGTGATTATGATCATAGGGTATATCAAAGAGTTGATTTATATGAAAATCTCTTCATAGAGTAATATTCTTTGTATTTTATTACATTTAGTGTGTGTGTGTGTGTGTGTGTGTTTCATCCAAATGATCCATGCTATGATTTGGACAGAAAATGTTTTTGGATGGCCAGACACATGATGAGCCAGAGGAAAAAATTCAAATATGTCCTTGAGGTATTGAAGATGCAAATACCTTGGTAGTCAAAGCAGGAAAATAAAGTATAGTGGCAAAATGTGTCTAGAATCAAAAGATGGAAAGAAAAGAAAATGTGGGAAAGAATGTGGGGGGAGACCACAATTTTTAGCCAACAATTTTAACAAGATAATGCAGTACAATGTGATAAAGTGGAGGCTCAAAATCAAAAGATAAGACTCAGGAAGGGATTGAAAATCAAAAGTAGACTTTGACATGTACTGTGTTTCTCTACACACACACACACACACACACACACACACACACACATACACACAAGGCATGTGAAGGTCAAAGGACAAATTTCAAGAGTTGATTCACCTTCCATCATGTGGGTACAGGGAATTAATCTTAGACTGTCAGTCTTGGAGGCAAATGCCTTTACCCACTGAGCCATCTTGCTGTCCCATAATAATATTCTTATTCTCTGTTTTCTATGTACTTCTTGAGATGCCAAATATCCATGGTAGGGTAATTTTCAAATCATGTGCTTAAGGATTACTTGGATAAACCAGACATGATGGTGCACACTTGTAGCAGGAATCTTAAAGAGTCTTATTAATAAAAACAAACCCAAGCCAGGTATTGGGGTAAATGCTCAAAGATCAGAGAAGTAGAACAAGCCACAGCTTCCTCACCTTGCCAGTTCCTCAGCTGATCCTGTTTCCGCAGACTGGAAGCCTCTGTGTCCTCATCCAAATCAATCTCAGCTGAACTGCTGCTAGAAGCCTAAAAGTTTAACCAGCCAAATGCTTCTAGTTTCTGGTCCTCACCCTTTATATAGCTTTCTGCTTTCTGCCATCACTCTCTGGGTTTAAAGGCTCACTCTCTGGGATTAAAGGTGTGTGTCACCATGCTTGGCTGTATCCTTGAACACACAGAGATCCAGGCAGAACTCGGCCTCTGGAATGCTAGGATTAAAGGCATGTGCTACCACTGCCTATCCTCTATGTTTAATATTGTGGCTATTCTATTCTCTGACCCCAGATAAGTTTACTAGGGTGCACAATGTTTTGGGGAACATAATACCACCACACACACTTGTTATCCCTGTACTTCAGGGTTAGAAGCAGCAAGATTAGAAGTTTGTGGTTATCCTCACTTAGAAGAGTAAGTTCAAAACCAACCTATACTGTGTGAGACCCTGTCTCAAGGGAAAGGGGAAAAGAACAACCTTCACAATAGTCTTCTGGAGCAGTCTGGAACTTAGATTTCCAAGCCCGTGCATGTAGAAAGCTTCCAGGAATCCATTTTTAGTGCATGCTCCAGGTGAATCTGTGCCTTCTCAAAGCCTTCTAGTTGGAAGCTGCTGGTGGTTTTTCTGTGAGTTCCTCTTTCCTTTTCCCTGACTTTCTCTGAGGCACAAGATGGAGAATTTGAGAAGGGAGCAATTATTACCAAGGAAGGATATCCACAAATATGTGTAAATTACATCCTCACCTGCAGCAAGGAATGCAAGAGAGGAACATCCAAGAACTGCATGATTCAAATAAGGCAATCATTCTTTCCCGGGGGTAATAGGCTCCCTGAGGAGAAAGAGATTACAGATTACTAATAGTTCATATGGCAGAAAATTGCGAATTTGAACAAAATAAATATGTTCTTCCATTTCTAGAGTTTACAATTGACTGTAAGGTAGGAGGATACAGAATTATTAGAGAGCTATCAAATAGGATAGTGATATTAAATTACAAAATCAATTTAATGTTCTGGGTCAGTTAACAAAGAGAACAGATGCTTCTCTGCTACTAATTTAGTGTTAACCCCATTCTCAAGGCTTTACTTTTTATTTATTTTCTTCACTTTTAAGGAAGCTATGACATACTGAGTTCTTCCATAAATATCTGTATAAGGGATCCCAGATGAGCTAACCTTTCTCCTTTAGCATCTGAGGATGGAAATGAGAACATAATCACCCGTGTTGAGCTGCCTGAGCAAAGCTGGACCAAACCATCAAATGAAGCAGTTGTATTTTTGTGGAATCAATACTTGATTTACAGCTCCCATCCTGCCTTGGAACTCCCATCTGGATCAGAAGTGAGTGCCTAGGGTCATAGCAGGAGAGGCCTGCCCCTAGGTCCCACCCCTGGGCACCAGCCATCCCGGGGAAGACCTGCCCAACTTGGACCCAGTTTCTGGCCATCCAATGGGCACCACGGGAAGGTTCCCCCTTTCCAAGACTGCAGGCAGACCCTGCAATCTCCACACCCTGCCCACACACACAACTGCCCGAGACCCCAGACACTTCCTCAGACTCAAGGATCAGCCCCCAGCTCCCAGCCAGCCAGCACTCCCATCTAGACCAGAGTTCCCATCCATCCCATAGCTTCCATCTGGACCAGAGAGAGGCTCCCTAAATCTGTCAGCTATGTCTGGACCAGGTGCACTGATAAGATCAAGAACGAATCCTCAAGGAGATGGGCAGATGTCAAGGCATACATACAAAATAAAGAGCAATGGAGCATCACCAGAACCAAGCCATCCTACAACAGCTAAACCTGAACATCACAGAATGGAAGAAGCAGAAGAAAACCTTATGAATAACATCATGAAGAGGCTAGAGCCTTATATAGAAGAAATCAAAAATGAAGTGGAGGAACAGAAAAACAAAAAATGGGAAGAATGCTATAAAAAATAGATGAAAGGACAAATAAGACAGAAGAAAACAATAAATCCCTGAAAGAAAATCATGAAAAAGCAATGAAACATACAAGGGAAAAAGTCCAAGACCTGAAAAGGGAAATAGAAACAATGAAGACACAAGCAGAGGGAATGCTCAAATAGAAAATCTGAGTAAAGGGGAACTTCATATGCAAGTATAACCAACAGAATGCAAGAGATGGGAGAGGATCTCTGGTGTTGAAGATGGAGGAACAGAAAAACAAAAAATGGGAAGAATGCTATAAAAAATAGATGAAAGGACAAATAAGACAGAAGAGAACAATAAATCCCTGAAAGAAAATCATGAAAAAGCAATTAAACATACAAGGGAAAAAGTCCAAGACCTGAAAAGGGAAATAGAAACAATGAAGAAGACACAAGCAGAGGGAAGGCTCATATAGAAAATCTGAGTAAATGGGAACTTCATATGCAAGTATAACCAACAGAATGCAAGAGATGGGAGAGGATCTCTGGTGTTGAAGATACGGTAGAAGAAATAGATCCATCAGTCAAAGAAAACACTAAAGCTAACAAAGTCATGACCCAAAATGTCCAAGAAATTTGGGACACCAATGTAAAGACCAAACTTACCAATAATAGGGATAGAGGAAGGGGAAGAATACCAACTCAAAGGCACAGAAAATATATTTAACAAGATCATAGAAGAAAACTTTCCAAACTTAAAGAAGGAAATGCCTATGAAGATACAAGAAGCCTATAGAACACCAAACAGACTAGATGCCCCCCAAAAATTCCCCTGGCCACATAATAATTAAACAACTAAATGTACAGAATAAAGAAAGAATATTAAGAGCAGCAGAGGAAAAAGGCCAAGTGACTTATAAAGGCAATTCCATCAGAATAACACTCGATTTCTCAATGGAGACTTTGAAAGCCAGAAGGACCTGGACAGATATAATGCAGACACTAAGAGACCATGGATGCCAGCCTAGACTAATATACCCAGCAAGACTTTCAATCATCATAGATGGAGTGAATAAGTCATTCAAAGATAAAGACAAATTTAAACAATACTTGTCCACAAACCCAGTCCTACAGAAAGCACTAGAAGGAAAATTCAAACCTAAGGAAGTCAGATACACCCTCAAAAACACAAGCAATAGATAACACCACAGCAGTAAACCCCAAAGAAGAGAAGTACACACACACTACCACCAAAAAATAAATAAATAAATAAATAAAATAAAAAATAACAGGAATGAACAATCACTGGTCATTAATATTCCTTAATATCAATGGGCTTAATTCACCTATAAAAAGACACAGACTAACAGAATGGATACAAAAGCAGGACCCATCTTTCTGCTGCATACAAGAAACACACCTCAAATTCAAAGAGAGACACTACCTAAGAATAAAAGGATGGGAAAAGACGTTACAGTCAAATGGTCTTAAGAAGCAAGCTGGTGTAGCCAGCCTAATACCCAGCAAAACAGACTTCAAACTAAAATCAATCAAAAGAGATCAAGAAGGACATTACATACTCATCACAGGAAAGATCCACCAAGATGAAGTTTCAATTCTGAACATTTATGCCCAAACACAAGGGCACCCACCCATATATAAAAGAAATATTAATAAAGCTTAAATCACATATAAAACCCCACATATTAATAGTGGGAGACTTCAACACCCCACTTTCACCTCTGGACAGATCTGCCAGATTGAAACTTAACAGAGAAATAAAGGACTTTACTGATGTTATGACTCAAATGGATTTAATCAATTTCTACAGAACATTCCACCTGAACAAAAAGTTTAAATGAATCCCCAGGGGATTCTTGGCTCTGGAGGAGATGGGAATGGAGGGGAGAGGATGGGGAGAAGGTGGAGGTGGGGGCAGGAGGGGGGAGGACAGGGGAACCCATGACTGATGTGTAAAAGTATAACACAAATATAATAATAATAATAATAATAATAATAATAATAATTTTTAAAAAGAAAATGTCAAAAAAATGAATATACCTTCTCAGCACCCCATGGAATCTTCTCTAAAATCGACCACATGATTGGCCACAAAGCAAATCTCAACACATACAAAACAATTGAAATAACCTCCTGTGTTCTATCACACCAACATGGTTTAAAGTTAGATTTCAAAAAAAAAAAAAAAAAAAACTACAGAAAACTTACAATCTCATGGAAACGGAATAATGCTGAACTGAATCACCAATGGGTTAAGGAAGAAATAAAGAAAGAAATTAAAGACTTCCTAGAGATCAATGAAAATGAATACACCACATACCCAAACTTATGGGACACTATGAAAGCAGTGCTAAAATAGAAATTCATAGCACTGAATGCCCACATAAAGAAGTTGGAGAAATCTCACACTAGTGACTTAACAGCACACCTGAAAGCTCTAGAAAAAGAGGAAGCAAAGTCTCCCAGGAGGAAAAGACACGAGTAAATTATCAAATTGAGAGCTGAAATCAATAAAATAGAAACACAGACAAGACAAAAAATTAATGAAACAAAGAGTTGGTTCTTTGAGAAAATCAACAAGATAGACAAGCCCTTCTCCAAACTAACCAAAAGACAGAGAGAGAGCATCCAAATTAGCAAAATCAGAAATGAAAAGGGGGACATAACAACAGACAATGAGGAAATCCAGAGAATCATCAGGTCATACTTCAAAAACTTCTACTCCACAAAACTGGAAAATCAAAAAGAAATGGATAATTTTCTGGATAGGTACCAGACACCTAAGTTAAATCAAGACCAGATAAACCATTTAAATGGTTCAATAACCCCTAAGGAAATAAAATCAGTCATTAAAAGTATCCCAAGCAAAAAAAAAAAAAAAAAAAAAAAAAAAAAAGCCCAGGACCAGATGGTTTCAGCGCAGAATTCTAACAGATCTTCAAAGAAGATGTAATACCAATACTCTTTAAATTGTTCCACACCATAGAAGCAGAAGGAATATTACCAAACTCCTTCTATGAGGCTACAATTTACCCTGATTCCTAAACCAAACAAAGATGCAACAAAGAAAGAGAACTATAGACTGATCTCCCTCATGAACAATGATGCAAAAATACTCAATAAAATACTGGCAAAAAGACTCCAAGAACACATCAAAACAATTATCCTCCATGATCAAGTAGGCTTTATCCCAGGGATGCAAGGGTGGTTCAACATACAAAAGTCTGGCAATGTAATACACCATATAAACAAACTCAAAGATAAAAACCACATGATCATCTCACTAGATGCAGAAAAGGCATTTGACAAAATCCAACACCGCTTCATGATAAAGGTCTTGGAGCGAACAGGAATACAAGGAACATACCTAAACATAATCAAGGCAATTTACAGCAAGCCAAAAGCCAACATCAAATTAAATGGAGAGAAACTCAAAGCAATACCACTAAAATCAGGAACAAGGCAAGGCTGTCCCCTCTCTCCATACTTATTCCATATAGTACTTGAAGTTCTAGCCAGAGCATTTAAACAACATAAGGAGATTAAGGGGATACAAATTGGAAAGGAAGAAGTCAATCTTTTCCTATTTGCAGATGACATGATAATATACATGAGTGACCCCAAAAATTCAACCAAGGAAATAATACAGCTTATAAACACCTTCAGCAACATAGCAGGATACAAAATCAACTCAAAAAAAATCAGTAGCCCTTCTATATACAATAGAAAAACAGGCTGAGAAGGAAATCAGAGATACATCACCCTTTACAATAGCCACAAATTATATAAAATACTTTGCAGTAACTCTAACTAAGCAAGTGAAGGACCTATATGACAAGAAGCTTAAGTCCCTGAAAAAGAAATTGAAGAAGATGTCAGAAAATGGAAAGCTCTCCCATGCTCATGGATAGGCAGGGTTAATATAGTAACAATGGTGATCTTACCAAAAGCAATCTATAGATTCAATGCAACCCCCATCAATATACCAACACAATTCTTCACAGGTCTGGAAAGAATAATACTCAACTTCATATGGAAAAACAAAAAACCCAGGATAGCCAAAAGAATCCTGTACAATAAAACAATCTCTGGAGGCATCACAATTCCCGACCTCACGCTCTACTATAGAGCTACAGTAATAAAAGCAGCTTGGTAGTGGCATAAAAACCAACATGTGGACCAATGGAATCAAATTGAAGACCCTGACATTAATCTGCACACCTATGAACATATAATTTTTGACCAAGAAGCCAAAACTATACAATGGAAAAAAGAAAGCATCTTCAACAAATGGTGCTGGCATAACTGGATGTCAATGTGTAGAAGGCTGCAAATAGATCCATATCTGTCACCATGCACAAAACTTAAGTCCAAGTGGGTCAAAGACCTCAACATAAATCCAGTTACTCTGAACCTGATAGAAGAGAAAGTAGGAAGTAGTCTTGAACGCATTGACATAGGAGATCACTTCCTAAATATAACACCAGTAGCACAGAAACTGAGAGAAACAATCAATCAATTGGACCTCTTGGAACTGAGAAGCTTTTTTAGAGCAAAGGACAAGATCAACAAGACAAAGAGACAGCCTACAGAATGGGAAAAGGTCTTCACCAACCCTACATCTGACAGAGGGCTGATATCCAGAATATATAACGAAGTCCAGAAATTAGACATCAAAATGCCCAACAGTCCAATTAAGAAATGGGCTATAGAACTAAACAGAGAATTCTCAACAGAGGAAGCTCAAATGGCTGCAAGACATTTAAGGAATTGCTCAACATCCCTAATTATCAGAGAAATGCAAATCAAAATGACTCTGAGATACCACCTTACACCTGTCAGAATGGCTAAGATCAAAAACACAGAAGACAGCTTATGCTGGAGAGGATGTGGAGCAAGGGGTACTCTCCTCCACTGCTGGTGGGAATGCAAGCTTGTACAGCCACTTTGGAAATCAATATGGCACTTTCTTAGAAAACTGGGAATCCATCTCCCCCAAGACCCAGCTATACCACTCTTGTGCATATACCCAAGGAATGCCCAATCATACCACAAGGACATTTGCTTAGCTATGTTCATATCTATATGTTCATATGTAATAGCCAGAACCTAGAAATCACCTAGATGCCCTTCAACTGAAGAATGGATAAAGAAAATGAGGTACCTACACACAATGGAGAACTACTCAGCAGAGAAAAACAATGACATCATGAGGTTTGCAGGCAAATGGATGGATCTAGAAAAAATCATCCTGAGTGAGGTAACCCAGACTCAGAATGACAAACATGGTATGTACTCACTCACAGTAGGATACTAGAAGTAAAACAAAGATGACTAGACTGCTACACAACTCCAGGGAGGCTACCTAGAAAACAGGACTCTAAGAAAGACACAGACAGAGAAATGGATGAGATATACCTGAACAACATGGATGTGAGTGGGAATAATGAAGGGCAAGTTTCAAGGGAAAGAGATCTTAGGGGATCAGGAGATCCCAGTTGGATCAAGAATAGAGAGAACTAGAATTAACAGACCAATGATAAATGAAGCCCACATGAGAGGGAAGAAACAAAGTGGTAGAGAGGTCCCCAGAAATCCACAATGATACCTCCTCTGCAGACTACTGGCAATGGTCAAGAGGAAGTCTGAACTGACCTAGTCTGGTGATTGGATGGCCAAACACCCTAACTGTCATGCTAGAACTCTTTTCCAATAACTGATGGAAGTGGATGCAGAGATCCATGGCCAGGCTCCAGGTGGAGCTCCAAGACTCCAATTGTGGAGAAAGAAGAGGGATTGTAAGAGTGTGAATTGTTGAGACCAAGATAGGAAAAAGCACAGGGACAAATAGTCAAACTAATGGAAACACATGAACTATGAACCAAAACCTGTGGAGCCCCCAACTGGATCAGGCCTTCTGGATAAGTGAGACAATTGAATAGCTTGAACTGTTTGGGAGGCACCCAGGCAGTGGGACCCAGACCTGTCCTTAGTGCATGAGCTGGCTGTTTGGAACCATGGGCTTATGAAGGGACACTTTGCTCAGCCTGGAAGGAGGGGACTTGACCTGCCTGGAGTGAATCCACCAGGTTGAGCTGAATCCCCAGGGGAATCTTTGCCCTGGAGGAGATGGGAATGGGAGTGTCGGGGGGGGTGCTGGGGGAATTCGGGGTAGGGTGCGGGAGGTGGGAGGACAGGGGAACCCATGGCTGATATGTAACATTAAATAAAATTTAAAACATACTTGATTTACAGTAGGCCTTGAGAAGAAAGTGTACAGAATATTGGCCACAGAATGCACATGTGGTGCATGTGTATGTTTAAGTGTGAATTTGCACAAGTATCCAAAGTGAGTGGGAGTTTGAGAGTTATTTAAAGGAGTCATTATTTTGCTTTATTGTGGAAGATTTTTGTTGAAAAGACTTCTGGTTCTATTTTTGTAAACAGTGATGAAATAGCATGTTCTTTCACATATAGCCATAGCAAATATGCTTGCTCTCATGAGTCAACTGAGGGTAAGCAGTTCTCTGGAACCTGTATTGAGAAGCATTAAAAGAAGAACTGAGGCTTAGCTGGAAAGATTCATTCTTGATAAATCCCCTCACTCCAGAGAGAGCTGTGAGGGTACACACCAGAACCTTCTACGAAATTGTAGCTACATGCATCAAACAAATGCAGTGCTTAAAGGACTAGGAAGACACAAGAAGATGCCTTTGGGATGTAATAAGCATGCTGTGGCCCATGCTTAGAACAGCTAGGGACCACTCAGAACACTCTTTCATTAACTCATTTAGGACTGTGCTTTGGCCTAAGGCTATACTGGAAAAAAGGAGAGCTTGAGCAGACAGCCAGTGAGCTTACACCCAGTCTCCAATTGGTTTAGTGTTGTAGAACAAAGCCCCTGAGCATGCATATAAAGGATAAATAACAGATTGTTAGATATATCTTTCTTTTCACAAATGACTGAATGAGAGTAGTTGTAAGGGGACAAAAGTGGGCATGAGTTTCCTTAGACATCCTGTTCCTTTTGGGCTCCAGCTCAGTAATGAAATGAACTTCAAAGACCTTAACCATTGTAATTCATCATTTTGGAAGGCTTAGGGACAGAAAAATCTATTTGGTTCTTTGACTACATTTTCAATTCTGAAAGTTCCCCAAGTGAAACAAGGCATGATAGTCAACAGAGAAGGATATAGGGATATAGCATTTCTCCGCTGGGTGGAGACCAAGTCAATAGAGAATGATACAGTAATGTCAGAGATGTAGCATTTCTCCATGAGAGGTGCAGGTACAGGTGTGGAAGTGGAGTGAAAGCATTTGCAGAGTGCAAAAGTTGTGGGAAAATAATTCACTCCTATTGTATTTTTCTACTACTAAGTGCTTGGCATTTCTACTGACAGGAGCTGGAAGGAGTGGCCCAAGGTCGTCCCAGACTCAGCTGTGCTGTGGGCAGCATAGTCAGTGCTTACTTACATAGGCATGGGACAATGTAAAAGCCAACGTCTCTTCCATCTGCTTTTGCTTATAAGTTGGTATATATACAAGAACAGTTCCTAAATTAATTTTGACTAAGTCTGACAGACAATAATTTGATTCTGTTGCACAATTAGCTAACTTTTGCCTGATAAACTGTGTCCTGATAGTTTTTCAGCTCGTTTCTCCCTTTCTTCTTTATGTATGCTTCCAGTCTTCTCTGTTAGTATATGTTTAAGACTGTCACTTGGGATTAAGTTCATAGCATAGGTCCTCCATGAACATGGCTATATTTTATAAATGAAATGCTACTGTGTGCAATATATCTTAAAACCTTTTTCTGATTAAATTGCAAACAATTAATCTTTTATTATTTCTAGGACAAGGTCCAATATGTGGAAATATAAAAAGTAACACTTTGAATATAGATTTAGATTCCTTACAAACAGTTAACATAAACAGATCACAGAGAATTTAAAACCTAAAACTATAAAACCCTGAAAAGATCAAGCAGAAAATTTTAGATAGCAATTTTTATGTCTGATTTTTTATGTATACTGTTAAAGATGCATGAAATAAATTGTTTTGCAACGTGAATGATACATAATATAAGAAGGAAAGCAGCATACTCAGAGAAAATATTGCAGAAGTTGTGTTAGGGAAGAATGTTACCCAGAATATACAAGGAACACCTTCAAACAATGGTAACAAAACAGAACACTTTGATTTAAAATAAACCAAAGAACTTAGCAAATAGGTGGTCAGTTAAAGTATAGACATGCTAAGTAAGCACGTGAGAAGTATCTCCATACTATCACCAGAGAAACAGGTATTAAAACATGGTGACTACTACATCCATATTAAAATGGCTAGAACCCAGAATCCTGAGAGCATCAAATGCAAGTGAGCCTGTGGAGTAATGGAAAGTTTCATTTTTTATTGGTGCTGGTGTAGAACAGCACAGGCACTTTGTGGGACAACCTAGTGGTTTCCTATCAAACTAAGCACATTCTTACACTGTGATGCTGAAATGGTTCCTAGTATTTAGCATAAAAGAGTGAAAAAAATGTTTCTACACAAAGTCCTGCCCATAGATATTTATAGCAATTTCAGTTATAACTGTCAAAACATGGAAGTAATTAAAATGTCCTTCAGTAGATGAATGGATAAATGACTGTTAAATATTCAGACAATAGATTCTATTTAGAGCTCAATGGGAATGAATGGAAAGACAAAGAGAAACCTAAGTGTAGTTTAGCCAAAGAAGCAATCTGAAAAGTCCATGCACTAGATGATTTGAATACATGCAACATTGAAAAAGGCAAACAAACACAGTAGCACTATGGGTGCTTGTCCTGTGTCGGGTGGGAAGAGGTGAATCAGCAAAACACTAGGAAATCTAAGGACAGTGAAGCTGGTGATCTCTGTGTGGTACTGCTTGTCATTATCCCTCTGTGCAGTCCCATAAAAGGAACAACACCAGAGTGAATGTTAATGTGTCAGGACAATTTTTAATAGTTTGAGTGGAACTTTGTGAGTGGAGTTTCAACGGAAGTAAATGTATGCTGGTGAAAAATATGAATCAAATGAGAACTGTGTAGGTGTAAGAGGAAGAAGAAAGGTGAGGAATTCTCTGCACTCCTATAAATTTGTGCTTTGAACCTGAAACTACTCCAAAAAATAATACTCTCAAAGAGTCACTACACTGTTCATTATAGTTCAGCTGATAGTCAACTGTATGGCCAACAAATCAACCTGAATATAAATCAGAAAATTACTTATGCATTTAATCATTTTCATCTCAGGGAAATTTGCTTCTATTCTCAATTTACCAAAGAGTACTTTTTGTAATCATGAAAATGTGGTGGATTTTATCATGTATTTTTCCTGAATCTATATAATTGTGTCATTTTTTCTTTCCTCATGAATGAATTATTATACATTATTTTTGAATGATGACATAGTCTTGTATTATATGACAAATTCCATTTGGCTGTGGTGTATTAATCTCTTTATACACCAGTATTTTATTAGAAAACACCTATTGAAGATTTTTAAATCTGTGTTCATGTCAGGTCTGTGGTTTTCATTTATTTTTAAGTAATATTTGTAGTTATTCTTTCAGAATTTTATACATGTGTATGATGTATTTCAACAACATTAACTACCCACTCCCTCCTCCAACTCTTTGTACAGCTCCCCACATCAACACCATCATCATGCCCCCCCCTTTCTTTTAAATAACACACAGAGTGTAATTAGTGCTACCCATATATATATATACAAGTATGGGCCCATGTACTGGATCATTCTCAACCTACCAGGGACAATACTGCTACAAAAAAAATGACTCTGCCTCTGCTAGTAGCCATCAACTGTGAATACACTCTCAGATAGAGATTAGAGATGAGATCTTATGTATCCCTCCTTCACCATGCTGGAAATTTTACTGTTTTGATAGTGTGTGTGTGTGTGTGTGTGTGTGTGTGTGCAACCATAGCTGCTATGATTTCATGAGTGCAATATCTAGTCACATGCAGAGACATTATTTCACCATGTCCTTCTTAACCTTGACTACTGAAATCTTTCCACCCATGTTTTCATGATGTTCCCTGACTCCTATAGTTGGGATATGTGTTGGATAGTGATATGTCAACTTGATATGAGCTTAAGTGATCTGAGAGGTGAGAACCTCAATTGACAAAATGCCTTTATAAGGTGGGGATGTAGGCAAGGCAGTAGGACACTTTCTTAATTAGTGATTGATAGGGATGGCTCCCAGCCCACCATGGGTGTTGTCATCCTTAGGCTGGTGGTCTTGGGTTCTATGAGAAAGCAGGCTGAGCAAACTACGAGGAGCCAATAAGCAACATTGCCCCATGGCTTCTATATCAGCTCCTTCCTCCAGGTTCCTGTCCTATTTGATTTCTTGTTCTGACTTCCTTTAATAATTGACTACAATGTGAAATTATAAGCCAAATAAATCCTTTACTCCCTTACTTGTTTTTGGTCATAGTGTTTTATCACAGCTATAGAAACCCTAACTAAGACAGAAATTGGTACCAGGATAGAGGGTTATATATCTGTGACAGACTTGACCATGTTGTTTTGGGGAAGATTGTGGAAGGACTTTGGAACTTTAGGAAAGAAAAGCCAGTAAATGTTCAAAGCTTTTTGAGTTCTTTTATGCAAGCATGGAAGAAAAGAATGTTGAGAAGAATGCAGAGGATGGAGGCCTGGCTTGTGAAGTTCCAGATGGAAGTTTGGGAGTTACTTAAAGACTATCAAGGCCATTGCATATTTGATATTTTGAATTAAGATTCAGTGGTTCTGGTCAGTTGGAACTGCATAGTCAGCCTTGATTAACAAGAGACCTGAACTATTAAAAAGAAACCTTTGCTTTACTGAAACAATTGATACTGGTTAGCTAGAGCTGAGAAATTAGAGGTGATTAAAATGCCAGCATCACTAAGGTGAAATCTTCCACTGAGATATTTCCTAGGAGTCAGTATACAGAAGCTTTGTTCTAGTGGTGGCCAAGGTTATATTTTGCGCTGGCAGCTAAACTTGGTAGTGTAAAAGTTATCCAAGTGGTACTGACTCTTAATTCATGAAGGGGTCATAAAAAGCATCTGAGTCTTAGTAATGGGTATCAGGGCTGGAGTCCCTGAAGAAAGCCCAGGGGAGACTATCGGTATAAGTGTAACCCAGTTACAGTAGGAGACCCCAGCATTTTGGTGATGCCAGTACCATTGGATGACCACAATGAAAGGTTAGGACTTAACTGTGATGTGTGTCAAGCCTACAAAGGGTTACTTGTGTGGCTAGTTTTATGTCAACTTGACACCAGCTAAAGTCATCTGAGAGAGGGAACTTCAATTTAAAAATTGCCTTCTTAAGATGGGTCTGTAAACAATCTGGCAGGGCATTTTCTTAATTAGTGATTGGTTTAGGAGGACCCATCTCTCTGTGGGCGGTGCCATCCCAGGGCTGGTAGTCCTGGGTTCAATAAGAAAGCAGGTTGAGTAAGCCATGAGGAGCAATCTAGTAAGCAGTACTCCACCATGGCCTCTGCACCAGCTCCTGTCTCCAGATTCTTGCCCTGTTTGAGTTCTTGTCTGGACTTCCTTCAGTGATGGATTGATATGGAAGCATAAGCCAAAGATTCTCCCCAACTTGCTTTTGGTCATGGTGTTTCATCACAAAAACAGAAACCCTAACTAGGACAGGGTGTGTAACATACATGTGCCATTTATGGCTGAGTATTCCACGGATACCTGTTCTCTGCAGGTTCACTAATTGTGAGCTTCTGTATTAACTGCCATTCCCTACACAAAGCTGCTTCTAGGATGAATACTGAGAGTAGCATTAATCTATTGCTGTAGAGATTTGTATTTTAAAGGCAGTTTGAAGCAATGTCCATTTAGCAAAATAATAGTAGAAAGTTCTCCCCTAGAGTCTATGAGTTGCCCAGCCACAAGTTATTTGCCAGATTTACAGTTCCAGGCGATTGTTCTCTTGGGCAATGTGGACCTTAGTCAGAAATCAGTTGATCACTCATACAATATTTATGCCACTCTTGTACCTATTGCCTGGATAGACGTTACTGTAGTTCAGAGGGTTTGCAGCTGAGTAAGATTCCTGATGACTTTCCTTGCACATTACCTTCTGTTTGATATTGTGCTGGCACCCACAAGTTATTATACAAGTTAGCCAACAATGAAGGAACTTCCAAATAAGTACTAGCTTGATTTCTCCATGTTCTCTAACCACAGCAAAGCTGGTGGAGTTTTCACATCTTGCAATGCCATTGACTAGCTTTGACATTAAGGTAATGCTCATCTCATAATGCATTGGGTGAGTGTCTCTCTGCTTCTGTCTTCTAAAAGAGTTGAAGAATATTAGTATAATCTCTTTCTTAGATAGTTTGTTAAATTCACCCATGACACTATGTAGCTCTTGCATTTTTTGGAAGCTTAACTATCTATTCAAGTGTTAATAGAAAAAAAGCACTTTGTTGCTCTTTTGTGAATCTTGACAAATTGTGTTCTTCAGAAATTTGCTGCCCTCCATGTAGGTAGACATGTAGTTTTTATAGCATCTCTCCATTTTCTTGAATGTGTACAACTCTTAGCAGTTTCTATCTTTTCTCCTTGGTTTCTAGCCTGACTAAGTGCTTAGTGACTCTATTGGACTTTTTAAAGAGTCCATGTTTTGTTTTGTTGATCTCTATTGGCCTCCTGTCTTAAATTTTATTGATTCCTGTTCTATTTTATTAACTTTTCTTATTTCCTATAATTTTTCTAGTTTATTCATGAGAAAGCTTGCATTATTAACTTTGGATCTTTATCTCCTGCCAAGGATGAGTTCAATGCTACACATTTCCTGTGAGTTCTGCTTCTGTTGCATTCCTCAAATGCTAACAGGTTATATTTCCAGTTCCATTTGTTTCAAAATATTTTAATTTATCTTGAAATTTTCTCCTCAACCCATATGCAACTTAGAAGCCTCCCTTTCAATCTTTGCATACTTGGGGATTTTTTTTCTGCCATTAATTTTGAGTTTAATTACATTGCATTAGAAGAACAAATGTTACAGGCTATCTAACCTTAAATTTGTTGAGGTAATTTCATGACTGATGATATGGTATATCATAGTGAATATTCCACTTGTGTTCAATAATGATGTGAAGTTCTAGTGCTGGTGATATAGTGTATAAATAAATGGTCATTGCATAAGCTTGACAGATGGTGTAGAATTCAACAAAATTCTTACTGATTTCTGCCTGCTAAATTAAACACTTTGTCCTAGAGGAGTATTGAAGTCTCCAATTATAATGGTGGATTCATCTCTTTCACTTTGCAGTTTTAACAATTTTGCCTCATATGTTTTGACATGCTGTTGATAGGCAAGTCTGGTGACTTTCACCAAAATATTTTTGTCTATTTATGTCTAAACAGTGATTGAAAAACTTCTTTTTTCATATAATGTGTTTCTACTGCAAAAGAATATCAAACTTATCCTAAGAGAAATCTTTTTCCTTTGTGTAAAAGGATATGTAAAAATATACTTGTAATTAATCTTCTGAATACTTTAGCTCTGTACATGTAGCAAGCATTCTTTCTGAACTTCTCAGTTATCTTGCTAATCATCGTGTCTCATTTTACTGATGAATGAAAGTAAGGTCTGGAAAGCCTGTCAAGAAAATCAGAGCTGATGAACTTGGCTGTATTTTAAATCAACTGAACTCTACTTTTTAAAATGGAGCCCTTTCTCTTTTTTAAATAGACAGGTTTTCTGATCTCATTTTGGGGGGTGGTTTGTGCTTTTGAAGTATGGAAAGTCCTGTTTCAGGTTGATAGTTAGTAGTTTATGCTGATTAGTTCTTACATCAACTTGGCACAGTCTAGAGTTATTTTGGGAGACAGAACCTCAGTTGAGAAGATGACCCTCACCAGACTGGCTTGTTGGCAAGACTATAGTACATTTTCCTAATTATTGATTGACAAGAAGGGAAGGGCAGCCCACTGAAGATGGTGCTACCCTTAGGCTAGTGTCCCCTGAGTATATAAAAAATCAGGCTGAGAAATCTATGGGGACTAAATCAGTAAGCAGCACTCTGTCAGGGCCTCTGCTTCAGCTCCTGATTCTAGGTTCCTTGCCCTGACTTCCCTACATGATGAACTGAGTACAAGTTGTAATATTAAATAGACCTTTTCCTCCCAAGTTTCTTTCAGACACAATGTTTTGTAACAGCAATAGAAACCCTTACTAAGACACAGGTGTTAAGGGTTCTCTATACCAATTTTGAAAGTCAGTGCAAATTTTGTGATTATGTTTGGAGATGACACAGACAGATACTTGCCCTAAACCAGCCACTTTTTGTATGAGAAGTGCTAACATCTGCATTCTCTTATGTCAGGTAACAGAGCCAGACAATGTCCTTGAACCATACCATGGAAGATAATCAACTGTATTGTAAGCAGATAGCATTTCCTGCTTTCTGTGGGGGAGGAAATTGAATTTCAGGGAATTGGTTTAATGTGCTCATGCACAAAAAGATGCTAATAGACAAGATTTGCAATCTTGTGCAGTGTGAATGAGAATGAAAAGGAAATCGGGGGCCCATTTCCACATGCTGCTCTCCCAAGATGTCACAATGCAGCTCTTTCTTCAATGGTGAAAACGAATTTGAAGATTGTATTTATGTCCAAAAGGAAATAAGCTATCTTATAAATTACCTCTTTCAATTTTGATATATTTACTGTCTTAAGCTACAAAGTATTTTTTTTAATAGAGCCTCATCATTTTCCAGGAAAAAGGAAAAAAAAATGTTTCAAAGCTTTATATGCAAACAGAAAGAATATTAGGGACTCATAATCAGTTGTCAAGTTCTGCATATTATCAGTTTTGTTTATCAACTTACTAACCACTGCCTTTTTGATTTGGTCCAAACGTTGGGGATTGGGAGGTGGGTTCCTGATGGCAAGGAAAGCATCAGCTCAGGCCCTGGAGCATGATTCCCTTTCTTCAATTGTAGAGCCTAGAAACCAGTTCTCAGTTTAGGGTTAGTACACTCTGGAGGCTATCCCAGTCCCTACCCCTTTATGTTAGTTCTTTTCTGATTGGCTGTTGCGACCCCATGAAAGACAAGCTGGTATTCCCCAGGCAGCAACAAACTAATGCCCCCAGTATGTTTGGGCAGGTTAATTTTTTTGTACTTAGATAATTTGTGGGTGAGCACATATTATTAATTTTAAAACATGTGGAAAGTTTAGGAGTCAAAGAAAACTCTTGCACACCTGACAAGCTGAAAGCCATTTTCTTTAGTCTCTGTAGGAAAAATAAATTGTGGCCTTGTAAAACACTTTTCTTTTTTCACTCAGTTTCAAAAAAAACTGAGGTAAAATTTTTATTTATCTTTCTGGATAAGAAAAAAATAAGAGATGAAAAATAAGAGATGTGAAAAAAGGGGCAGATTTAGAGAAGTTGGGAGGTAAGGAAGCTAATTAACCTGAGTAGTCAGTATTGAGACAATGACTAAGTATGTGAAAATACTCTGTCAAAATATGAAGGGTTAAGGAGGGAGGAGAAACTTTGGCCAGCAAACAAATAAATTAATAACTAAGAACTTAAAAAGTCATTAAATAATTTATTAAAATAAAATCAATATTAAGTTTACCATTAAAAAAAATGAAGATTCAAATCCTATTTTGATCATTTACCAGCACAGGGGTAGCTCTACCACTGAATACAACAGCTTCAGTTTGAAGTACTTTGGATACTTCTAGTTAGGCAAATATTAAGCACTATGGTCTTAAGGCTTCACAGTGCCTAAAAAGCCATGAAGAAAACTGTTGTGGAATATTTGTTTAATTAGGCAAAATGTGTTACATCGTTCATGCTGTATTTGTTAACTATGTAAAGATGTGTTGCATTTGCCTTCATTAAATTGAAAGCAGCAAGGAGGAGCTTATCATGCTTTTTTTTTTTTTTTTTTGGTAGGTGAGCTGTGTAGAAGGGAGTAGCTTCCAAGGATACCAGCAAAGACAGAAAGTTAGCCAGTTGCTACTCCAACTCTGAGGTTACAGGTTTTCACCCTAGCCTTTGAATTTCAAGTTTTATCAGAATAAGAGAGATT
Source organism: Onychomys torridus (assembly GCF_903995425.1). Classification (NCBI taxonomy): domain Eukaryota; kingdom Metazoa; phylum Chordata; class Mammalia; order Rodentia; family Cricetidae; genus Onychomys; species Onychomys torridus. Next base: position 93,614,213 of record NC_050444.1, read on the forward strand.
TTAGTTAGACCTATCTTCAGTGGCAGCAACAGAGCCATTGTCTGGGGGAACAGAACTCCCCCAGCCTGTGGCGTTAGCAGCTAGGCCACTAGTAGTTTAAAGCATAGCCACTGTAATGAAGGCAAAACGGCATTTTGGCATTCCAATGTGGGGCCCAAATACTACACAGGGCCTGAGATAGCTGGAAAAAAATTTTTAAAGTCAATATGCTAAGTAGAAACAGCAAGCTAAGTAAAAAATGCCTGCTACAGTGTGTGGTACCAGCTTCCTAGAGCTGTGGCAGTTCAATGCGATGCCAGGTCAAATGCAACTCTGGATTAGGGGCAAAGGGTTTAGGCTTGGATTTCATGGAAGTGAGAAGGGTGCAGTACAAAAAAAAGAAAGAAAACCTTTTGCTGGCTTTTGTACAAAGTACAGTCCATACTTGTGTTACTGTAGATCTATGTTACTTTTGAAATTTTCTGTGTTTTCAGAGCAATGGGACCAGACACCCATGGAAATGGGTGGCCCAAATGATCCAGCCTCTCAGAGTGCCTCTGTTGTAGTTTCCTCAGAGTTCTGAACCCAGAACAGCTTCAAGGCTGCTGACTGAGATGGTCTAGCCTCACAGACTATTCTAACCAAGATTTCAGATAAGCCTTTCACTTTCCCTTTGGACAGAGATTACACAACAAATGTTATAAGTTGTTTTCCCAGGGTATGACCATTATTTCAATTTTCTTAGGGATCCCTAAAGATTCCTTCACCCACAGAAAACATGAAGCAGTCTGGAGAATACAATGCTCACATTCCCAAGAAGTGGAGTTGGTGGTTTTTGATTATTTGATGGATTATAGATGTTTGTCATCATTTATGGGGAATATAAGATAAAAAGACAACTATTAACCTAAAGTGTTTCACATTGACATGGATTTGGGCATATTGATACAAATTAAACGTTATTTTTGTTATACTGTTTCTACTATTGTTCAGGGTTTGTGCTTATGCAGCTCATTTAAAAATACAATGTATAACTAAAAAATGCAGGTTAGTAGTTTGTCATTTATAATATTCAATTTTGTAGTCATATTAAATATATTCTCAAGGTTAAGCTGATATATTTTCGATAGATAGATCCTCTTCAAATTCTTCAAAGACCTACAGAGTGGGGTATTTAAAATGTGTCATTAACATGGGACTTTTCAATGATGGTGACTTTTGTTTCTGGCAGCACCAATTTACTTCAGAAAAGATGATGGGCATCAAAGAACCTCCTTAAGGAGTTTATTTTCAATGTGGCAAAGCTAACCATTTTCTCAAGAAACTGTCCTTGCCTTGACTGCTGACAGTATGTTTCCCAAACTGGACATACAGAACACAAAGGAATATGACTACCAAATTTTGTCAAAACAAGGTAAGACAGCCCTTCAAAATTCCTGTTTCACAGAAGAGTCTGCCAGATACTCTAGGCCTGTAGACTGAAGATGGATGTTTCAACCTTGCAGAGAAACCTTGGGTGTCCAGGTAGCTAGATGTCTGTCATTTCTATAGTTTTGGAAGTGGCTTGTACTGAAATTTCTGTTTACTTAGGTAATATTATATCCTTCTGGGTTCTTTGATGGAGTTGATAACTAAATAGTTTTAGTTATAATTTCCCTTACTTATGACAGAAGGTAAACTAGGTACAAAACTTTGGATTCACCAAGATAGGATTAATAATGGAGTATTTTCTATGAATTTGCCAAATATAAATGGACTGAATGTTATAAATGTAATTCTTACTTGATAAATTCTTATTGTATATAGTCTTACTATGTTAAAGTAAAAACCTTTCTTTTTGTTTAGACAAAAAAAGGGGGAAATGTTTTGGAATATTACTTTAGCTAGGCAAAGGTGCATTATATTTGTTTATACTGTAGAATATTTAACTATGTGAAGGTGTGTTACATTTGTTTCTGTTGCCTTTGTTAATGATGTAAAGATGTGTTACATTTGTTTGCACTGCATTTGTTTAATTATGTATTTACTCAGCCCATTTCTGTTAATCTGTATGTCACCACATGTTCTGTGGCTTTACCTGTATGCCATTACATGCTACTCCCTGGACGGCGGGCTGGCATCTCCTGACTCAGCCTTCCAGCCTTCCCATGATTCTCCTTGTCTGCTTATCCCACCTATACTTCCTGCCTGGCTACTGGCCAATCAGTATTTTATTTATCAATCAATCAGGGCAACACATTCACAGCATACAGAGTGATATCCACAGCACTTCCTCTTTTCTTTCTTTTTTTTCAAAAAGGAAGGTTTTAACTTTAACATAGTAAAATTACATATAACAAAACAGTTATTAAGCAAGAATTATAGTTATAACATCTAGCCTATTTGTATTTGACAAAATTAAAGAAGATAGTCTATCTATCCTTTATTTGTGAGTCTAAGGTTTCATATCTAATTTATCTTTTATCATAAACAAGGAAAATTATAACTATCTAGTCTTCAACTACATCAAAGACCCCAGAAGGATATAATATTACCTAAGTACATAGGAAATGCATTATAAGCAACTTTCAAAAATCTAGAATGACAGAGACAGCTGGCTTCCTGGACAGTCACTCAAAGTTCTTCTGCATTATTGGGGCATCCATCCATCTTCAGCCCATAGGCCTAGTCTCTCAGTCACTTTTCTTTGTGTCCTGTAGAATGTCTGGCAGTTTCTTCTGCGAATCAGTAACATGAAGAGCCATTTTGCCTTGCAAAGTTCAGTGGTCACCTTCCTATGGGTCTTGCATGTCTAGTCAATGCAACATTTTGTCAAGCAGTCCAGGCAAGAACAGTTTCTTGCGCAAATTTTGCCAAGAAAAAGATAAACTCCATATGGAATGTCTTTGATGCCCATCCTCCTCTCTGAAGTAAATTAGTGCTGCCAGGAGCAGACATGTCTCATTGTCCAGGAAAGTCTAAGTTTGCAAAACATTTTAAATGTCGTATTCTGTAGGCCATTGAAGTGTTTGAAAATTACCTACCTAATTGAAATCTATCTATGTATACCTAGAAAACTTAACTAACATGACTATAAGTTTGATTATCATAGATGATTAACTATTAATATATTTCTTAGTGATACATTACAATTTTAAATGAGTTGTATAAACATAATACCTAAAACAAGAGTAAAAATATGCATACAGTATAATAAAATTAACTTTAAATTTGTATCAATAAACTAAAATCCATAGCAATGTAAAATATTTTACCCTAGTTGTTGCTCTTTAAAAGTAGATTCAAGCCGGGCAGTGGTGGTGCATGCCTGTAATCTCAGCACTCGGGAGGCAGAGCCAGGCAGATCTTTGTGAGTTCGAGGCCAGCCTAGTCTACAGAGAGAATCCAGGAAAGGCACAAAGCTACACAGAGAAACCCTGTCTCACAAAACCAAAGAAAAGTAGATTCAATAATCTTCCCTTTCATCCTATCATCTGTATCCTATTCCCCTTTTTTCTTTAGAAAGATAGTGACTATGACCAATAACAACTTGTAACGAACCTAAACAAAGACAAACATCCATAATCAATTTTTGGGGGAATATGGGTGTAGTTTCCTGCTAATATAGGGCATTGTATTCTTATGGGGATCTGAGAAAATTAAGAATTATGGTCAAGTCCTGACTGGTGTAGTCTGTGAGTCTGCATTGTCTGAGCCAGTTGTCTTGAAACCATTCTGGATGTTGGATCATTTGGGCCATCATGTCATCAGAGAGCTATCAGGGGGACTTGGCTGGTCAAACCTGATGTATTCTAATCTTGAACAAATCCACAGCATCTTGCTTCCTATGGAAAAAAATCAGAGCCTCCTTTCCAAAACAACCTATCCTTAGATCCAAATTTTGAAGTCAAGGTACCTTTAAAATATACGTGTTGGTTTAACTGAGCAGCCTTTACAATCAAATGTCTTTTTGCAGTTAAAAAATCCCAAAGACAATACAATCCATATTCTCTGTGAAATATCCATCTTTACATGGCTTATTTTTTATACTACCTTTACTGTCTCTTTAAAGACTTTATTTTTTAAAACTATTTCTTTATATAACTGTCTATATTCATTTTCTTTTCTCTTTCAAGTCTACATACATTTTTACACACAGTGTAAACCATTTAAAGTCTTGTTCCATCTGAATCTGCCTTATTGTGAATCTATTGCTATAAACTGCAGCATTACTAGGACTGAAATGGAAGCTTTGGCTGCTGGCTCCTCCCACCTCAGCTTTCCAACATGGTGGTGATACATTTACCACCAACTCTGGCTCTGGGAGCCATGTGTACTACCAACTCTTGGAAAGCAGAGGGTCTATGCCTACATTAAAGCAGTGTGTAGCCCAGAAACCTCTTTTTTTTTCTCCTGTACTAGCAAAAGCTAAATCTGTCATTTTGCAGTGCACTATGTGGCTTGGAGATGCCACTTTGTACTGTGGCAGAATCCACCTGTAGCAGGAATCTTAACAGGTCTTATTAATAAAATCAATCTGAAGACAGGTATTGGGGTGAATGCTGGAATATCAGAGAAGCAGAACTAGCCACAGCCACCTCACCTTGCCAGTTCCTCAGCTGATCCTGTTTCCTCAGCATGGAAGCCTCTGTATCCTCATCCAAATGGATCTCAGCTGAGCTGCTGCTCAAAAGCCTAAAAGCTTAACCAGCTCTAGTTCCTGGTCCTCACACCCTATATACCTTTCTGCTTTCTATCATCATTTCCTGGGATTAAAGGCGTGAGTCACCATGCCTGGCTGTTTCCAGTGTGGCTTTGAACTCACAGAGATCCAGATGGATCTCAGCCTCCAGAAGGCTAGGATTAAAGGTGTGAGTGCCACCATTTTTTGGCCTCTATGTCTGTCTAGTGGCTGCTCTGTTCTCTGACCCCAGATAAGTTTATTAGGGTGCACAATGTATTGGGGAACACAATACCACCACATCCACCATCCTGCACTCAAGCCCCCATGCCACTGTGAACCTGCTGTACTGTAGCTCACAGCTGGCCTGAGAGACACAACTAGGAAGTTATTTTTAGCTCAGTTTTAGAATCTTTTTTTTTTTTTTAAAGCTTTCTCAGGTTTTAGGTCCCAAGTTTTGGCACCATTTGTAGCTAAATTTTTAGTGTCCCACCCAGTCAGCAACCACTCAGACCCAAGTAAACACACAGAAGCTTATATTAATTAAAACTGCACAGCCATTAGCTCAGGCCTACCACTGACTAGCTCTTACACTTAAACTCAGCCCATTTCTGTTCATCTATATGTCACCACACGTTCCGTGGCTTTACCTGTGTGCCATTACATGCTGCTCCCTGAATGGCATGCTGGAATCTCCTGACTCAGCCTTCCTCTTCCCAGAATTTTCCTTGTCTGCTTATCCCACTTATTCTCCCTGCCTGACTATTGGCCAATCAGCATTGTATTTATCAACCAATCAGAGCAACACATTCACAGCATACAGAGTGATTTCCATAGCACAAAACTGATTCTATTGCAGTTTATTGAGAACATTCTTCTACATTATAAATACAATTGACAGGCAATACTATTGACATAAATTCAAGTTCTAGAACATCATGAGTCTCTCTTTGTAATCTACAGTGCTTTCTTTATAGCCCTCCTAGGAGGCTCTGGTAAAAGTTGGCTTCTAATATATCCTCTTATTCTACTACAGCAGTTCTCCACCTGTGGGTCACAACTCCTTTGGGGGTCGAATGACTCTTTCACAGGAGTTGCCTGAGACTACCGGTAAACACAGATATTTGCATTATGATTCATAACAGTAGTAAAATTACAGTTATGAAATAGCAATGAAAACAATTTTATGGTTAGGGGTCACCATGAAATGAGGAACTGTATTAAAGGGTCATAGCATTTGGGAAGGTTGAGAACCACTGCTGTAGTACACTTACTGTACAGAGATAAGAGCTGAGAGGGAAGCAGTTGAAAAAAGCCCTAAGGGATAATGGTCCTTTGTGGCTACTCTTCCATATAACTGCACAGACCACTGTTGTAGAATACTATTTCAAAGTGTGTTACTTCTGTTTGTGTTGCATTTGTTTAACTCTGTGAAGCTGTGTTACTGTGTCTGTCTAATCTAAACCATCTGATGGTCTAATAACGAACTGAATGACCAAGGTGGGGGAAAAGGAGAGGTGGGGCTGGCAGGCAGAGAGAATAAATGGAAGAAGAAATCTTGGAGAAGAGGGAGAAGGAAGATCAAGAGCAGGAGGGGATTCCAGGGGCCAGCCACCCAGATACACAGCAAGCCATGGAGTAAGAGTAAGATTTACAGAAGAAAGAGAACAGGAAAATCCCAGAGGCAAAAGATTGATGGGATAATTTAAAGTCAAAGAAAGCTGTCAAGAAACAAGCCAATCTAATGCTAAGCATTGATAAATAAGAATAAGCCTCTGTGTGTGATTTATTTGGGAGCTTGGAGGCAGGCCCCCCAATAGAGAGAAAGCATACAACAATAGGCCATGGGCCATTTAAACCTAGTTCTGCCTTCTCCAAAAGTTAATCTTATGACAGAATTATGGACTCCTCAAATTCATATGTTCAGATCCAGACTTTCAGAACCTCAAAATACACTTTAAAATGGGATCTTCAAAATTGTAATTGAGTTAAAAATGAACATATTTACACAGACCTAATCTAATAGACTGGTATTGTTTTAAGTGGAAGAAATACCAGGAGCATGTGTGCAGGGAGGGGTGACCATGAGAGTCAGCTTAAGTGATAAGAAGTAACCTCCAAACCACAGACAGGAATTTGGAATAGACCCCACATTACAATCCTCAAAGAAAACCAACTTTATCAGTATGCTGCTCTTGAGCTTCTATATCTGTGAGAGAACATTTTTTATTGTTTAAGACATATTACTTTTTATGTTTTTTACATTCCTAGCAAAATATACTACCAACTTCTTACCATCTCTACAGGATTAACAAGTTTTGAATGAGGGTCCTTAGATCATAGTTCCTACCAGATTTCTTCCAGACACCAGAGCTTCATCCCTTTTAAAAGACTCACACTATGTCTACCAGTAGCTTTTCAGGTCATGTGTAGTTTTTAGAAACTGTATTGCATGGTGCAAAAAACGTGTTTGTGTCCAATGTGGAACATTTTCTGCTTTCCCTATGAAGCTGTTTTTGTTTTCTTAACTAGTATCATTTACTAAGCATCCACACTCTGTGTAGTTCCACTTCTTACCAGTCACATTATGCATTTAGTTTTGCTGCAGATACACTGCCTAGTTGTTATTTAACCTTTCAAGAGCTATGTTTTTCATCTCTAGATGGCATGATAGTCATCTTAGACATTTTTCTCCTGCTGTAATAAAAAGGAAATAGACTGAGTAGCTTATAAGCATCAGGGATTTGTTGCTGTCAGTCTGGAAAGTAGAGTATGTATGTTAAGAGTGTCAGCACATTCAATTCTGCAGAAAGCCCTCTTCTGTATTGCAGACAACAACTTTTTTAATGTGTCCTCCATGAAAGAAAGAGAACTAGCTAGCTCTGTGACTTCCAAGAGTTCTAATCCCATTCAAGAGGGCAAAACATTCATAGCCTAATAAATTACATCTTGAAGGCTCTGTGTCATCTATTGAAATCAGAGTTTAAATAAAGAATTTGGGCATGGGGACAAAATATTCACTCTGTGTCTGACATATGGTAAATATCCAACAAATTTTCATATGAGATAGTGTTCATCTTTGTTATTGCTATTGAAAGTTTTATTCTTTTCAGAAATTCCTTAATTCATTGAACCCAAGGGCATGAGAGTAGAAGAACTGGCCCATTCTTTGCTGCCTGCTGAATTTGGTGAGCTAGTCAGGCAATTCTAGAGAACTCCTGTGGGTGATGACAAGGAGGGAAAGCTGGCAGCCTGAACAACCCAGGTACCACCCAGGCCCAAAATCAAGTTAGCCCACCCAACATCCACCTCATCTATGACCTGCAGAAGCATGGGAAGGGGCTGGACCTACAGATCCCAAACTGTAGGATCTCCATGGCACAGGACAACAGGATATCCAGGATTCCCAGTGAGAACCCATTATCTATAACATGGTAGAAGCCAGAGGCCTCAAACTAGACCAATGATTCATAGCAATGAATACTTAGAAGTAAAGATGTGTATACTAAAGGTACACTGTATGACTCACTTAAACTCAGAGAAGTTTTCCGTTTTTTGTTTTGTTTTGTTTTTGGTTATTCTTCTAAGAAATTTTTGGGAGGGGCAAGGACAGAGGGTAGATGCAAGGGGAGGGGAGAAGAGTGGGATCAGGGTGCATGATGTGAAATCCACAAAGAATCAGTAAAAAAGGGTTTTTTGTTTTTTTGGTTTTTTTTTTTAAATCATAAATTCCCTGATTTGCTGGGAATAGAAGTACATGCTTAAATCTCAGCACTCAGGAGTCTAAGACAGGAGGATCATAAGTTCCAGACAAGCTGAGGCCACACAGTGAGTTCAAAGCTTGACAGAGATATATAGTGAGACTCTGTCTCAAAAAATGTGCTGGGCCTTAATTCAGTTGTAAAGCACTTGCCTAGCATGTACAGTGCCCTGGGTTAAATTCTGTGTGCTAACAAAAACCTAGGCAAACCTAATTTGCTTTTGTTGATTGCTTTAGCAATGAAGATATAAATTATGCTACCAGCTTATTTGTTTACAGCACACTGGATGTATAAAAGTGTCCTGGTTAGGGTTGTTTTGGTCAAGTTGACACAAATTAGAGGCATCCCAGAAAAGGAACCTCAATTGAGAAAACACATCCATCAGATTGACCTGCAGGCATAACTGAAGGGCATTGTCTTGAGGTTGATGTGGCCAGGCCTGGCAAACTGAGGATGGTGCCACCATCTGTCAGGTGGTCCTGGATTGTACAATAAAACAAAGCAGGCTAAGTATGCCATGAGGAGCAGCAATCTTCCATGGTCTGTGCTTCCGTTCCTGCCTCCAAGTTAATGTCTGAGCTCCTGCCCTGATTTCCCTTCACAGAGAATTGTGAT